>NC_054547.1:26180474-26492974 GCF_017654505.1 Polyodon spathula
TTTAAACACAAAGAAAGACAAAAAGCAAAACTTACAAAAATAACAATTTCCAGGCTGGGCAATGCCTTCACTGGATTCAAACTCTCCAAACAACCAAAAAAAAAAAACAACTTGCTTCCTCAGCTCCCTCTCTCCAAATGAGAAGCAGAGGCCTCCTTTTATATCAGGTGGCTGGGCGCTGATTGATCGTTAATCAACCTAATCAACTAATCAACCCCAGCCACCTGAACATAATAAACCCAGGAAGGTAGGGGAAGTTAACCCCATCCCTGCCGATTTAAAGGGAGGGCATAGCGTCTTTGCGAGACTGCCATTGGAATGGTATATAAAAGTTGTATACATTTAAATAATTTATAGTGGCTCTAATTTAATTAAAATTATTTATAATATAGGTTCCAAATGGTCTATAAATACATGTATAAAAATTTTTATGATTAATTAAAATTTTTTATTTCACTGACAAAAAATAAATTTTTTATATATATATTATATAAAAACGTTGTTTTTTGCAACAAACTAATACCATACCTTTAATATATTATTTTTTAATAAACATGTTGTAAACATTTGAAAAACATCTATGTAAAAATTATTTATGGATACCTGTTTAAATAAATATATATTATAATATATATATATTATATATATATATATAATATATATATATATATAATAGACTATATATATTAATGATTAGTATATATCTAAATAGTTATATTATTTACTATATGTGTGGTGTGTGGTATTTAACAACAATTGGTATAAATATTTTGGAACTGACTAAAATTACATTAAGAATGTATTCATAAATTTCCCTGAAATGTATAATGATGCTAACATGTGACGTTGACCTTAGACATTAATTAAACATTGATAAAAACATTAACTAAAAATATACCTTACAGTACATAAACTATATATTAATTGCATTGAAACATGTATTTATCATTTTAATGTAATTGTTCAAGTTATTGTTTTTTGTTCATTTGGGAGTATTTTTGTGATGTTATTAATCTGTGAAAATCACCCTGAGGCGTGTGCATCCGCAAGAGTGACTGCAGATATGGGAGGGGCCCCATTGCCATTTTCAGCGCCAGAGGGAGAGGTTCCCTCGCTGTTTCCAGTGCCAGAGGGAGAGGAGCCATTGCTACCGCCGCCGCCTCTAGAGGGTCTTGCCTGGGCTTGCCTGCTGCTCCCCTTCGCCTGGGGTCGCTGCCAGCTCTGCTTTGCTGCAGGAAATAGTGTGGCTGGAGCCCCACAAGGGGGAGCTGCCGGCTATGAATGGGGAAGAGGTCAGGAGACCACCTTCCCCAGCAGTACTTTTGCTGCAGGAAATTCGGCGGCCAGAGCCAAATTGTTGATGCTATTTTGTTCATCAACTGTTAACGCAGGGACTTTCAAATCAGATTGCCTAGCAGTTCATTGTAAATTGGAATGTTATAATGAAAGAGATGAAAGTAGTGCTGTTTTTTGTCATGCCATGATTTATGCGATATCGGAAATTATGCCATGATTTTTTAAACCGTGATATTTCTCAATTATGGTATCAACCCATTTACAGTGATCTGTTTACCTGTCCGACTTTTACATTGGTTTACTTTAGAGGCAATCATAAAGTTTATGATCTGTGCAGATCATCAACTTGGCATTTTTCAACTTGTCACATCAATGAAGCACAATCACTTTGCATTTTGTGGCAGTATAAATGCTCTGGATCACATATATGCTAATCACAAATTGTATGCTTAATCAGTTTTTATTTTATTACCCTCTTAAAACTACTGTGTTAGAAAAAATATTATCATCTCTTTCATTTCCTAACTGTCATTTATTTTATGATGGTCTCAAAGTGCAGAGAAATCAATTTTAAAGCACTTTCAGTTTTAGCCCTGTCCACTTTCAGCAGTAAAAAAATGTGGACGATCAAATGAAATTGCTGTCTTGTCAAATTACATTACAGAATTGTGGTTTTCGTCACAGAAAAGGCTGGAGGGGGAACAATTTAAAAAAAAATGCCCGTAGGAGGCAGTGTAGAAGTTCATCTTCCAATGTTCACACATTTGCCAAGTGGTAGCAAATAACCTTTCATGCCAGCTAACAAGAAGAATAAGAGACAGCCTGTAGCTGTATATTTGTAAGCAGTAAATTCTTCTTTGCTTGGAGAGTTGAAATAGAAGGTGTCCACATTTATAATATATCGTGCCTACTGCCCAATCCGGCATTTTCAGTTTGCTGACTTGAGTGTTTTTATATTGCGGTTAACTACCTACTTGATATTATCATATGGACGTGTGTTATAGATTTCCTATGGTGCCGGTACCAAAACAGTCTACATTGATGCAGCTTTATGTTGGTCTTGTATATTGCACTTTTCTGAAGTATCGTGTGCTGCCTGATCTAACGTTTTGATGAGCAATCAAATTCTGTGTAAAACTAAAAGAGCGAGGTCAAGCAGACAATTTTTGCACCTAATGCCTTCATCAGTGTTATAGTGGCTTGTTTACATTTCTGCTGGTGATCCAATTCAAAGAAGACATGTATTGAAAAGGATATTCCAGTCCAGCCAGCTTTCAGCCACTTGACTGTCAGAGGTATGTGATAGCCACAATGAACAAGGCGACAGCAACAAAACATATCCCTCAGAAGCAAAGTGGTTCATAGGAACTGTGACAGGCATTGACAGCTATGAAAAAGGGTGACACAGGAAGAGTGAGAGCCACTGAAGGGCAGTGATGGCAACATTGATAGATTTTGAAATGGGAGAGGAAATCCATGAACCACACAGGCCACTACTGGTTTCCAGATAAAAGACTTGGAGAAAGGTTACTGTGGTTGTAGAAAGAAGTGCTAGCATATAACAGCTCAACTAAACAACTCTCTTGAGTCTACAGCAGCAATCAGAAATCTCATCTAACAAAAACTAAACTATATATATCCCAAAAAACTAAACTATATATCAAGCCAAAAAAAGGTGGAAAGGGGGAGGGGGAGGGGGAGGCGGCGGCACAATTAAAAAAAAAAAAAACCCCAACAATGAAATAAAATTATTGAAACTTAAACTGAAAAGCCTGATCTGAAGTCTTTCCTGGGCGATTTCTATTTGTATATATTGAAGGTATAACGGGAGGTGCTACATGATAACAAAAGACACCAGTGTTCTGTTTATTATTATTATTCACTTGTGTGGTATGCAGGAATAAACTACATTTATATCTATATTTGCATGCTAAAATGTATTCTGTATGGTTATTAAATGTAAAAATGTGACTTTCATCTAAAACTTTGGATTGGTCAATCTATGCAACAGAATCCAGTATATATTATATACGTTAAAGATGAAGACTAATTGATAAACTGAATTCATTGTTTTAATAACTTCTGTAGTTACATTTCGACTAATGTCTTCAAATAGCATGAAATCAATATCCTTTCAAACTTACAGATCAACTTCAGAAGATTTTTTTTTTTGTTTTTTTTTTGTCAGTATTGGATATATTGGGGGATAAGTGAAAGGTTTGGTGGTCTTAATTTTGCATACAGTGGTCCACAGTGCAAAACCACATTTTAGTTTAATGTGTAAGCTTTCATATTGCCTGCACAAGTACCTGACCCACCCAAGCCAGCACCGGTCGTGGTATATATATATATATATATATATATATATATATATATATATATATATATATATTATATATATATATATATATACTGGATAGCAGGGAGAGGGTTAAATTTAGGAGCCTGCTAAAACCATGTGAGAATGCACATTTGGGTGCTATGGGGTTTAATTGTGTAATTGTTTTATTCTTTAGTTATCCCCTGCACCTGGTGGTAATTGTAAATTAGAGCAAGGTGCAGGGTATTTGAGAGGCAGCCAGTCTGCTCAAGGCTGGTGCTGAGAGAAGAACCTGACTGTGTGTGGGAGCAGTTGTATTCAAAATAAGGTATTGTGTGAAAGTTTTATGTTCAGGTCAGGTAAACGGCCTAGCCGTCCTGTGTATTAGTTAATGGTCTCCTGGTGAATGTTTAGTTAGTGCTTCAAATAGGAGCTAGGTGTTTGTTTTGTGTTTATTTCATTTTGTGTTTATTAAAAGTGCACATGACGCTGATCAGTACAATCCTGTGTGTTGGGTCGTGACTGTGAAGGGAGAAGAACCCGTGAGAGCTTGTGTGGTGAGCCAAAAGGTGACTAATATAATCCAAAATAAAAGAGAACACAATTGTTGAAGGCATGTGCATGTTGGAAAGGCATGTGCATGTTGTGTGTATAAAAATCATTTTCGTATCTCATCTGCTGGGCTTTACTTTAAACACCACAGTGCAATAACAAGAAAATGGAAATATTTCTAAAGCACAAGCAGTTTGCAATGATAAATCCTACAGGCAGCACACTGGGAAAACTTGATTAATCTAATAATTTTACTCAAGTAATGCAAGTGTTTTAAAGCTTACTGGAAAATGAAATTAAAGTGGTTCCCCAAAAATCAAAAAGCAGCAGATTTGCTTTGAAGCACTTAATTTCCCATATGGAAAGAACCCATATTTTACATAATATATTAAAAGCAATACATTTGGCTTTTATGTGCATATATATGTTCACATATACAATATACACAGATTGGTTATGAAATTGGCCTGATTTCATAGTATGTGCATGTCACAAAGATGGCAGAGTGGGTGACGTCAGAACCAGGAAAGAATGAAATACACAGATGGAACAGATGAATTGAAATGGCGCCTGCTTGCACCGGTTTATTGCAAAATAAAAGGGTTTAACAAACACAAGACAAGGCACTTCACGCCAAAATAAATACAAAAACGGACTAACGCTTAACGGTGAGCAGATCGACAGACTAACAAATACGATGAGTTTAAACAAACAAGCATTGTGCTGGTCCCACCAGCACGTAATAGCAATTGATTCTAAACTCTATTCTGTTTCTTCTCTCTCCTGTTCTCTACTCACTGAACACCCAACCGCGAGTGAGTGAAAACATGTTGCTTTTATGCAGCTGTACCAGGACTCTTGCTAATCAATCATTAAATTGGAGTCTCGGTACAACTGCACGTGAATTAATAAAGTGCAATTCCCCATGTTCGCATATTACTTTTTACTTGCACGTGAAGTGCTGTGCAATCCTCGTGCCTAAATAAATATACATTTTAAACACTTGTGTTACACAGACCCGTTTATATCCCGTGTACCAACGACTATACACCAACATTTAACACACCACATGCAACATATAACAAATAATACACACAAGGGCAGGCACTTTGTCACAGTGCAATATAAGGATTTTATGTGTTACTATATGTAAAATATACATTTTCTCCATATGTTTGTTAAATGTGTTTTTCATAATCTAAATGTGTTTTATACTGTAAATATATTTTTGTAATGAAATTATACTTCATTTGGTGAATGGTTTATACAAATGACTACATGTGTAGATGTTCATATTATCCAATTAAGAAATTAGAAAATTAAAAATATAAATTAGAATAAACACAATTTATATGACAAGTATATACTTATCACACTAACCAGAAAATGCACTATAAAAATGTTCATATAAGCATAATTCCTAGGATTTGTCTTACTGAAAAGACAACACAAGATATATAAATAGTTAATAAAGACTGGAGTAGGATTTAGAAATCCTACCTTCCACAAAAAATTCAGTTCGTGCCACCTTCTCTGAGCTAACAGCTCACTCTCCAACTTTCTCTCTACCAACAGGTTGACCCTGCCCTTTTTAAAGGGCTCCCAATTGTTTAATTGAAGGCAGTTGTTGAATCAATTACACAATTACATACTTTACAATTATGTCATCTAAAATGGCTGCCCATCAGTCCTGTGGCCTCCTGGGAATTAAAGTACTGCTGCACCAGACAGTATAACATTTTATGTAAGTTTTTGACATATTTATTCTGTATATCTACTATATTCTATGGCAAAAACTTGGCAAAAGGTTAGGAAATTGCAAGTTAAGGTGAGCCACGCAACTTTAACTCTGCATCCTTATGTGTATGTTTCCCATCACACTTGAGATCACATGACTTCATCAATGACATCGGCAATGACGTCACTATAAGAATATGATAAATTCTCCTCCGAAGACTGGCCATACCAACATAACACTGGGAAGTCATAATCCTTGTGATTGGTAACATGTTCAGTAACGGCAATTGCAGATGTGAGCATTACTGATTACTCAATATCTTGGCATTATGAGCTTCATACCTTTCCTAATTAGATTTTGGAAAACAATGTTTTATTTCTTGGCTGTAATTTTGTTTTGTTTTTTTGAAGTTAAGCTAGAAGTTGCTAATGTGGTTGATCCAACAAAATAATTCCATAAATATACTTGTTTTGCACTTCCATTAGCTATATATTGTATGTTCAACACTAGAAGTCATTTTGGTGGTTTTAAAATGTAATTTTCTCCAGTCGTGTAACACATACGGGGCTGCGCGTTCATGTACCTTTCTGTCCGTATGCATCAAATATTCTTACAAAGCATGAAATGCAGGAGTGCAGAAATAAAGGAGATATATTACATTATACCTAAAAGCCCCGGGAGCAGTCACACTGACGGCCACACAGAAAACAATTGTATTGTGATTATACAGAACAGTATTCTACTTTATTATTTTTATTTATCAGTCCTCACTGTGTTTAGTTGTAATCAGATTAGTATCTACTCTCTGGCTGAGTGAATGACTGACAGTCTATTGTTTTCAATAAGTCTTTTGAAGGCTCGCGTCTGCTTGCCAGCTGCGCTGCTTTGGTCAGTCAATTAGCAATCGGGACTAGTGAAAATAAATAAGAGACAGTGGATTTTTACTAAGCAACAAAATATGGAGTTGATGTTTTGGATAAGATGGCATGGAAGTATTCCGTGAAAGCTGGCTCCCGACGGTGGTCTGTTCAGGTGTTTTACAATGTATTGGACCTAGCAGCTATCCACTCCTGTGTACTTTTACAAAGAACAATTTACCAAGGAAAGAATATATTTTACAGTTAGCAAAGGAACTTCACAAGAAGCATTTGGAACAGAGGGAGACTGCCAAGCGTGTACCCACAGCTGAAGCTGGCAACCCCACTGAAAGCCGCAAGAAATGCCAATGCCAGGTTGGCAAGTACAATAAAAATAAAACCTCGGACAGCTGTCCCCTGTGCAGAAAGGCGGCATGGAGAAACGCATTATCTGTGTTGATAGTGAATAGCCTTAGACTCAAGTTAAAGGAATACACAGAAATAAATTAGACTTTTTTTTATAACTTCTGCTGTGCGCATCTGTAAAAAAAACTAAGTTTATTTATCTACATTGTTCAGTTGCTTTTGCCCTTCTGACAATAAACTGATTGCTGTTGAAAAGTAAATGTATTGCTATTGTTTCAGTTTTATAAATATTTACATATGTGGCAAACTGATGTCTGTTCAGATGTTTATTTACATTTTCTTGTTCTGATTTGTAAAATAAATATTATTTACATTTGAAATACAGCCTGCAGAAAGACTGCTGCAGGACTTCTAGGTATGAGTATATCTCCAGTCCATCTAGGTTTTGAAAGAAACATGTGTCATAGTTAGGGCTTCTATTTTTCAGTTTTAACCAATAAAACCAGATAAAACACCCCTGACAAATAAATCATTAAATAGCCAACACTGGAAAAAACTGTGGAAATGGTTCATCTATTCATGTGGACTTTACCCTTTTCAATCAATTCATTGTCACCCTTTTCCCATTAAAAAAAAATAAATAAATAAAAAATACTACTACAAAAATAATAAATACATTTCCCTGTGCTGCCGGGCAATGTGCTGCCTTCCTGATTTGTATCTATCACGGATTACTTCTGAATACTTTAAACCCGTCCCAACTACTAAGTGACAGCACATTCCTCATTTCTATTGGAGACTCCGCTTGTGAGATTTAAAATAAGATTACACTCAGGATGGAGGCTTGTTAGCGGGATTTAAAGCTTTATTACAGTTAAAATATGGAGGATTTAAAATAGAATTGTGGAGAAATGTACAAAAATGCCTACACACAAAAACCCCAGAAGAATGTACCATTGACCATAGGGAAAGACATATTTTGACAGAAAAAAAAAAAACGCTCAAGCATTTTGAATAGCAATCGAACATTAATTTCATACAGTAGATCAAAAACAAAAACCCCGAAAAAAACTCATAACTTGAAAATAGCTAAAAATAAAATTAATAAAAATGCAATTAATAAAACTAGTTGTAGCAAACATTTTAAAACTGATAGAAACCAACTTTAAATGTAATAATTCTATGGTAAGTACGTAAAACACTTCCAGCTGTCTGTTTTTATTGAAAGGGTTTTTACTGATTTGTGAAGAAATATACTTTATCAAAACAAACATTAGATAGGTATGATAGGTTGTGTTTATTTTGTTTTGTACACATTTCAACATTTTTTGGATGTAATGTCTAATTTCTTTCTTGCCGTTCAAAAAGTAAAATCATTGTATGTCCCTTGCATCTGAATACCTCAGTTTTCTGTACTATGCATAACAAACTTTGTTTTAAACTGCTTTTTTCCCTCTCTAATGTGATTTTTGTTGCATCAAAAAAGTGCCCTGAATAAACTGTGCTTTTCTCAGACCAGAGCAGGTTCTGTCCTCATGCGGCGCTCTACAGGAACACATCCCGTTTGACAGTCATGTCTTAATTTTTTCCATATACAGCATATTGTTAAATTTTTAGGTTATTGCACTTTTATTGTATTAGGCTAAACAAAAGCTGTTTTTTTAAATTTATTTAAACTACATTATGATCTAAGATTTTATGTAGCCTAAAACATTAGTTACCTGAAAGAGAAGATGACCACCAACCAATGCTTTGGGGATATACCTGCCAGAGGTCAGGTATTCACTGAGCATTTTATAGCAAAGCTGCTGATAGACCTATCTTGGGAGTGATGTCCTCAGCCTACTGAGGGAATAAGTGGTCACTCACCGGAGCTCAAATCCTTTTGCATCGAACTTGCGAATGTGAGTGATGTATCCACACAAGGTTTGGTGGTCATCTTCTCTTTCAGGGAACCAGGGTTACGTCCATAACCTAACATTCCTTTTTAATTTGAAGACGGCCATCAACCAATACTTTTGGGAAAGTATACCAAAGCTGTCGCGAGGGAGTGTTAGCGGACAACAAACAAGGGTTGTCTCGTTACTGCAAAACTAAAACATTTGGTGTGAGCGTGCAACCTCAAGGACCCTTGTGCCTAATGAAGGCATAGAGGGATCTACCACATTAAGCCAGTACAACCTGGTGAATGTATGTAGAGTAGTCCAGCTAGCCGCTAGCCACAATACATATATCATTCAATGAGGCTTCTCTAAAGACGGCCCATGAAGTAGCCACTCCTCTAGTAGAGTGCGCAGCTACCTGCCCAGGTGGGGTTTAGCTGATATTATTATATGCAGTTGAGTGGAACAGTCGCTGCAATGGGACAGTCGCTGCATGGAGAGGGCTTGACCGAGGGTCCTTTCACTATGACAGACAAAGTGCTGGTCAGACTTGCGCAGGGCAGAGAGAATTCAATCTCTGGTCTGTCTCCTGCGCAATGGGAGGAGGATGGAAAACCTCTAGTTCTACTGATTGATTTAAGTGAATGTAATCACCTTAGGGAGAAAACGGGGTTAGTGGGTCGGTTACCCTGTTTCCATTGTCCCAAATACGCATACAGGAACTGTGCATGGACAGAGCCTGTAGCTCACTGACCAACTTAGTGGAGGCAATGGCTAATAAAGGCTGTCTTCATAGAGAGATCGCTTCTCTCCCCCTACAAGAATCTACCTATGGAGATTAACTGCCTCTCGGCCGCCTTCGATGCTTACTCCATCACTTTGCTGCATACCTTCAAGATGGATCAATTTCAGGGGGGTCAGTCCATTCACCTGTTCACCCCTATCCCCCTTTTCAAATTATCTCCCAGCAGGAATGCCCCCTCCCTCTCAAACCCTCTGTTCATTGATTCCTCTCACTCCTATCATCACTCGACTCCACCCTCGCCTCTGAGCAGGCCTCCCTGCTCGACTCTACTCTCTCCTCCAGAGCAGGCCTCCCTCCTCTCCTCCACCCTTGCCTCTGAGCAGGCCTCCCTCCTCTCCACCCTCGCCTCCAGAGCAGGCTTCCCTCCTCGACTCCCCCTTCTTCCCCCAGCCTGATCACAAACGTGGGAGAGCTGGTCCTCCTCTGCAGTGGATTCCTACATTCATTCATCCTTCTCTGCTATAGTTGTTGCTCCTTATAAAATTGCTAGTATGCCCAGAGTGGGGGCTTCCTGTCTGCTGGGGCCACTAGAGGTTTTCCTATAATCAGCCTCAAGGGTTTTTTTCATCTCCACTGAGCAGCAGGTATACATATAGTCACATCCTACTATATTACTAACCATCCTCCTGTTTGTCCCGTTTGTCCTTCTGGTTTTTTATTTGTTATGCGCTGGCATGTGCTGTCTTTTGTTCATCTCACGATGTGAGAGATTTTGCAAGGAGCCGAGGGTCCATCCACTGGGTGGCAAGTGAGTCTCACTTCCTCGACCTCAGGGCTAGGCATCAGCCTCCCTTTACCTTCAGGGGGGTTCTGACCATGTGAGTCGGAGCAGACTCCTAGCCACACTTTGTCCTTTTGCAGCTCCTGCGCTTATCTTACTTCACTCAAGACTCTGTTCTATACTCTGCCTCAATTCAGGACGTGGCTACTCCGTGCTCAAGTCTCATACTAACCTTTATGCCTTGTCCTTATTTCAGGTCCCAGGCAGCGTAAAGTCTGTGTCAATTGGGGGTCTAACGAGCACCTCTTTACAGAAGTCTCAGACGCTGAGTACCTCTCTCTCTATCTCCTTTTATGTCCCAGTCTACTGTGACCGTGTTTCTCCCGAGGGGTGGCTCCCGAAGTTATAACCCTTGTATGTGTTTTCATTTGCTGGGTCCTTTGACCCTGGGTTGTGTTGGCATTGCTGTCCTCAGTCAGTGACCACCTTCTATCCTAGCTTCCATGTCCAGCTCCACTGGTCTACTACTAGAGTGGGCCTCACCCGCTCTTCTATCCTAGGTCTGATCCTTTCTAGCCAGCACTCTGTCTACTAACCGTTCCCTTCTGCTTCTTCTGCCCTATCCTTACAACCCCAGCTCATGCCCGTGAAATAAATCTCTCTCTCTCTCTCTCTCTCTATATATATATATATATTATATATATATATATATATATATATTATATATATATGAGACCTTATCTAAGAAAAAAAAGAGAGACTTTTTTGAAAAGCATTTTTTTGTTTTTTTAAAAAAAATTATATTCTCATCTCTCCCACATATAGTATGCCTGATCCTTTTGCAACTTACATAATATGAAAGGACATGTTGTGTCCTTTCATTTTATATAAGCTACATGTATGCAGCACAAACTATCCAGTAGTTAAACATACATAAATGAAACAGTGAAAAGCAGGTGGAAATATGGCTGAGTGTAAAAACTACCTGCATTTTATTTTAAATGCTCACATAAAATTGAATGAGAATAAAAACTTGTTGTTTTGGTTTCCTTGGCAACAATTGCTAGAGCTGATGTTAATTGCATTACTAGTTTGTTTTGTAACTCTATGGTGGAGGTAATAGGTCAGAGGTTATTTGTGTTGGCTCGCCCAGTTCTCTGTGTTTCTCAAGTTTCTGTGTCTGAAAATGTGTTTAATTTGTAAGAGCAGAGTGATGTATTGTTTTAATCTTCAAACTGCAACCAAAAAGCAGAGAAACTTAATGATGTATTAAACTCAGACCTATAAATATTCCCTTAAGCAAAAGGTAAAAATGGCAATGTTTTGGATGCAGTCTGTATTTACTGACACTGATCTCTGGCTGACATCTGATGCTGGCTGGCTGATTTATTTCGTGCTCAGGACTGAACAGGTGATGAAGTGCAAAACAATGCAACAGCACTCCCAAAGAAACATCTCAGGCTGGCTATGAAAACCGAGGTTTTGGAATTTTTGTAAAGAAAACTGGCTCCACCCCACTCCACCTGTTGTATTATCTTGATAAACTAGAGCTAAAATTAGCGCCATAGATTCAGTGCCTTTGTCATTACACATAGAGACCTCAATTCTATCCTCAGTCACATATAGCACACCAGTATTGTTTTTCAGAAAATCCTTGAAGCTGTGACAGATGGCTCAAACCGCAAACCAATTCTGATCTTTCTTTAGCCATACAATTCAATGACACAGAAATCATTTATATGTCTTCAAATGTGTCTGTTTAACAGTTATTGATTATAGTTACTGTTTCGCTGTGCACTGCAGGGGTGTCCAATCACAGGAAAAATGTAACAATAAACTGCTTTACGATCAAGGTAGAGGTTTAATTGGTTTAATCTATAATAGGGTTGGAACCAGCACTTGAAGGCCACCCTTGGTTTACTGTCTTTCTGTCTAGTTGATGATGAGCCTTAGGGAGTGAGTGGCTGAGCACAGTAATCTAATGACATGTCTGTCTGCTCTGCAGTGGAGCCCAACTCGCTTGGCACAGCAGAGAGTGTGTTGGTCTCTGAACAAGGAGACTTTAGATTTTCAGTCTCTATCTCTATATACTTTGACTTAACTTTCCAGCAGTTCATTACACCGCAGGTCAGTTAATTTGAGATCTCTTCACTGCCAACTTCCTTGTACTCTGTCAGCACTGATGAATGTAGTTGCACACCTGATCCATTCCTTTTCTTTCATTTAATGTATGTTGCATGAAATCCCAAAAAAAATTATGATGCCAAAATAAATTAATCAAACAGGAAAAACGGACTCCATTAAGATTTAAGCATCTCGAATTCAACAAGTTTCTTTTTCTGTTTTAGAATGATTTCCTTCATGAGTAAAAACATTGAATTGCATTTTGTGTGAAAGGTACAAGAAAAATGTTTGTAAAATAATATTTGTTGTACATTAAATGTGCAGTGGCCTAAAGATTAGCGTCACATAAAGATTCTGTCATGTGATTACAACTGAAGTGGACCAGATTATGAGGGAGTGTTTCCTCCATTCGTTGTTGACGATTTAAAAGAAAATTAAAAAAAAAATATGAGTTGGAAAAAGATTTCCAGGGTAGATGCTGCATTCCTGCAAAAGCTCTGTAACTCCCCATCTGGTGAGAACATGTCTAAAGAAAGTATATCCAGTTTCCTGAACCTTGATTAGATTTTTCTCCATGTTAGGATGATCTAGACAAAAATATTTGTATGATTTTAAAACGTTGTCTAACACAAAGTGAATAATTTAAACAGATCTATGCAGATCCAAATACAAGCACCCTAAAACCTGTAGGATCGTCCACAGACCTATTTTTATAACACTTGTGTATTTAGAGATTTTAATGAGGTATGTAAATCAGACACCAGTAGGATACATATAGTATTAAATGATGGTAGTATCTAAGGCCCTGTCCACACTACATAACTGATTTCGAGAACCGTACTGAAAAACATTATAATTAATTTATCTCAAAGCGTCCACACTAAAGAGTGTTTGCCCAGGTTATTGTTAAGGACACAACATAGAAACTATACAATTCTATGTTTATAATTACAGTAATAAAAATACACAATAACCCCTATTTATCAAGGTCCAGGCACATTTTTATGAATGATAAGTATAACTGCAATTTAAGAAAACTGTTTGACAGTGCTATACAATATAATCAGTTACAAAGAGATACTATAATAGTCCAACTGTATTGCCTTTAAAGATCATAAGAGTGGTGAATTGCTGATTGTAATTACAGATTTGTGGAGCGGAGACGGATCATTTCTTGTGAAGAGATTTTTATCATTTGAGTGATGAGAAGATTATTTTAAGATAATGGAAGTGTGTTTCAGATATATGTATACCGTATGTATTAAAGATGTGTGGGGTTTTGGAACATCTCATTTTGCAGGGCAGTCTAAGGATTGTTGGAGAAAGTCTGTAGATAAAATGTGAAATTTGATACTGTTTGTATAATAGATAGTGATAAGTCTGTACAGACATTTCAATGAGTTATAATACCGTGTTGTAAATGTTGTATAGTAATATTGACTAGAATTACGTATCACTTTAATTTCAGTATTGGAACATTTTGGAAGTGTATTGTATTATCCAATTGTCACTCTTATTATTTGTTAGTAGAAAGTTCCTGAATATTGGGACAGATATGCAAAAGAGATATGCGTTTCTCAAGGGCAGTTGCTGGGATTTTTTGCCTTCAATTCTACACTGAGAAAAAAGTTGTGCTTGTTAGTGACATTTAAAACAAGGGCTGCATGAGAAAAAAACAAATCCTTGTTCATTTAAGTGTTTTTTCCTCGCTTATGGAGTGGGAATTATAAATAATTATGCAAGATACCTTCAGCGTGAAATTCAAAAAATACGTTTTCTGTGAATATTTGACTTCACTTAACTAATCTGCAAATGAGCTAACATACTATTTAAAGGAAGATTGAGTGTGCAAATTTTAGTAATTTATCAAGATGGCACATCAAAATTCAACAGAGGATGCTGATATTCCAGGTAAGTCTAGGATCACCGTTTCAGGTGTTGGTGGTACTAATGGTTTATCTGTGCCCAGAGCTCCCCTAATGTCACGGCGTTTAACACATTTGGGATACCCTGTTTCTCTTTTGGTTTGACCATGGTATCCAACAGTATTTATTTTCAACTAATTCTATTCTGTCCAATTTTTCAAAATAGAAATCTCAGATATAATCAGGATATAACTTGGATGAATGGCTTCTACCAGTATTTGGAGGCTTTTTTTTTTTTTTTTTTTTTTTTTTTTATCAGAGCCACAAGTTGCTTTCAGGCAAATACAACAGTCTGGAAATCCTTCTCTGCCTGTCATGTCATTCACTCTGAATAGAGTGAAAGCCTGTTTTTCTCCACAGATCATGGAAAGAGCCCTTTGTTTCACCATCCAATTTCCCACTCTTTTGTCTTTAAAATGTTCTGATCTTTTTACATCAAAGTGATTCATTTTTAATACTGTGTCTAATTTCAAATCATGTTTTTTATCAAAGACTTCATTCCATTTGATTAAGCTGTGTGAGCCTGAACCCTTGGAGTGTGGGTTTCAATTCAAGCTTAAATTGAGACACGCAACATGATGTGAATGGGAGTCTACTAACAATGTATGAATTTGTTTTTGCTTGTACTGTATGTATTGCATTTATAAACATATGTGAACTTTATAATGCTGTAAATATGTGTTACCAGTAATGGATATGTGTTGGTGCACCATTGAATTGATTACAATTCTGTTAGTTAGTAAACAAAGCGATATTTAAAGGAGTTGCTCCCCATTAACTAACATTACTTCCAGGACATTTCCTTGTTGTGATAACGAGCATAGAATGGCGGTAAGAGGGGATATTAAGCAAGTTTTACTTTTTCAGGATAGAATTGATTACACTCTGGATAGAAATAATATGCATAAGGAATAACATACCATAAAGTATTTCTTACGCACATCCACTAGAACCAGAGGTCTTCAGGGGGACAGGTTAATGGTTACACTTTTATGTGCTAGATTACTGTGTGCAGTAATGAGAGATGGTTCCTCTGCATACCTCTAATACCACATTCAAGAGAGATTCATAAATATATGACTACAGTCCAGGTTGAAACAATGTGTAATCCATTCTGTCCTGAAGGGGAGGATGCATTCTATTGATGGTGGCAGCGGAAAGCAAAAAGGTCAAACCTGCTTAATATCACTTATCGTCATTCTTAAAGAATACATTAGTTAAGATATTTCAGAACTGGACCAAGCAGCTAATTCCATTGCACAAAAAAAAAGATAAGCTTGTTGGCACAAGCAGTTATAGAGATTTTGACCTGTGACCATGAAGGTATCAGTGGTGAAGAGATTTTTTTTAGTTATTTGCTTTAGTTTATCTAAAATAATCAGAAAACTTCAGGAATTAAGTCTAAAAACCCATCAAGGCAACCCCATGGTTCAAGTGCATTTGGAACTGTAAAACACTTATGTAAAATGAAGCACTGCTCTTGATAAATTTTCTTTGTTTAATTCTACAGACTGTAAAATTGAAAAGTCAACCATTGAATTTTAGTATAACCACTCTGCCTGTACAATCATTAGTTTAATAATTGAGAGAATTTCGACACTTCGTTCAACGACTAAATTGCATTTTCTTTAACCTGTTGAAAAGCTCATTTAAAAAAAAAAAAAACAGAAAGGTACCAGTTTGTGCATTGTTTGTGCACAAGCCTTTTACCTCTGGAGTGCTGGATTTGAATCTAGTTTGTTAAATTCTCGTCTATCTGTTTAACTCTCTTCTTTGTTCACTGGTACACCACTACTACAGAAATGTAGTTTACTTTCACATCATTTTTACCATGGTTACTGTAGTTACAGTGTAAAGGCAATTGCTACTGCTGATGCAACAGTACATACCTACAATAATCCAAAATATACAGATTGGAATCTTTTTTAAAAACATTTTTAAACACTGGAATTTTCCAAATGTTTATCAATATTCACTATTGTCCTATTCATTTGTCCCTGACAAACCAGCTGCAGTAGCTTTTCAGTCTGCTGATAGCAATGTTGCCATGTTTATAACAATTTCTGAGACTATAAATGGAAGCAATCTTGCAGCATTAATAGGGGAGGACTGAAATGGACAAAAGAAACTGATTTGAAATATCCAACTTTCCAAATGTCCCAAGCCAAGCTTTTTTGCATTGCTGAGAAACCTTTGCAAGAGAGATTAGCAGCAAACACAAATCCTAAGAAAATAGTTCAAATTAGAAATACTGTAGGGGAAAAAAAAAATCTATATAAAACATATTCTTTGCATCTAAATATACAGTGTAAATGCCAGCCATTTTCTGAATTTTTCTATTAAATTCCAAACATGCATCCAACACTTGGTGTTATAAATATATTCTAAAATGCAAGAAATGCTAAGTCTTCTTTTTGCTAAATGGACTACATAGCTTTTTATATAATATGTTTAGGATTATTTTTAAACAGTGAACAATATACAGGTAAAATATAATTCAACCTTATAAGTTCTGACTATTTCCATCAATGTCTGAACTCACTTTGTCAGAACTTTGCACAGTGACCTTGAATATTTATAAAAAGTGTGCAGACTTTCTGTCACTGTCACTGACTGTTCAGATTATTGCTTGTCCAGTTGTTCATGGAATCGGCTCCTATTGTTTCATATCTGTGACCAGTTAACGGGGGTTGTTATATGCTGAGCATTCAAAGTTTTAAAATTATTAAAAACATGCTGTGCCACTTCCCCCATCTTCAACCTAATTCCTGTCATTAACCAACCAGTGGCTTCCCCTATTAACTGACATTCTTTCGGCCAATAACATGCATTGACCAAGAAGACACTGCTGGGGTGAAATGACTTGGAACACAATTCCTGAGAATAAAGCATGGAAACTGAGAAATGTCTTTAACCTAGTGTAGTACCAGATATCATGCTTGCTATAACTACACCTTACATACCAAGTAAGATTTATGGAATTTTTTTGTTCGTAACAATAATTTTACATTTGAGTTAAAAGTCCATTCTTTTGAAATTTCAAAGCAAGAAATGTTTTAGATCAGTTACTTTAAATTAGAACAAGATGACATTAGACCCACCAGAGAGCTGTCAGATTATATATTCTAGACATCTCACCTTCACAATACAAACATGGTTGTTACGGCAATGAGCTTGGATGTCATCTATTTACTTTAAGCCCTCCTACTGGGGGGATCCTTATTAGACTGTGCCAGTTCCCTGCAAGTAAAAAGGTTACAGCTTGACCTTTTATTCTGGGTGAGACATAGGTCAACAGCAGGGCACTCTTGAGGGGTTGTTTGCCAAGGAGCATTCTTGAGTGACTAGTGATTAGATCAGTAGGGAAGGTCATTTGCCTTTACTCTATAATTATTTTCCTTGCATTATTGAATCCTGAATTATGGAGGTGTCATTGTTGGCAAGGCGTAATGCTCGTTACTTAAACTGGTCGCAGGATCATGAGACCCACTGGTAAGACAGACGCCTAGAGTTATCGCTGTCTGCCCCACCTCACCCTTTGCAATCTTTTTCTGCAACTAAACCTTGGTATTACTCACCTTTTTAATCACAGATGGACCAGTCCTGGAATGTCAGATTCCCAGAAAAAGCCTTTGTCACCATTCAAAGCTTTGAAGTCTGATACTGTCTCTGAAATGGCCAACACGTTTGAACAATTAAAAAATGAACTCTGTCTATTGATCGTCAATTTCCACCCTCAAGGAAAAGTTAGACTCCAAATTACAGGCAGTGAAGGGAGGAATTTGTTGGTTTAATGCAAACTGAACTTTCCACTGTTAAAAAGGAGATTGGAGGAATTAACTCCGAGCTGTCTCATGTTCGTATAACTGCGGGTGACAATGTGAAGGCGATTTCCACGTGTGTCACTAGAGTTGACTGCTGTGAGAGCAACAGAGCTCAACAACAGGATTGTGCTTGGCTTGTTAGAACAATTTACTCATTGTGACCCTGAAGGAGGGAGCTGAAGGGGACAATGCCCTTGATTTCCTGACCAAAATTTTGCCAATGTGGTTCACATCTCTCGCAGGTAGAAATATCAAAGTCATGAGAGCACATCACATTTCCTCAGTTAGACCAACGTCAAGCAACAAACCTTACATACTGATCTTCAACCTGCTGCGCAACATGGACAAACAGGTCCTTCTTCAGGCTTCCAGATAAGATCTGCCCTGCCATGCAGATAAAACACTCTGTTTCCTCTCCTCTGCTTGCTCCTGGGGTATTAAAGCCTTCCTCTTGTACCCAGCAGTATGCAAAATTATGCACAGATCCCAAACCAATTTGTGCTATTCTCTGGCTGATGTACAGAACTTTCTCGATTCACTGGGCACTCCCAATTCATCACTGCCCTGGGGTCCATCTAGCCAATTCTCTTCTCTGTCTGCCCAGGAGATGGAGGACAGAGGGGGCTTTCATGGAGGCCTGTTGTGCGTTGTATGTGCTGCTCCGTTGCATCTGTGACTGACCTGATTCCTTTCTGGTATTTTGGGACTTAATTGATTGCATGCTTATGCTTACTAGATCATTGTTATGTTCTGGAGATTTGGATGATTTTGTATTAAATACATGGATCGTTGTTCTGAGGATTTGGGTGATTGTGTATTCAATATATGGGTGAGTGTGGCAAAGTGGTGAGTGAATACAGGTGAGTGCAGTGCAGAGCAGATTAATCACACAGACAATTGCTTTCAGGGGCAATGGTGTTTTATTAATTAAAGACAATGTCCAGAGCACAATGGAAAACACCAGTAAATAATAAATGTTGGAGTGATATAGCAGCATATAGCATATCCCTGGGTTTTAACCCGCAATCAAGTCCAGGTTTTTACACACACCAACATTAATCACAAAACACCAAGTCATTATTTTATCTCTCTAACATCTCAAAAAGCTCTGCAAATGTCAGCGATATTCTTTGAGCACTGGATGCAGAAGCAGCTATCTTCTTTGGGTCCGTGTTATCTCTGTGGTGCAGGGTCTATGTGTATTGCTCAGATACGCCCCTTTTTTATATGACAGCTCCTCTGCGATAGTGCTTACAGGTAGTAAGTGCTTGTGACAGAAATACAATGATTCTTGGTTGTAAATCTCCCTCCTGACCTGTAAGGGTGCTAAGCAGCGAGAACAGAGTTCCCTGGATGGGTTGGCCTGACAGTTCTTTCCCAGGGTTCAAGGGAAGTCGGCCAGCTAAAAATGGGGTGAGACTCCGTGGCAATAATGCATTGACCCGGAAGGGAAATGACTTGGCAGCCGCAGGTTAAAGAGGCAGCTGCAATCCTTTAGAAAGGGATCTTGTGTGACGGCATAAAAGGAGACGGAGAATTGCAATCTGTTCCTTCGCATTGGTTTGTATTGCTAGAACTGAGGACTGTGAGAGACCCCTAAAATAAATTGTATCATGAGTGTTGTGTTTTGTTTTCTTTTAATTGCTTTGTCTTATACGTTGCCAGACAGCTAACACAGTTTGTGAGCTGTTGCCAAGTGCCAACACTAAGCTGGAACAACACTTCACCATTGTCACAAATATAAACTTGTTTCACCCACCATGAGCACTACTGCACGCAGCCAGGACTGGTGACCTTGTCTGTATTATTGTGGGGCAGATATTGTTTATTATTTGTTACTACAATCCCTTTGTTATTTACCCCATGCAGTACACATTAGTGTGTATTGCTGGGGGATTATTGTTTGATCGCCAGACCTGGATAAAAACCAATAAAAACTTTTTCCAAATAGGATTGGATGCAGTACTATAATGTCTGTTTCATTACTGTACTGCATCACTCCTGCACCTGTTTCCACTCAGCCACTTTGTCACAGTACTCTTCACAGTTTATTATCTCCAGGAGTACTTGCCAGGGCGGCCCTCTCTCCCTGCTTCTGTTTGCCCTATAGCTCAAACTGCTTGCTTAGGCTGTCCACCAGACCATGTCCTCTACTCCTGTCAGTGTCAGTAATACTCAACATCGTATCTCGCTGTATGCTGATGATATATTATTATTTGTTGATAATGTTCCTCGATCAATTCCCCATCTATTATCTATTTTTGATGATTTCAGTTTGTTGTCAGGCTATAAAATTAATTGGTCTAAATCTGTAATGGCCTTAAATAATGTAATATGGAGTTGTGGTTACCTTCTAATATACTGGTCGTTAAACATTTTAAGTATTTTGGCATTAAAATTTACCCTTCCCTGCATTCTATCACATCGAATAACTTTAATAACATTTTCAAATAGATAGACAGACTTAAATAGATGGGCTCAGCTTCTTAATTTGTTGCAAGCCTGTATCTCCATTATAAAACTGAATGTGCTTCCATGCATTAACTTTTTCAGCTCTTTTGAAAGACTGGGTCTCACCCTCAACGATGCCAAAAGCCAATTAATACCACTGCACGATGTCAGAGTAGCCTCCATTCTGTTTCAATAGGGGCTCACAGTGCAATTGGTGGAACTATTGGATCTGATGGCCACAGCTTCATCAACCACACATATGCCCGGTCCAAGCATGGCTCATTACCTTTCAGCAACACCACAAACGCAACAGACACCATTGGCCGTCCATATCTCGCTCATGCTGGGAAGCCCTATGCTGGTGGAGACAAGCCTCTTACCTGTGTAAAGGTATAAGGATGGGAGTGACATACAACCGACAGGTGTTGACGACAGGTGCATCCAACTCTGGTCGGGGTGCGGTTTGGGAAGGCAGAGGAGACTGCGGGCCCTGGTCGGGTCTCTGGACATCCCTGCACATAAATGCACTGGAGCTGCAAGCGATCCACTTTGCTCTCCAGCATTTCCCTCCTGTGCTCCAGAACAGAGATGTCCTTGTCTGCATGGACAACATGTCAGTAGTAGCGTACGTGAACCACCAGGGAGGGCTTTGGTCCCCAGGGTTGCACCGCATAGCCTTTAAGTTGCTGATCTGGGCGCAGAGATACTTGCTATCCCTCCAGGCTGTCCATCTCCCGGGAGTGGTTAACTGGTTAGTGGACCGCCTCTTCAGGGAGGGTCCTCACCTGTCAGAATGGCGACTGCACCCTCAGGTGGTCCTCCTGGTTACCCCCAGATGGCCCAGGGGAATCTGGTTCTCGAACCTTTGCCAACTGCTGTGAGGCCATCCCTGGGAGATTCCTCTGCGCATGGATCTCCTCAGTCAGACAGGAGACACCCTCTGGCACCCAAAAGACTGCTAGGGTCTCCTCCAGAAGAGCGGTGTATGCCTAATAAGTGGAAATATTTTTTAAATTGGTGTAGTTTCTGCAAGATCTGTTAGAGGCAGGTAGATCCCCCTCTACGTTGAAAGTGTACCTAGCAGCCATATCTGCATGCCATGTCCCCACTGACGCTGTTTCCCCAGGCATCCATATTCTGGCGAACCATTAATTAAAGGGTACTCCCTGAATGGAGTCTGGATGTGGTATTGGAGTCTCTCACTAAGGCCCTGTTTGTTCCTATACATTCCATAGAGTTGAAATATCTCTCCATGAAGACAGCCTTTCTATTAGCCATTACCTCCACTAAGCTGGTCAGTGAGCATAGTTCCAGTATGCGTATTTAGGACAATGGAAACAGGTTATCGTAGCACATGAACCATGCTTTCCTCCCGAAGGGGATTCCAGAACTGGAGGCTTTCCATCCCCATCCTTTTGAAGAGGAGACTGACTGGAGATTGAATTCCCTCTGCCCTGTTTGGGCATTGAGAGGTTATGTGGATAGGACAAGAGCGCTGTATCAGTCTGACCTGCACTTCATCTGTCATGATGAAACGACCCTCGTCAAGCCCTCTCCAATCAGCAACTGTCCCACTGGATTGTGGCTACAGTTTCAACTGTATACAATAATGCCAACTTACCCCCACTTGGGCAGGTAACTGCACACTCTACTAGAGGAGTGGCGACTTCATGGGTTACGGATGTAACCCTGGTTCCCTGAAAGAGAAGATGACCACCAAACCTTGCAAGGTCGCATCACTTGCATTCACGGGTTCAATGCAAAAGAGAATGCGTTCTCCTCGTGGTGACCATTTAATACCTCGATGGGCGGGAACGAGGACGTCACTCCACGGAGGGGCCTATAGGCAGCTTTGATATAAAATGCTCAGTGAGGGGCTCCCAAGTGGCCCATCCAATAAAGGTGCTCTGCGTGAGTGCAGGATGCACCCTATAGCCTGGACGTCATCGGTTCAAGTCTGGGCTATTCCACACCTGACCGTGGATGGGAGTTCCCAGGAGGCAGCCATTTCAAATTGGGAGAAAATAAAAAAATAATTGCCAACAACTAAAATCAATCAATAAATAAATAAATAAAATGCTCAGTGAATACCTGACCTGTGGCAGGCATGTCCCAAAAATATTGGTTGATGATTGTCTTCTCTTTCAGGGAAGCAGGGTTACATCCATAACCTATTGATCAGTGGATTGTTTTGCTTTTTTTAGTATTTACCTGGCTGATCTAAAAAAAACATCCCAGTTTTATTAACCAGTTTATCCTTTTTTTAAATCCCTATTTTATCACATTTGGCATAGTAAGGAGCTCCAACAAATAACTAAAGCCTGTGTGATTTTAGTAATGACTGATTTTAGTAGTGATTTCGCCAGTGCTGCTTTAGTGTCTTGTAATAGATATTAGTAGTAGCAATACATTTTAACCTTGTATTTAGAGGAAAGAAAGCCATGGCAGGCAAGCATTGTTTGTGTTTCTTAACTGTTTCTTAGCATTTTTTCTTTTTGCCTCTATAAAGTACTGTTAGAGAGGCACACAGGACCAGTCCAGGCTGTTGCAGTACACTGAAGCAAATCCCCTCTCAGTCCTTCTCAGTCCTGAAAAGACAACTGTCCGGTCCGGCAGCAAGTGGACACGGCCTCATAGTTCTTTCTTTTCTTAGACTTCCCTTTTTTAAATCTTTTTTTTTTTTTGCTACTTTTTCACTCTAGCAAAGGAATGAATGTATTTTATTTGTTACTTTTCCAGTTTAAGCTCTGTGCACTTGTTAAACTCCACTTGCTTAACTAACCATTGAGACCCAAAGAACCCAAAAACTGTCTACAACTAACTTCACGAAAGGAATAAAAGACAAAATTAAAGAGGCCTCAACAGTGCAGCTGTATTGTGTCTTACAGAAAGATCCCTAGAAAAGAGGAGGAGGAACTATCATTATGCCATAAATTGCATGGCAATTCAGCAACAGGACAGAGGATGGAGATTAATAGTTAATTTCCACATTATGCTGATTTCCAACCTCTTAAACTGGGTTGCTTCTGTAATTACTCCATATCAACAGGATCTACAGTCTATAGTGTAAGGTGTGTGCAGTTTCTCACAGAGAATCTGCACATTAAGGGTGGGATGATGGATTTAATATTGTTGAGTGTGGGTGGGTGTGGGCTGGTTTACAGGAATGTTGAAACCTAATATATGTTTTCTGGTCTTCATCATTTCCTGTTACCTTTGAGTATTATTAAAAAATAAAAACTATCAACTTTCTTAGGTGTACATGTGTCTATGTCTCTCTCTCTCTCTCTCTCTCTCTCTCTCTCTCTCTCTCTCTCTCTCTATATATATATATATATATATATATATATATATATATATATATATATATATATATATATATATATATATATATAAAATGTAGCCTTTGCTGTGGAACCTTTGCTGTGGAAAGTGTTTTTTAAATGTCAGCCAGGGTTGGGTAAGCCTCTTTTACATCTAATAAAATGGAACAGCTCCTCAAAGCTGCTTTTAAAAAGACATGTAATATGGAATGAATGAAAATGTATAGCAACTGTCTCGCCTCAGTGACTTTATCTATATTTGGAAGCTGTTGCCAGTCACAGTTACAATGCCGGAACATAGTGGTAGGTGGATGTACTGTATAATGGAGGTCTGTTTTTAACATACTGAATGAGCTTTACAACAAGCATTATTTTTGCTAGTGTGGCAGTGCGATTGCCCTGCACAGTGGTAAATTAGTGTTGGTGTGGTTTATATGTGGGAATGGGTTTATTTTGTGACGTTTTGGTACTTAATTAGTTTATTGTATGATTTTGTGTTAATTGTTACAATTGATTTAATTGTTTAGCTGCTGTGGCGCTCCGCTGGGGACGATTACCCGTCTGCGTGGAGCAGCAGCTGAAAGCAATCCGCTGTTCCAGCAGGCAGGTGGGCGTGTCTCAACAGAGCGTCAGTATAAAAGCATGGCGATCGCTGTGATCGGGGCTGCTGCAAGGCCTGCCGTTTTCACGGCACCTTTTGAGTTATAGTTTGGGGTATTGTGTTTTATTTTGCACTTTTTGTACGGTTTTCTGTATCTGTCCTCTGTGCGTTACCATCGCTGGTAACGTCACATGACCGCCTTTATTTTACTTTCACTTTCTTTTTGTTTGTTAATAAATCCTGCGCGCCTGTGCCGGCGTTTCAACACCAACCTCTGTCTCTCTGTATGCTTGAACAGCGGCTACCCACGCGTGACTCGAGGAAGACCCTGTCACATATGGTGTCGGAAGTGGATTCCGCTGCATCCTGCCGAAGCAAGGCTAGATGGCTACAGAGAGACAGGAGGAGCAAACCCCTGAAATTTTTTTGGGGGGGACAAGGGCAGACCGCAGGTAACCCTGAGGGGCTGCTGAAGGAGAGGGATGGAGCCGCTGTCCTTAAAGGCACTGTGAAGGAGCCGAGACATCCCGCCCGAACGCCAGAGAGGCCGAGGAGGGTCCGTTCCCGAGAGCTGCAGAAGGAGGAGTTCCGGTCCTGGAAGCTGGCGAGGGAGGAGGAGAGACTGCCTGCCCGGACGCCAGCGGGAGGAACTGCCTGCCGAGCGTCAGCGAAGGAGGACCTGTCGTTTGTGGGGGATCGTCTCAGAAGGAGGCGGGTCAATCCTCTGGAGAGGAGCCCCGTGAAGGGACACTGGGTTTAGGGGGTAATAATTTTGGGTGTATTGTTGTTAATTATTGGTATGTGGTTAGTGGTTGTATGTGTGTGCATGTTTATTGTTTATAGCAATGCTGACGTTGGAGCCAGGTGTCTGGTATGATGGTATGGAGGTTGCGCCTGGCTCTAATGTTCCGTCCCACCCACCCTTGTGTTTTTTTTTTTGTTTTGTCGAATGGACCCCTATGGGTTCCATTCTGAGCGGGAGGATATGTGGCAAAGCGTATGCCCTGCACAGTGGTAAATTAGTGTTGGTGTGGTTTATATGTGGGAATGGGTTTATTTTGTGACGTTTTGGTACTTAATTAGTTTATTGTATGATTTTGTGTTAATTGTTACAATTGATTTAATTGTTTAGCTGCTGTGGCGCTCCGCTGGGGACGATTACCGGTCTGCGTGGAGCAGCAGCTGAAAGCAATCAGCTGTTCCAGCAGGCAGGTGGGCGTGTCTCAACAGAGCGTCAAGATAAAAGCATGGCGATCGCTGTGATCGGGGCTGCTGCAAGGCCTGCCGTTTTCACGGCACCTTTTGAGTTATAGTTTGGGGTATTGTGTTTTATTTTGCACTTTTTGTACGGTTTTCTGTATCTGTCCTCTGTGCGTTACCATCGCTGGTAACGTCACATGACCGCCTTTATTTTACTTTCACTTTCTTTTTTTTGTTAATAAATCCTGCGCGCCTGTGCCGGCGTTTCAACACCAACCTCTGTCTCTCTGTATGCTTGAACAGCGGCTACCCACACGCGTGACTCGAGGAAGACCCTGTCACAGCTAGGCTATATTTAAGATGGGGATAGTTCAGTATTTTAAAATGATGCATTACATTAGAGATTAATGCACACTTACTGGAGAAAAATGTAAAAAATTCAGCAGAAAACGTCTGCAAAAACATTTGTTATGTGACATGCAAAGCTGTAAAATATCTCCAAAATGTTTGGATTAACAGGTCCTTCATTAGGATTTATGAAGCAAAAGTTACACCAATTTTGAAATCAATATTATTATCATATTTTGGATAAAACCTGCAATATAAAGACTATTAAAAAGCCTATAACTTCTCGTATGTTAGTTGAGTAGCACAATTCCTTTATTAAAACAAAAAAAAAACTTTTTGTATTGGACAGGCGTTAAAAGGGCAAATAGAATACGCTTTCTGGGTCACTGGTTCATGCCCAGCCACCACCCTGTTAGACTTACTTTCAAATTGCTCTATAATCTAATTCTCTGTTTTCATAAATGCGTTAGTCAACATTAGACATTATCATGTTGTCAGCGCATGTTTACAAAAGAGAACTGGGTTTATTTACTGCTCAAGGATGTTCAGGTCCTTTGGGGAACCAAGGGCATGGGTATGCAGTTTCTAAATGCCTCTGTATTTCTTCTTTGGTATTGATAGATTAGTATTTCTTCCTTAAAGCATACCAGTGTGCACATGTTTAGAAGAATTGATCCCATAGCATTGTATTTGGTAACAAGTTGTGCAATTAAGTGTGGAGAGGCTTTGCATGCTGGTTGGAAAGGTTAGACTGCACTGGCTGGCATGGGGACTCAACAGTTTGATGTTGTCCCTTTGGATTTAAGGCCCATGACTAATTTGTGTTTTGCAACAGCAGTGAAAATCCATTGTTAATGAAAATGCTGCATATCATATGCCAATGTCTTAATAAAAACACATTCTCTCAGGTATTAAAAAATGGAAATGCCAGGGGGTTACGTTGTACTGGTGCTGCATTTCCAGTGTGGAAGCTGTTGCACGGTGTTAACTAATTTGAATCAGCTGCAGGCTAAAAAAAAGCATTGGGAGACATTGTAACCTTGTGATTTTCAAGTGTCCCATCCTGCTCCCATTATACAGCTTTGCACTTGCATGAGCATGACTCCACTGGAAAGGTAAAGAATCTTAACTGTCATGTTTTTTTAAAATAATTCATTAAAGATTAAGTAGCTTCAAATGTTACCTAACCTGTGTTTAGTAGCTTCTCTTGTCTGTTGTAGACAAAGTAGATTTACTTTACGCAAAATAACTTTCACACAAAAAACATCAGTCACAATTCACAATATTACACTAACTCAAAACAAACATTTCTAAGTCATTTATCATGCTGCAATATTTAAAATCCAGCTTAACCCTACTAATCATAAGCAGTCTATAAACAGTAGTAACATCTGTTTAACCCACATTAGCAATTTGAGCTTTTCTACTTTTTATAATAGATAGCTTGGCTTGCCCTAAAAGAAAATTTGCCAACTGACACACATATTTCCTTCTTCTAGTGTATGATACACCCAAAATAAAAATAGTCAGAAAAGTTCAACCCCAACTTGTCAAAAAGGCTCTTTGTTAAAACAAAAAGGGGAGTTAATCAGTTACAAAAAAACAAAACCATGAGAAACAGCTTCGCTTTGTGTACAAAAGGGATTTGTCAGAAACTGCTGGACCCCAGATACAGAGATATGAGTTGACAGCAAGAACTGTGTGCGGGAGCCTCCACTGCAGGTCTCCTGATCTTTTAGACAGTGGAAGCTTATAGAGACTGGTCCCACCTCCTCCCACACCTCCAGCCGCTCTCTCCAGTGTGTGTCTGGAAGCTCCTGCAGTGTCTGACTTTAACACATAATTCATACAGTGTATCACCCTCTATATTTGACAGGGGGAGATCTGTCAATTTTTTTATTTTTAATATACAATCTTTATCTTCCCCATCCAGGCTGACAGATGGGGAAATCAATAAAAAGAGAAAAGGGTTCGCAAACAGGTTGAAAATGCTTTCAGAAAAACCTTTTTTTATGATCTCTTGCTGCTCACTGGAAAGGGCTGTACGCAAATGAAAAAGTAGCATCCCAGCCAATGTAACAGAGTGTAACTCTAAAGCTGATGATAGGTCCTGTGGACTTCTCTTTAAAATTCTCCTTTGTAAACCCAGCTTTTACCATTAATTTTATAAAAGCCACAGACTCTAATAACAGTACTTTATAAACAGGATTAAGAATGACAATATTCTCTAACAACGAGTAAAAATCAAGAGGTCCTTCACCTATTTTCACCCTCAAACTCTGCCATGCCCTCAGCAGACACTGGTAGAAAGGGGACAGTTTAGAGGAGTCAACCTTGGCACTATCCATGAAGAAAAGTTGTTTATCTAAACCCAGCCCTCCAGTCTGACGCAGTAAAAGCAAAGCCAAGTCTGTCAAAGGAGGTTTCTCACTGTTATATAACAGCTTTACAGCTTCAACCTGAATGCTGTACTTCTACTGGACATCAATCCTTGCCCCCCTTCCTGCAGAGGCAGGTACAGCATGCTCTGCCTCAAACAATGTAACCCATCCCAGAAAAAAACTCAAGAATTCCTTTTGTATTTCTTTAAAAAAATCTTGCCGAGGTTCCACACATACAAGTCTAGGCCACAGCCTTTCTGCAGGTGCCCTTTCACTTTCTCTTAAATTACCTCCCAGTTTTTCTCAGCTGCCCTATCATTACCCAGATGCACTCCCAAGTACTTCTCCTCCCAACTCCACTGTAACCCACCCAGTAAGACCGGGGCCCAGATTCCTGCCAATCTCGTACTAAAAAAGCTTATTTTAGCTGATGAAATTTTCTCAAAACTTTTCTTGCTTTTATACAAATTATTTACATCTGCCTGATTAGTCACAAAAATAGTGATGTCATATGCATAAGCAGATACTTTTATTGGCAGGGCTGGGTTCCCTGTAACTGAGAGCCCTGTTAAAATCTGTCTAAGTCTGTTAATAAGAGAAAGAGAATAAAGCATACCTTAGAGAAGGCAACCTTGCCTGATACCCCTGTGGACTGGCAAAGTTGCACTCAGCCCCACGTTGATCTTTAGCAAACTGAAAATGTGGGATATAAATCCCAAGCCAAATCTAAAGGCTTCAAATACCCTCCATAAGTAATTGTGGTTGACTCTGTAAAAGACTTTCTCTTGATCAAGAGATATAAGCCCTGCAGAGAAACCAAAAAGTTTGAAGACAACCAATGTGTCTTGAATTAAAAAAATATTATCAAAGCTGCATCTCTTGTGCACACAGTAGGTTTGGTCAGGATGTATGACATGACCCAACACAGTGCTTAGTCTGTTTGTAAGTGCCTTTGAAATTATTTTATAGTCTGTACACAGCAATGACATAGGCCTCCATCCTTAATACTGCACAAGTCTCCTTTCTTTGGCAATTGTGGTATTATTAATCTCCTACAACTCAGAAGCAACTTTTCTTTCTCCAAGTTTTCCCAGAAAGTCCAGAAAATATTAAAAGATTCAACTGGCAGCCCATCCATTCCTGGAGCTTTTCCCCTTTCAGCCTCTGGAGGGTGTCAGAGAGCTCCTGCAGCATTAAAGGCCCATCCAGCACTTCCTTTTCCTCTTCAGGAATCCTCGGCAAAGCCTCCAGGTTCTCCGATTGCCCTCCACCTTCCGCTGTGAACAGATTAAAGTATCTCTCCGGGCTCCCTCAACTCTTCCCCATGCACTTTGGCATTCAGCAACTCAGGCAGCTGCTGATTTTTCATTTTGAGGTTTGAATCAACACACTATTGGGACTGGGCTGCAGAGCTCCCTGAAGCTCCAATATATCCCTCTCCAGCTCTTCCAGAGTTTAAGTCACCCTCTTTGTGACATTAGCAGTGCATTGCTGGCAAAGCAACCTGATCTGCACCTTTCCCACATCCCACCACTGAGGTAGGGAAGTGAAAAAAAGTCTTCATCTCTCTCCACCTTTTCCAAAAAAAAAAACATACACTACTTAACATGAGTGACTTTTAAAAGCTGAATATTAAAACGCCAGTAGGACTGTCCTGGCTTCAGAGAATATCAATACATTTATACTTAAAAGGGAAAGGTCAGATACTATTGTAATATCAGTGTGTGTTTCTTGTAAAAAGATCACTTTTTTTTTTTTTTTCTGACCATGATACTCAAATAAAGCAGCTCTCTTTAGCTCATCTTCACACCCTTTAATGTTTAAGGATCCAAGTGTAATATAATTCATAACAGGTAGAGAAATATAAAAATAAACAGGAAAAATAAATAGCAAACACACAGAAAAGAGAAATAATATTTTCCAATCCATTTAAAAAGCTTTTTTTTTTTTTTTTTTTTTTTTTTTTACTGACACTACAATACATCTGTCGTTTCAAAAATGATGTACTGACTTTCCTCCATTAAAAATTTGAGAGCTACATGTTCTCCATTCACATCTTTTAAAATCATATTGACTTGTCTGCGAAATGAAACAATATGCTTTAGCTTTGGGGATTTACAGCCAAGCAGAATTCTTGGGACTTGAAACAATCTGACCATATCAAGAAAGTGCATTCTCTATTAGATCAGTTTTTTTAAAAAAAGGAAGAACATTTGAAAGAATTTCCTTTCTGGAAGTTAAAGCCAATGGTAACATTGTAACAATGGTATTATTTATCACAAATCTTTCTCCACAGCTTTAACAATGAGATCTCGCTCAAAAAAGCTACAATTGATCCAGCGCAGATTTAATGTTGTCACACCCAACAACTTCACCTAATGCCAAAACACACTGCTCTAAAGAAACAACCCCATCCATCACTATCTTTAGCACATGACGGCAGCTTAACTTTTCAAAAAAAAGTTTAGGGGCGCTCCCCTCCCCCTTGATTTGGCCATGCTGACCTTAACTCGACTTTAACACTCCACGCTCCACTCCACTCTCACAGCATATACCACTACACAGAATAGATAGATAGATAGATAGATAGATAGATAGATAGATAGATAGATAGATAGATAGATAGATAGATAGAACCAAATTGCATAATAGAGTGTCCGAGGGGTGGGTGTATCATAAGAACATAAGAAATTCCAAGTGATTTACCATAAAAAATATTAGTAGGTAACTGTGGCAAAGTGGCTGAGAGGATACAGGTGCAGGAGCGATTGAGTGCATTAATGAAGCAGAGATGTTTGTAATCCAGTTTAGAAAGGTTTTTATTGTTATTTCTTTTTAAAAACAGGTCTGGTGACCAAACAATAGTCCCCTGGCAATACACAACAATATGTACTGCAAGGGGTAAATAACAATGGGGTTGCAGTCCAAATAAAACTATAATATATATATATATATATATATATATATATATATATATATATATATATATATATATATATATATATACATTACACACAGTTTTGTGTAAACAATCACTGTGTGTCAAGTGCTGTTCTGGCTTTGTGCTGGCCCTTGGCAACAGCTTTGGAATCGTGTTAGCCATCTAGTGATTTACAAACAAGACAAATTACAAGCAGACAAACAAAAAAAAAATACTCACAATACTGTTGTATCTCACAGGGTCTCTCACAGTCCTTTTAGGTTAAAAACACAAACCAAAGCGAAGGAACAACTTGGTAAACGAGTGCAACCGACTCTCCAATCTGCGGTTGCCACGTCGTTTCCCTTCTGGGTCAATGCGTTAATAAAACGGAAACCCGCCTCCTTTCTAGCTCATCCAGGGAACTCTGTTCTTGTTGCTTAGCACCCTCACAGGTCGGAAGGGAGATTTACTGTCAAGAAGAATTTTATTTCTGTCACAGTAACCCATTCCATACCTTCACCACTCTCTGTGAGAATAAGTGTCACCTTTCCTCTGTCCAAAGTTTATCTCTGCTTAATTTCCAACTGTTCTCTGTCACTGGTTACTGTGCTGTGCTAAAATAATTGGTTAAGGTTAACTGTGTCCAACCACAGTTTAAGATTTAAATTTTAAATTCCCCCCCCCCCCCCCCAACCCCACCCCCCCCCCCCCCAATATAAGAAGTGTTCACAATAGATAGTTACAAAACATACACAAACAAATACCCGGACAAAAATAAAAGACAATTCACGATTTATAAACTGTTCAGCTATGTCTATATGTCACATAGAATAGGGTACGTAAACCACGCAGTGTGAGCTACAGTTGTTGATCTACGGAAGATAAACTCATGCTGACAGTACTGGTTGCCGACTAGTTAAATGTGAATGCACAATCAACAATTTGAAAAGCTGTGGTTAATGGCACTTATGCTGTGCTTTGTGTGCTGTGTGAATGATTCATGATTAATGCATGATTTAATTTACTGCTAGAATGTTGTCATTGAAGATATTTATATCCACTCCTTATTTCTCAAATAAAACTACTTTAATTATTTTCTTCAAATGCATATTTTTCTTGTGTTTTTTATTTTTTATTTGTGTTGTATTTTTATCTTAAGAGAAAGAAATTTGCTTATTTGAAAGCAAATATAAAATTTACAAATACAGTCCGAGATGCTTTATCGGAACACCACGAAAATATCTAAAATATGCGGCTGTCCCAATTAAACGAGAGGCATTTGAGAGGACCTTAGTGACACATATTTATAATGTGCAAGAGAGGAGAAGTATTTTTACTTTTTTTAACAGCATTAAATCACCTCACATTATGAGTAAATGTTGAATACATAATTTAAAATATATTTTTTTATTCTTAAACAAAATTAATCACTATTTTATTAAATTTTGTTGTTGCCAATTATTATTTTCTCCCAATTTGAAATTCCTAATTATTATTAGACTCTTGGGCAGCTAACAGGCAAGCCCGCAGGCGCTTGGCCAGACTACAGGGGCTTCCTGGTGCGCGGTGAGCTAATGACACCCTTGCCGACCTAAGCCCCCCAGCAATGCTCAGCCAATTGAACGCCTCCTGTGGTATAGGCCCGACTCAAACCCGTGACGTCCAGGCTATAGGGCACATCCTGCACTCATGCTGAGCGCCTTTACTGGATGCGCCACTCGGGAGCGCGTATTAATTAATTTATAGTTTAAATGCAATAAAAAATAATGACCACATCGGATTGCAATGTGAGACACTTGCGATGACACACACTTTTTTACCACAGCAGCTTGAGAAATCACAGGAGAGTCCAGCTTCTTCAGAGTTCAACGTGGTTTATGCAATTTACACAAGTCACAGCGTAATCACGTACTCACTTAATCACTGCACTGTGCTATGCAAACCCCAATTAAATGAACTGGCATCCCAATTAAACAACACAAATAGCATTGGGAAAAACAGTCTCCCAGAGTTATGTCCCATTTAAGCAGAAATCCTAATTAGCAGTATCTCAATTAAGTGTTGCAGACTGTTCATAACAGTTTTATTTATTATTTAAATAACGAAATCCATTGTAATTCGGCATATGTAAAATTAATGCCCAAAACATAATTAATCGTTTAATTTAGTGTGCGCACAAAGTCAAAACCACAACCATACCGAATTAGGGTTATTTATAATCTGTCCTAAGCAATGAATAATGTTTAATTGTAATGTTGGAAATTGCCATCATTGAAATTGGATGGTTTGCTTGTTTACTTCTTTTATCCTACTGTGTACCCCCTACTGGTAACTGTTTGTGACGTGTTGAAAATCCTCTTTCAAGAGTGGTGGCCAATTTTGATCGTGGTAGGCCAGTGTCCCTCTTGGTTTTTGTTCCAACTGTACCCTAAATTCCGTAATTAGACCAATTAAGTGCTTTTTAGAAGCTTAATTGGTCCAATTATTTACTTTAGGGTAAAGTTGGAACAAAAATCAGGAGGGACACCGGCTCTCCAGGACCGGAATTGCCCTCCCCTGTCTTACAAGGATATATTGGCATATCAAGAGAGCCCTACCACAGAGCACAGAACAGGGACAGAACATGTGTGGCAATGCAAGCTTGTCACACCAGCAAGGCTCAAGCCTGTCCTGGGGACAGGGCTGGCGCAAGGATTTTTACTGCCCTAGGCAAACTCTGTTTTCCTGCCCTCCCTCTTCACTCTTTTCTTTTAATTGTGTGTGCATATATAAATGAACCGCTGCGTTGGAAGTGAAGGAAGACCCAGGGAGACGAGATGGGATTCCAAATTTGCTGTTTTAATCACTGCACTAAATAAGATAAAATAACAGCGAATCCCTGTTTGGGCTGGGGTTGACGCCAAATCAAAAAATAAAAATAACTCACTCACTTGCTCTGCTCTTCCTCTCACTTTCATCTTCTTTTTCTTTCCTCCAACTTGCTCACTCGCTCACTCTAGTTCTCTGTTCTTCCAACTCACTCTGGGCTATTTCATCAACTTACAGATAGACACCCGCTTCTACCACCATGCATGAGCTTAGAGTTATAAATAACAATTGATAAAGGATACACAGTTTACTTCAAACATGTTGTATTTTCATTGAACCTTATTTCTACACTACTGTATTGTGTTCCTTAAAGGGTACATAAGGACCCATGTGTTGCTCACTAGTATATCCATCTCAGTTACATATGTGAGCAGAAGGATCATGGGAAATGTAGTTCTGAGAGGTCCATGCAGGCACAAGCCATCTTGAGGCAGGGAATGCAATTTAAAAGTTTAAAAAAGTGGTCAAAATTTAAAAAAAAAAAAAAAAAATTAAACAATACACACACCTTATGTAAACAGTTGTAGCACCACATGGAAAAATGTAACACAATAAAATAAAAAGGTCCTTATGTACCCTTCACCTAATGTATGGGTTCGTGATCATATAATCGTGCACAGCAAATCCTCCAGTACTTTTTTCTATAGGCAGATCCTTGACTTAATAATTAACTTTAAAGAATTAAAGAATCATTACCGATGTGTTATGAAAATGCTTAAATGGCACACAACCACTCTAATTTCTGTGCCTGGGCACCGATCTCTTTCCTTGTTATGTCAAGGCAATAATAAGCCGTGCGGAAATTAAATATTTTTTTCTGCGCCTTTAAGCAATGTTGCCAATTTAGCGAATTTCTCCCCAAATCTTGTAACTTTAAGGGCTGACCTGTCAAGATTTGTTGTCAATAGCAACTAGCTACAGATCTAGCGATTGCCAGGACAGTCAGTCATCTGAGATTTTCAGAGATATAAAATCGTTAAAACGCTTTGATTATCATGTATTAGCAATGTCCTTTTATAAGAATCATTGTCGAGGGTAATTAAATTAAATCTAATAATGCCACACCCCATGCGAATATACAAGGAACTTCAATGTGTCCTTTGCTTAGCAACAGGCTCAACAACCACGAGCCTGTTCTCAGAGGAGACCAGATTTTGTGTGAGATGATCACCACTGTTCATGATATAGTTCCGTAACATCAGCAATAAGTTTTGCAGAACAAGAAACAGTGATTTAAGATGTTTAACATTTTACGATTAGAGAAATGTAAAGTATAAAATGTAATTATGTACAGTTTTTGCCACCCCCTTCAGGCGGCCGCCTATTCTGCATATATGGTTACGCCGGCCCTGCTTGGCGAGAGCTGTTCAGTTCTTCATTGTCATCAAACCCGTAATGTTTCTTGCTTTTTAACCATTCTAAAAGTGTGAGTGACATAGCAAATTGTGTGAAGTTTTTAAAGACACTTGGATACTTTGCAGAATAAAAAAATGTTATTTTTTGTTTGTTTTCTCAGAATATAATAATATCACATTACATATGTTCCCTAGCTTTAATAGCATCTGGTAAAGTAAAATTGTGTCCAGTAGGTTGGTTTGACACAGTTGACCCTGCAGGTATGTATCAAGCAACTTCAACTTTGCTGGTTGTGCAATATGTGAAACGACTGTACACTGAATGAAAAAAAAAACACACAATTGTTATTCTTGTTGCATTATCATTCTGCTGACTTTTAGTGATATTTCTTATGACAAGTAAGTAAACATGACAGTATTAGTTTATTGAAAATGTCTATACTGTAAGATTAACGTTACTGGTACTTCACAATACTATCAAGTCCACTACTGGCTTTGAATACAGTTATCTGGTTCTGCAATTAATGCCCAGACAAGATTTCTCAACAGGCAAGGTACAAGACACCTATAAAAATGCAAACCTAATCCACACTTAACCTGAAGCCATTAATGGAGCGTGGCACGAAGGCTTTAGGGTGACGTCAGACTAGGAAGAAGACACTCAGGACTGGGGCATGGAAGCACTGATGCTCAAGTTTATTATAAACAAACTATTTAATCAAAACACTTTGAAAAACAAAACGGCACATTGGCCAAAATAAACAGACAAACAAAAAACACTGAACGAACCCCACAACAAGCATGAGCCTCCAGCATGAGTAGCAATTGTTTTTATTTTATTAGTTCTCTCCTGACTCCTGTTCTTTCTCCCTGAACACACCAATCCTGAGTGAGAAATTATTGCTCCTTAAATATAGCTGTGCCTGGACTTAATTGCTAATCATTCAATCTAGCCCTGGTACAGTTTGTATGTAACTAACTGCAACATCTTCGTGCCCACATACCAATAGAAACATCAACTCACCCTTAGTACATAACCCAACTATACAAAATAAACTAAATTCATGCAGGGGTGGGGTTTACCCCGTCACATGGAGGTAATAACCATAAAGGTGCATTACAACCTTAATTAGAATGTATACACGCATATACACCAGAGAAACTGTCACACCGTAAAATATTTTGGGAAGCATATCTGAGGTAACTTTATAAGCCACTAGTTTGCAATGTTCTGGCTTCTTCCCAGGATGACAGCACTTAGTTAATAAAGCTAGTTAAGAACTAAGTCGAAAAAAAAGTAGATGAGATCTCTGTGATTTCCCGGTTGCTCTATTAAATCCCCTACCTATTTAATCATTCCTTTGACAGAGTGCCCTGGCCATGTTTCTAATATCCCCTGCAAGGAGGCAACTTTATAAAGATGTTTCAGGCAGGGGAAAGAAGGTGGCAGATTTACGAGCCCACTGGTGCCTCTATAATACCTGAAGTGGGAACCGTGTAGGAAGATTTATACTGAAGCAGCATAACTGAGCTCTAGTAAAAGCGTTTATTACAGTCTTTAATTAAATCCTAGTTTTTGAAATGGTAAAATGCTATATTAATGTTACACAATAAGAAATAATTACTTGAGAGTGCTTAAGTAAGGCAACACTCCCCATTCTATATTGGTTAAGGCAAGATCAGCTAAGCCTGTTGAACAGAACACTATTAAAATCAGCTAAGTTCTGCAATGTGTGATAACAATAGAATGCCTGTTTACTTCTGGTTTGTATATGACCCAATTGAGGCACATTTGCTATGCAATAATTAAAGGTGTAATATTGATAGAACTAAGGGAAAATAATGCTTCACTCTTGTTTTCTTGTCATTCTTAAACTTTTGCTTCTGTAGGCATTCATATGTTAAAATGGTATTTGTGTCATATATGGATTTTCATTCTCATAATTTAATGATTTTTTTTTTTTTTTTTGTAAAGTATGGGGGTTGTCATTCATATTTTTTTTTTTTTTTTTTTAATTTAGTAGTCTCCAATTATTTTATTATTTTCTGAGGACGAACACACGCTGTCCTCCCAAGCGTGTGTCATCAACTGCCCGCTTCTTTACACATTGCAGGCTCACCATACTGTCACCTCAGAGCTAAAGGCATTCGTTGTGCTGTTGTAAGGGATTGTGGAATGTATACCTACAGTATACTCTCAGGTTAAGAGATGGAATGCCTTCTTGACTTGGAAAGACTGTAAGGTATATTTATGATAGAAACATCACATTACAAATATAATTTAAATTATATTATGTGTGCTGAAGCCCATAGGTCAAGCATTGTGCTCTGAAGCCTATATAACATTGATGTAGATCTCTAGAACAAATTCAGATAGTCATACAAAAAACACAAACTATAAAGGATGAGTTTCACTGTCAAAGCATCTGCTGACACTCAAGCCATCCGTAAACTCCTGGAGCACTCTGTTGTGGTGTTCATGAACTGTCTCAGAGTCTTCAGTCCACTCTGACTGCACCAGCTCCAGAGGTGTATTTTCAGTGTTTCAATATGACCGCCTCCGCAGCACTGACCTTATTACACCTTGTTTATTCCACATTCTGAAGAAAATGCCCAGAAAGCTTCAGCCAAAGTATCATAAAAGAAAAAATAATCTTGCCCAATGACTCCATGATTTGAAGTGATTAAATAGTAAAGTAGGTCAAAATACTCAATTTGCAATGTTGCAGAAAACCATTGGATGGCTCTAGGACTGTCTTATCTGCTTAACATGGGAAGTATTGTTTTCGAATGGATTCCTTTATTCAACACCTTCACAGATTGCTTCTTTATAATTGGTTAGAAATAGTTTTTCTTTATTCAAAGAAGCATTTCAAAGAGGTCAGTTGACTTTATAATTCCACTGTACATGTGTAAGAGAGAATACACAGCTCAAAAATACACGGGATGTGAAAGTCTAGATGACTCCTTGTTGTACTTATTTTACAACCCTTGAGAATACATTAAATCAATGTCTCGAAACAAGGGCAATGCAACTTTTACTGCTGTATAGATCATGTTAAGCCATATTTTTGTGTTTTATTCCCATCTGTACTTTTTTTTACTGCAGAATCTCAGATGGAGTTTGTCTGTAGGCATAAATTTATTTGCAACTAGGGAGTTTAAACTCTACCTAGTTTATGTTCTGAACACCTCAATAGATATACTGTAGATCATGTTTGAATGGACTGGATTGGATTGCTTGTCATACAGTCAACTCTCATTAATATGAATTTCAAGGGCACAGCAAAAAAATCATCTCATCAGTAATTCTTACTATCAGGAGTCTAAGCCACATGCATACTATCAGTTCTTATTGAAGTTACAGTAACACTGAAATCAAAATTAAACTATAATACAATTAAATGTATTATACATTTAAAAGTACTGTGCATTTTATTGAAAATACAGTTGTGTGACAGGATTTGTATGGTGCGGTCTACAAAGTGAATGTCCAAGCAGTACTCTCAATGAAAAACATCTGTATTTATTAAACAGGAAGCAAATAATAAATCAGTTGCCCCTATACCAAAAATGGTATAGAGGAAGCCAACATGGTGGTTTGCAGTCCCAAAAAGCCTGGTCGGTTACAGAGGACTGTCACAGATCTCGCCCTGGGTATGATAAACTCCAAGTCATATCAATGCAGTAATGTTTAGAAAATGAGATCAGGTTTTATTTGACTTTTTTATTGTTTTTTATTAGTTAATAAATAAGCTAACACAGGGCTGCCAACAGATTGCTTTTGAGCTACAGTATAGTATACAGGATCCTCAAGCTATACTTTATGGCTCCTATGATTTAGAGATGACAGCAAGACAATGAATAGTCTTTGGTTTAAAAGTCAAATTATGTTTTAAGTGCTTTTCTGTGACATGTTTAATGAGCTCAACAATAATGATGTGTAATCTTGATAAACAGTATTTTCCTTGTGTATATTTTCTGTCTCTTTAAGAACTAACTGGTCATCGGTATGACAGATATGGGCTGATGTATCAGTATTTGTGAACTTGCTAATCAGTTCGGTTAATAGACATAAAAAATGTCCTTGAAATAAAGCCTACCCAGCGGAATCTCAGGAACCTTCATTGTATTAAGGGTTAGAAGTTAAGTGACATATTTGAAACCAGTTTTTTGTCATTACAAAATCAAGTACTTGTAAAAACCATTGTATACGTATATTTTTATAAGCATATACAGGTATTTTTAGGGGGTTTTAAAGAGGAGAGTGACTTATACACAGGTGTGTATAGGTTCTTTCCAGAAATTTTTGTCTCAAAAGGGGTGGGGGTGTGGGGGGTGACTTATACACCAGTGCACTTATAGTCCAATTTTTATGGTTAATAAAAATATCACTCCACAAACTGTTTTGTCAAAATATAAAGTTTTTACTAGTACATTTTTTTTATTTTATGAATTGTCCTAATTCCTAAATTTGATTTTGCAAGGATTAAATAAAGTTCATATTCATGAAAGTCATTGAACAACAGACAAGATATATTGTTGTGAATATCAAATCGAATCTTGCATCAAATAATTATTTCATATTCAATGCTGCTAAGTAAATATTTTTTGCTCATAATGGAATCTACCTTGCCTATGTCAAACAACAGAAGGACCAGGGGAATTGCGATATTCAAATGATGGCAGATTACTAAGAATTCAGCTGTTTTAATATAGGTGTGAACATACTTTATTTTCCATACATTGTTCTTATTAAATAAACATGAATGTTTATAAAATGCTGTGATTATTTCAGTCATGACATATTCAGGCACCCTAATTCCTTGAATAACTGCAGTACTCTGTGATCCTTCTTGTTGTATCCTCACCTATTTATTTAATTCTCTAAAACAGACTTTTTAAATAATAAATACCTAGCCTTGACACTGGGGCATCTCCAAAAGAGAATTGCAAATCCTTGAAAATGATATTGTCCTAATATTGTCATGCAAAATTCACTTTTAAATTATTATTTTTTTTTTTTTTTAATTCATTAGAAGAAGCGTGATGAAGCAAAAAGACATTTGGTGAGTTCAGTCATGCAACAAGAATCGTGAGCAAATAAGCAAATGGCCTAAGGGGGTAATATAACCATTCCTTGAGAATGATAGGTCAGCTGTAGAAATAATAAGACATTGAACAGCTATTGAATGCTTTTTTTTTTCAAAAGCCTCAGTTATTAAATGTGTAAATTTGTGATGTTGACAAGATTGTCAAGCCAGGTTTAACATCACTTTGGATAGTTCGATTGTGCTGGGTGCTGTTGAACAAACACTCATGCAATAATATTTAATGTTGTGTGACGGCAACCTTTGACCTTTTAGCCTGCACATAGTACTCATTCAATAACTGTTTATTTGCACCAAAAAAGTGGTTGGTTCCAATCAGTTGAATATTAAAAATATTAATTATTACAAATAGGTTACCAATTCAGAAGTAGTGTTTATGGGAATCCATACCAATCTGCTGTAACCTTACAGCAGACTATCTAGTATGTTTGTGTGCATTCCTGGTACTGTCTATTGTTCAAGCATTTTTCTTTAGTAATTAGCTTTGTTCATTTTGCCCTGGAGTTACACATATGAAAGAAGTAGATAAAAACAGGGAGTCTAATTATATTATGAATAATGCATGACTTTTAGGCCAAAGAGTCCACAGCATTGCCCTTGCCAGGCTTGAGTATTTCCAGAGAGTCAAGTGGATGGCAATTAAAAGCCAAGCAAAACATTGGACTCCAGTAACTAGTGGCCTTCTTGATATCCAAGGTCAGCCATTCGTCTCTAGAACTGCTTATGCTGCCAGGATAATTTCTTTAACATGTTTAGCCTTGTTTCTCAATGCTGATGATTTTGTCATTCTGGCCAAAAAATAGAAGGATCTACAGGAAATACTCAGCCATAGGCCATAGATACTAACTGGTCTCAGCCTTACCTACTAATGCCAAGGCAGATTTTCATACCACAACCCAACCCTCTGCCCATTCTTCACCATCAGCAACCAGTAGACCAGGGTTAACCAGCATGCTGTAGACCTCGGCAGTTGTTTCCAACACATGTATCCAACAAAAACTGCTTCTAACTCCTTAGCCTTTTCCACCATATATCAGTCTGAATGGTGACACCTTCAAGCCAATCTGAAACCACCCAAGGCTCTTTTTTAGCTATCTAATTCTGTAAATTGTTGACAACTGATATTAGCCTATGCAACAAATATACTGTGCTGTATTACCTTAAGAAGTTAACAATTCTAATCTATTTTATACAAATATATACTTACTTCCATTAAAGGGGTCAAAAGTCTATTTTGTATCTTAACGTTATACATGAATGACACCCCCCCCCCCCCCCCCCCCAGTGGTGTACTGCAAAGGCCAAGTCCATTATCCCCCATGAATGCTGCTGGATGGCAGATTCTTCCTGGGCATGTTTAGTAGTCAGAGTGTTCTTCTTTACCCCGGCGTGCAGTTATGCTCACCCCCCCCCCCCCCTTAAGTTAGAAATCAAATTTAAGGCATAAATCCATTTGGCATTTGGCCTCTTTCATTAGAGGGTCAGAGGGTTGGAGAAAATAATATGTGATTTAAGACATAAAAGCTAGCCCTCAATTGGTACTATCAAAAATGTGCTCAATCACAGCACTCCACAAAAACTGGTACATCAAGAACTTACATCCCCTGTCTTGACAGTAAAACTGAATATAACTAAACAAAAACAGGTGTCTGTACATATGAAAAAGTAAGTGTAACATACTTTATATATACTATAGTTTATGTATAGACAGATACCTAAACTTTCTGAAAATCTCAACTATGGTAAAGGATAGTAAAGGATGGTAAATTGTAGTTTTTTTCACAATACCTGTTTTTATATTTCCATTAGCTACATGGTTTCAGATGCACATATGCACTTATGATTTTAAAAGCTGATATCAGATACTACAGTAGACGAAAGAAACATTTTGGCATGGTTACCTGACAATCTGAAAAGGTAAATGTTTGCAGTTGACATTTCAACATTATAATCTTTCAAGAATAGCCGTGAAGTAAGGGTGAGTTTGTCAGTCTGTAATATGGAAAAAGTCATGGAATGGCAAAACTATTGGAATGCAGGAGTAGGGGAGTGTTTTTAATGTGTTTAGGGAAAGCTCAGAAGAAGTTGATACATGTATAGTGTATAATTTGCTAATTTTATACTCATTTGTTATTAATCTGCCGATTTATCTTTCATGAACAAAGCTGTTCCTGGTCTTTGAAGCATTGGGCTTTCCTTCGTCTGTGAGGGAGCAGTCAGCTCTTTGGAGCATGTATATCATTTCAAGGTTGATTCTCTAATTGCAGCATCAGTCAACAAGGCAGCCCAGCAGGCAATGAGCAAAAAGATACCACTGGGACTTCTTCATTGCCGATGAGACATAGACCTCAGTGTTTCTCAAATATGGAAATAAGATTCTAAGTGCAATGACTACCGGCTGCCTGTATGCCTCCCCCCACATCCATTCAATTCCTAACTGCATTCAGGTCTGCGCAACCACCATATATTCCCACAAGAACTGATTTCTCCAAATACATTCATCTGAGCCAGATACTGACCCAATTAGTTTGGATTAAATATTGGTTCTGTCTATCCAGCTGTCCTTCACACTCTGTATCCTACAAACGAAGTCGGTCACCAGGGTCAATGTCACATAGGTTAACTAGGTGTGAATCAAGGATTGTGGGAGTTCTTTAACTTAAACATCAAGGTCACTGAATAATAGGCCAATCTTTTTCCAAAATGTTGATGTTCTTTAATATTAATTAGTGTGATCTGGATGGTGAAAGTGGGGGCAAGGCAAAACAGTAACTGGAGGCCTGATTTGGCCCTGTCTCCATTTCTCTTTAGAGGGTATACAGTACTTAACCACAGTATCCGATGTCAGTTTTGAATGTATATCGGAAAGCCAATCTTTTAGCCATGGTTTTTGTCAACTTATCGAATAATCTGAATTGACGACTATCAGTATATATTTTTTTCAGATACCTAGTATTGCATCGATATGACAATGCACGTAGCAGCATTAAGTTGCTAGTTGTGTTATTTTGTCTCATATGAACTTGATTTAAACTCTTGGGCTTTCTGATTTATACTTTGGCCCTGATTGCTTCATTAGTTCAGAATCAACAGCCACAATGAATACTGAATTGATATGTGCGCCAGACCCATGTGGGTTGGGTTCAGATGGAGTTCAGATGATCTTCACCTGGGTAACCTCTGCTGGACAAAACTGCACATAGAGCACATAAAGAGCAATGAGAGCAGCACTGCATTCCAGATCATTGGCATTTCACAAATGAAAAAGCAAGAAAGAACTTTTGAAGCATGGAACGACTTACTTAATCAGCCCTGTTGTCAATCAGTCTCTCCTGCTGCAGGATAGAAAATAAATGCAGGTTTATTAAATGAGTTGGCCACTCTTAAACAGGGGGGAAATATTTACTGCAGAGCAATGCTATTTGAATGACAGGTAGAAGCATAAATGGGCAAAACAATTCTATGGCTATCTCTGGGTAAAGAGCCCTGTTGCAGTGGTATAGGCAAGTATTGCTTTATATAAGCACAATGTGTCTCACAGACAACAAAAAACAGCTGAATGCAGCATTTTCACTGGGATACAATCTAGAAATTGATAAGGTAATTGATTAGGTATGTTGGGTTTTTTTGACAAACATCATAACTAACTGAGTATTAGAATCACTCTCTAGCTGGCCACTATTTTATTATTAATTAGCCATTTAGAAGATGCTTTTATCCAAAGCAACTTACAGAGACTGGGGGTGAACTATGCATCACAACTGCTGCTGTAGTCACTTATAATAGGTCCTCAGTTTTACATCTCATCGGAAGGATGAGCACTCTCCATGTCTGTAACTATGTAAAAATGTAATGTTTCACAACAAAGCTTGAAAACTAACCTTTTTAATTCTATATCTACCATAAAACTTCAATTAATTGCCAGTCTCCAATACTCGCCTGGTCTCTAATAAGCGGCGGGGCTTCGTGGAAATATGATCAATAGACGCCTGGTCTCTTTTAAACACCGGGTCATGAATAAAAATATAATGCATGTAATACTGAATGTTCCAGCCAATACACATGGCTGTACAGTGAGCTTATTAATTTGTTGTTAAACAGCAATGAAGAGACACTGAGGCTCGGAGTAAATGATAAGAAAACTGAATTTAATTTATTTTAAAAAGTACACATAATGCATAGTTTTCTTTTATGCCATTATTCATTTTAAAACCAGTTGTGAAGCTTTTTTGAGCATGCTGAAAGTAAAATACAAACTTTTTTTCTGATATTAACAGGGTTGCCTTTTAGTGTATTTGTACTTGTTTTTTTTTTTTTTTTTTTAATTTTTTATTAATAGTATTTCGTGCATTTGAATCTTGCAATGAATATTCCTATTTTGCTCCTTTTCTAGCATTCTTACTTATGATTGTACACGTTATAAAAACAAATTAGTCACTTTTGCTTTGATTTTGTGATCAAACTGGTATTTATATTGATTTTATTGTTAATCTTTAAACAGTTTAAAGCATTTTTGAGTGTGTTATGGGCCTACAGTATTGTAGCGTTTCACGCTTGAGACAGAAGAACTGGAGCTGAAACTTTTCCTTTTATTAGGCCGTTGTTTGTCAGCACCCTGTAGCTTCCACTGCTCTACCTGCTTCACTGCTTGTCCTGATACACAAACACACACACACACACACACACAGCCTGGCAGACACTCTCCCAAGCACCCGCTCTAGACAAACGCAGCCTGGCGGACACTCTCCCAAGCACCCGCTCCAGACAACTGCTGCTGGACACTCTCACGAGCACCCAAACCAGCAACCTGGATGCTTCTCCCAATACCCAGCTCCACCGATCGGTCAACAATGCAGGATTCAGCAGCTCAGCAGCAGGAACAGACACAGCAAACTCTGCAAACCCCAAACACATAAGCACACAAAGCGGGGGCAGAGTGGCTTTTTTAATGTAGCTCCACCCCTTTATGCTAATGGTGTGCCAGAGCAAACCAATATCCCATCGGTCCCCAGCCGCACACCAGAACCAATGGGCACAGACAAACAACAGCCAATGACAGGGATAGATCACAATACAATGGTAATAACAGCTCACAAACACAGTGGAAATACAGTACACAAAACAGATGCACGGATTGCTACAGTATGAACTTATTTTTCATATTAACATAATATTTGATGTGGTTGTTTTGTGATGAAGACTTGTTGCTGGTTAATTTTTCATCGATTGCCCATGCTTACCAATGTACACGAGGGTGAACAATAAATACAACATGTTATAAAGACGATACTTATTGCTTTTATTCATTTTAAAACCATGGGCTTTTTTTAATTTTTTCTTTTTTTTATTGTGCTGCAAGCCTATAAAAACTAAAATAAGGTATACCTTAATACATGCTTGTGTAACGATATTTACAGGGCTGTCTTTAGTGGATTTTACTGTTTTTATTATTATTACAATACAAACTGTTATTAACCAGTGACACAACCTTTAATAACTTTGCTGGAATGTTGTAATTTACTTATGTCGTTTCTATAAGGTTGTGTGCAGGCAGCTTTATCATGATTGCATCTGAAGTCTTTGCAGATGTTAATGATTTTACATAATAAATGCAGAGTCTCAAATAGTTGCCGGTCTCCAATAGGCACCGGGGCTACTGGCAAATATTGTAAATAAACATCGGGGTGTTTATTGAAAGTTTTATGATATGTATTTACAGTTGAAACACAGCTTTCCATAAGTAAATAATGTATAGCTAAACCAATGGCATGAGAACTGACACTGACATTCTCTGCAGAACAGTACATGACTAGGGAATGTAGGTAAAGGTAACACAAACAATTCTTCTTTGATCTCTTTGAGAAGTTACAAAGGGATCTGCAGTCAGTGTTACAAAAACATGTCATGCCAGTGGTTGTCACAGGAACATTAGCATAGTACCATATCACTTTGACTCTCTCCCTCCATCTGACAGATTAAACTCCGATTCAAATCTTTGCATCCCTAAATGTAGTTTCAGCTGCAAACATGCAAGGTTACTCCCTTGTTGGAGAAAACAGAAAAACAAGAAGCAAAAAAAAGGGGAATTACAATAACAATTCAATAGTTCTGTACAAAGTGGCTGTGGTACCACACAATGTATTTGCCAGTGTGCTAGCATATCAGGTGCAATATTTGTTCTAAATCCATTGTGTTTCCACTGGAATTATCATGTTATCCAGGACCAATACAGCTGATATTGCAAACATGGACGAAGAAGCTAAGAATCTCATTAAAGATGTTGCGCTTGAACCTATACACATAGGAAATAGGGGCTAGATGAAAAAGAAAATAATTTGCTACACTCCTCATTCCCCTTCTGGAGCCTTAGGTTCCAATCTGGTTTAGGTCATTGTGACATGAGTTCGATGGTCTCAGTTTATCATCCAGTCAGTATTATTCCAATAAACAAAACCACCGTGAAATTTGGCAAAATATCAGTTTCTTCTTGAGGCCCAGGATAGACCTTTCAGGTGAAACTTTTTCATATGTCATAGCCAGTTCAACTCACCCTCACCTTTCATGAGATTGAAATACACAGAAATTAAATAAAGACATTTACAAAAATGGTCTTGTACTCCTACAGAAGTTAATGTGAACTGGCCTTTGTTTATATTCACTTTAACAGCTTCCATGTTGATAAATCATTGACTGACTCAATGCCCTTTAGCCCAAGAGGCCTCCTTAATACTGAAAAAGGTGCGTTGTCCAGATTGTTTTAGGTGCAAGGAAGGGCACACATTCCTCAGTGATTGGGTTAGTGAATGCCCTTGAGCATACAATATTAGAGCTCCTTTAAAAATAACTACATGGCTGAGTGCCTGCACTGATCACATGGATTCAAGCAACTCCTGCAACTGTTCCCAGTAGGCCTTGTTGTTGATCAAGACTTTTGCAAGAAAAACACTGGTTGGTTTTAGACTAGATTCCCTGGTGCAGCAGCAACTTTAAGCCCACTGGGCTAAAACCTTGCAAGAAAGATTGAAAAATAGCATGGGAATATCATTAGTTTCTTACCCTGAATAAATCTTTGTAGAACCATTACCACACCACAGTATTCCCAGCAATTCCAACGCAATGGTTTAGATTGTGTAGCCCTTATACCAGCTACAGTACATTCTTCCATGGTTTACCCTTCTGAAAGTGATTTTGTTTACGTACCTCAAAGGTAATTTTAGCTGTAGGGACACAAGCTTGAAACCCACCTTGTCCCTGAAACTATAACAAAGTTTTGTCTAATGCGTTATTGTTATATATTAACAATGTTATGAATGTATAAGCACAAACACCCTTTGGTAAGCTTGTTCATAATTCTACAAATAAACTGAAAACTGTCCATATTATTATTATTATTATTATTATTATTATTATATTATTATTATTATTATTATTATTATTATTATTATCACACTGACTTGTGTATCATTCTACTGTACCTATATATCACTGATTAATCCTGGTAGGGAAAATCTTTTTGAGAGAAATCTCCAGGGCCTTTGTTCCTCCATTGAGGAGATGCATCAGTCTGTCTAATTGGCAACTGAGTAGCATAATTGTTATGGTTGTATTCAAAGACAATGAAGCTGTCTGGAAATGTGTGACCTCTTTGAAAAACTATACCAGTGGTAGAGAGTTTTTAGTAACTGTACACCCTACATTGGCTCGCCTAGATAAGAGATTCTTATTAGCTCACGGACTTTGTAGCCAGACATGTCATGATTGATCCACATCAATGCTAATAAGGAGTTCAAGTAACTAGTCCACATGGAGAGCGGTTTGAAGATTATTTTTTTGCTCAATAAGGGTGGGGCTGAAGTGAAGCTGAAGCGACTCATCTCGTGGAGAAAGCAGCAGCTCCTCTCGCAGCAAAAAAGTAAATACATTAGGAAAGATAACCACATAATAGACCTAATATTTATTTAGTTATAAAACAAATGCTGAATAAGATGACTGTGCTATAAAGTGCCAGTGCAGCTTTTCTTCAGTTCAGATACTGTCAAAAGGGAGAGACAGAAATGGAAGAGACGTTGTTTACAGTTTGAACACCGGTACTGTATTTACTGTAGAAATATTGCATGAATCACTAGTATGGGAATTGGGGGACATGTTGTAGGAGTATTATATCTGAGATGTCTTGTAACTGAGAGCCTTATAGTGAGTGAGCACTGATAATATTTTTGAAACAAAAACAGATTGGAAATGTGAAAAAACATCAAGTTATCAAAAGTACCCCGGCAACCTTGGCCCCCACTGCTTTGACAGTTGTACCTGTTTGCTTGGTGCAGGCCAAGATTGCCAGAAAGTAAAGATATCAAAAACACAAGCCAAGTTTCAAGAAACCAATGGGGAAACCCTGCCAGCACAAAGCAAATAGGCACAACTGTGCCCTAATTGTTTCTTCTAACTGGTATCAAAAACACAAGCTAAGTTTGAAGAAACAATTGAAGCAGCCATGGCTCCCATTTTCACTTTATAACACAAAATTGTTCAACCTATATTGAGGCAATGTATTGCTGTTTGGATAGGGTAAATATAAATAGTAGGCTAGATTGGTGAAAGGGTTAAGATATGAATCTGTGTAACGTAGCGGTTTTGTAGTTGGAGTGAAAGTATGACTAGTTAGGGATCAAATCCTATGTATATATATATATATATATATATACTGATGCACAATGAAAACGCAACAGACTAAGTTTTACACCAATAGTTCATTGGGCACATAGATATTGTTATTTGTATTTTAAAAGTGAGCAGATAGGTTTGTTTATTGTTTGAGTAGTATTGTTCATTGGGATAACAAAATACTGAGCTCAAGTCATGTGATTTCATAAAAATGCCAGGTGCTCAGTCTTTGTTTTTTGAGTTGAGTTAAAATAGCCAAAATAAGTTGATTAAGAATCTGTATATATAGCCATTCGAAAAGATATGATTTCAATTAGTGCAAGAACAGTGAAAGATACAACCATGCTCCGCTTGAGTAATGAAGATCACCTTGTTGCTATGGGCATGATTAAAGATGGCCTGTCTGTGCGAGAATTGCCCGGAGAATGAGATGTTCTGCTTCAACAATCAGCAGACTAGTTCAGAGAAACCAGGAAGCCAGCTCTGTGAGGGATAGGCCACGTCCTAGAAGACAGAGGGTCACCACATCAGCCCAAGACCGTTATGCTGACTGTTGCGTTGAGGCTGATCAGGTCTATGCCAGGATTGTGTTAATTCTCAGAGAGGTCATACCCGATACTAACTTTGTAATGTTATCATGTTCACAGTGTGTCACATTTTATACTGAAAACTTATCATTGATTCTTTGACCTGTACTTTTGTTCACATTTTCTGTGATTTTGTTTGACATATCCGATTAAAATATTTTATTAAATCCATTAGACCTGAGTGTGTGTTTTTTTTTTTTTTTTTTTTTTTTTTTTTGTGCATCAGCTAAATAAAAGTCTACATCCCAAAAGTGTGTCAATTATTCATACTTTGTTCATTAAGACTATGAATTAGATCTATTAAATTCACCCGGTACTGTCATTTAACACCTTATCTGATTACTACAAATAGTAATCTAGCAATCAGTGCATTGAATTCACACTCCAGATACTTTACAATCTGCTATATATTGCAGTGGCAGTATATCTGGTCCTCAGCAGGAAGAAATGGAGACGGCACAGAATGGATTTTAAAGCAGTGAAAACTGCTATTTTTATTGAAGCATTGGAACAGCGGACAAGGATGCTCTCTTATTGAATGGTTTAGCTCAGATAGACAGCTCCAGAACACACAGCTACATGAAAACCACAACAAGACCCGAGCTGCACGCAGGCAGCTCCTAAATAGCGATCCCCCCTGAGCCCTGTTGGCTCACACACACAGGGGTACATTTATATACTCATGGTCTAATCGCTCAGACCCTCAGTACCGCGCAAACAGTTGGTTGGCGGAACCAAGCACAAATCACAGTGCAGCCAATACAGACCACATCTACATACAGCTGCAGTGTACACATGACACCCCTGGCAGCGCGCCAGCACTGCCTAGACACAAAACCCGCTTCTACTAACAGCAATAACATTCCCACACCCAAGACTCCCACCCCCCACCCCAGCGTCCAGGCCCAAGCAGTCCCAAATTGACCCACCGCTACTCTGCCCTCCACTCAAACGCTTCGGGAAGCACTGACCTGGTCCTGATGTGGCAGCCTGAGTGGTTTCCAGGGCGGAGGACAATAACGGATGGGTCCTGGCGGTACGTCTGAAGGCAACGCAATGAGACGACCACTTCAGTGGCTGGGCTGCATCAAGGGGCTGCAGGGCAGCCATCAATCCCAGACCCCTGGGCCAGTCCTGAATGGTAGTCCCTCCTGGGTCCAGGCTTCCTGGGACTGCTGCCCCACACAACCTGCCAGAGTCAAGCTTGCACAGCCCTATCAGCAACTTCGTTACCAGGCTGCTATTTGGCAGGGGCTGGGTAATTTAGCCATGGAGTGGGACACTCTCTCTAGGGTGGCGATGCTGAGCTCCCTCTCTGGGCCTCTGGTGGTGAGGGTCTCTCTCTGCGGCTCTGGCGTCTCGGGGCTCTCTCTGGGGCTCTGACGAAAGAAAGAACTGCCAAATTTAAAGGCCTATCTCCCTACCTGCGCTTTTGGTCTCCATTTTGTGATGTGTATGTTTTTAAACTAGTATTTTAAAAGGCATTGGGGTTTTAGATGAGTGCTGGAGACGGGCTGTATTGGCCTTATTGTTGTTTTTTTTTTGTTTTCGTGAGCCCTGTCTCCGTGCAGGTATTGAGCCACACTGCCCTTTAGTTTTAAATTGTAATTTTGTGTTTAGTTATTTTTTTAATTGACAGGCAGTGCAAACCGCTTGTGTAACTGTGCATTCTAGATCTGCCTTGTTTGTTAAGTATAGTTTACCACCTGTATTTAATAAAACAAAGTTCATTGTCCGACATAATAGTTTGGTCTAGTTTATATTTTTCTGCTAGTATTCTGCCTGGCTATTCACACTGCCCCTCCCAGGTGTTACATATGTTCAGCAGCAATCTGTCACATAAATTAAACTGCTTTTTTTTTAAAATAAATATAATAATTGATTCAGCATAATGCAATTGACATATCCAAATTCGATAATGATTTCATACTATTTCATCAACAGTATGCCACAAATACATACAATAGAAACTATCAACAATATATATTCATGTTAAAGTTATGTGTGCAGAAGTATGTATGTTCAATGAAAGTGTCATTCGTATCAACTGCATATGTTTGTTAGACATAAATAAAATACATTTAATTTTTTTTTTAAGCTTGTAATATAAACCTTGTGTGTGAGTTGAACCCAAGCCAGGCTTCCAATGCAGTTTGGAGTGAAGGCACTGTAGCTTTCACACCACAAAGTAGTATGCAAGTTTACAAGTAGTATAGCAGTAAAGTTAGACTTAATAAAAGTAACAAGATGAACAAGATTTTGTAAATAATGATTACGTACTATCCCGATTGTATCGAAAGTTTTCATCTAATTTTGCAAACTACCATAATAAGCTTGATCTGTTTATTTAGTATATTGTATTCATGTTTAGGAAGTAGTAAGGCTGTTACGTTTTCCACAGACCAAACCTGGACATATTTCTCAGTCAGCCTTCATCTATTAAAACTGCAGTATACTGTAATACAGTTTAACACAAATAAGCAGGTGGGTGATTCCTAGTCCTTACATAATAGTCCTTAACAGCATGCATCATGCTACATTCATTATTTTACTGAACTAATATGAAATAATAGAAACATCATAATTTATAAAATATTTAAAAGCACAATAATTGCAAACAACATCAGTCTACCTGTAATTTTAGGCCATTTCAAAACTGAATAGAAATCATTTTGCATATCCTTTTAGTACAGTCTCCTTAGCTTAACTGTTTAGCTGTCACTCACTGAAGCTGATTTTACAGATTCCAGTTACTGGCACTTTGTAGAACAAAAGCTTTTTTTTTTTTTTTTTTTTATTCCTGCTCAAAGTTAGGATACTCTTATAACAAATATGTCATATACATTGTTTTAATTGTGAGTCTATTTAATGAAAGTACTGTATTTTGTAACAAACTATTGAAAATGTAGTTTTTCGTAGTAACATAGTGACTCTCCTTTTTCAGAAACTATATGAAAGTATGACGACCTTTATGTACAAAAATCTTCACTAATATATAATTGAACAAGAACTGTTGAATATTTATTTTCGTTTCATACAGTATCAAATGTCATTGTTTATATGATATTGAAAAATAAATAGATACATATCAAGATAAATAAATAAACACATAAATGTCTATGTATTAATTTATGTATATATTTATTTCAATACTTACATTAATGTATTTATTTATTTATGTTTTACTTTTACCAAATATTGACACTGGATTGGCCCAACTGAACTTTTTATATTACTATATAAACAGTACTGTAGTATTTGTGTTTTTATTATACTGCAGGGAATGTAAATACAAGATATTACCAACTAAATATAAAAATACAACATTTTCCAAGTATAACAGGAAGATATGTGTTAACTTGTCTACAGAAAGGGGAACACCATTTTATACTCTCATTGGAAGAGGCCTGGTTCTATATAAAAAGTGGCAGAGACCCAAGTGAGACTTTTGTACTGCAGTGTTTATCTCCACAAGTCAGTCCATTAATTAGCAGTCTCTGAGCCTGTCGCTACTGTCGAGAAATATTATTTTTGATAAGTCTGTACCTTTGGGAGACATATAATATGTCCCCACAAGGTGATTTCATGTTAAATCACAACGGACGTTACAATATAGTGTTGAATATCACATTCTGGGGTCTGTCTCCCACAGGTAGAACAAACTTTAGGTATATGTCCACATCAGCCAATTAATATTTTCAGTGTTGGGTGGCATCTTGATATGACATTTAAATGGCTTTTCTTTAAGCATCCACGTGAGGAAAGCTTGTATGTTTTTTGTACTTCCGCAGACATTACCGTTCTCATCACACCTATAACTGCTTTTATATTCTGAACTGATCGCAGTGTTAAATTTATATTCTCAGCATTGTGGAAACTCCTCTACCAAAATCTAACAGTACTGTTCATGTTGATCTGTGACCTCAGATGTCTACCAAATTGCAATCATGTGACTTTCATTTCTGGAAATATAGACCAAACACTTTGAGATATTGTTTTCATATATGCTACACAACTTCTATTTTTATGTGAGCTTTATTTTGTTTCTTAATAAATAATTCATTATTTTCCCAAGACATGAGTTGCATCACAGGCTGATAAGTTATAAAAATAGTGATATTTGAATTTAGCCCTTTTAGGACCAAGTGTTTTTCAGTGGGATGGTCCCCCAAGACCAAGGGTTTTTTTGGCTGTTTATTCTCTTCCTTTTATTTTACAGTAAGCATGAATCAGGTGTTTTTAGTCAAAACTTGAAACCTACTAGCTAGGGAAGGGCAGTTAAAAGAGCAGACAACCTGGAAAATGGCCATGTATGGTATTGTAGAATTGATGTCTGTTTTCTTTTTACTATTGAAAACAGGAAGCAAGGACATATAGAAGATGTGGATTCAGATGATGACCCAGATTACATATTGGAAGATAACCATACAGACACAGAGTCTGAAGAGGATACTGGGAATAAATTGCACAAGAACAAGAAGCAAATAAAATGTGGTAACTATTGGCTTGAAAATTTACAGATTCAAATTTTACCTCTCTGACCAGCTGTGGCAAAGTGGTGAGTACGTGCAGGTGTGTGCAGTGCAGAGTGAATTAATCACACAGACAATGATTCACAGCTGCAAGTGTGTTTATTAATGATTATAATGTCCAGAGCCTTATGGAAAAAGCTGTAAATAATAATAATGATGGAAGTGGTACAGCAGCTTGTATTAGTTTTGTTTTTGTAAATCCTACGGGTTTGACTTGCAGCCAAAAATCCCCTTCTTTTTCACCAACACAAAACACAGGCCCAGTTCCTACAGTGCATGAATTACGTTCTCTTTGTGAAAAGACAGTTCCTCGGGGGAAAAAGTGAGTGGTGATATCCAGGTTTGATGCTGGTTTGATGCTCTTGAAACAGACGATACAAGACAAACAGTGTTACAAGACAAACTAACAAACACTCACGGTTACTTTCACAGTTCACGGTACTCCTTCTAGGTTGTTTTGCTAACCATCTACAAAGGAGCCACGCTATCTCCCGTTCAAGTCATTGAACTTGGGTGCCGTAGCTCAGCCCTTTCTAAATGACTGACTTCCACTACCCTAAGGAATAAACTGCCGTGCCATTTAGTTAAGGGTACTTGTCACAAAGACGGCTGTAGTGGGTGACGTCAGACCAGAAACAGGAACCAACACTGAATGCAAGTTTTGCAATGGTGAAGGCGCTGATGCACAGTTTAATAATCAAACAGACAGAAAATAAAAGGTTCAACAAAAAAACAGCACCTCTTGAGGACAAAATAAACAGACAAACAAAACAGATTAACATTACACGAAACAGACACTAACAAAAAGTGGACGAATAGACAAACACGGTGAGTTTAAATCAATTATTTATTTTACTTTTTTACTTTCTCCTCACCACAACCATTCTCCACTCACCGAACACACAACTCATACAATACATTTTACCTGCATGTGAAGTGCTGAGCAATTCTCGTGCCTCAATACAAATATACATTTTAAACCACTTGTGTTACACAGACCCATTTATATGCCATGTACCAACGACTATACACCAACATTAACACACTACACGTAACATACATAACATATACATAAATAGCCCAGGGGCGGGGCACTTTGCCACAGTACTCAGTTCCTTTTACATAGTGCCCTCACAGGTCGGGAAGGAGATATAACACCAAGAATCGTTCAATCTCTGTCACACCAGCTCTTCCTCTACCCTGGGTCCAAAACTTGTGATTAGTTTTATCCATTGTTTTCACATTTTTTGTGTGGCATTCATTCCCCCAATGAGCTGTCACTTGTAGGGGTGTAATAATACATTTTAGTCACAATAGGATATGTATTGGGATACGCTGCTTGTGCTATGATATGGGTCACGATACATGTGATGACCCAGAATTTACTTTTTTGCAGGGCATAATGAAAGAGAATGATTACAGTGAGCTATTTTGTCTAAAGAGCAAGCTTGTTTTCATTCTGTTGCTGTAAACAATCACACAGCTTAGTTCACAAGATAATGTTTGTTTCAATGATAAAGATCTAATTGATCAATCCAGATATAAAATCACCATTATCCACAATTCAAGATCTGTTTTGCTAATAACATGGAGCTAAATAGTTGTTTTATTCTTGTCTATGATGCATTCCTCTTTTGCAATAAGCCACATTGTGTAAGAAAGTATCTTTTTTATGATAGACATCATAAAAGTATGCAATGTTTCCCTTGCTATATTCTGAATCATATAATCATTAATATTTGCAGATGAACAGTTTGAATCATCCTTTAATTCTTCCAAACATTTGATGACTAATTTTGCTGCTTATTCTTCCGACAATGGCATTCCTGCATCAAAATCTACAGAAAAGCCTCAATCATATAAAAAACCATAAAGAATCTGTCTGTTCTGCTCCATTAGTCATAGCAAACTGTCACAATATATTACAATTAAACACAAAGAACAAGATGTGGCTAACGCACTTAAACTCTCAAACAAATAAAGGAACATAATGCTCTCAATTAAAAAAAAAGTGAATATTGAACAAAAATAAAAAGCAGATGAAACTAAGTAACCTTATGTATGAGAGACAACAAAAACAAAAAACAGAGAAACCTTTAGTTGTGTTCTTTTGCAATGGGTTTTATTGAAATAAATTATTTGGAATACACAAATATAGATGCAGAGGAGAGCTTTCATGTACACCAGTAAGTATTCCTGTCTCTCTGCTGAACACTGAGACACAAATTGACCATGACTTCCGGGATGAGATTATTGCAAAGTTTCAGGACAATGACATTAGACACCTGTGTCGCACAGACCCACTCATTTTAACAGTAAGGCAAAGACTCTGGGACAAGCTGAAGAGAAAGGCAGAAAAGAAATCTGCAGTCCGTAGGTCTGTCATAACAGACAATAAGCGTTTGTCATCGCTGTTTTTTGTTAGAAAACAAGGACTGTCTGAAAACTCAAGTAGTATACATGTGGAGGGAACCGCTGCAGACATGGTTAAAAGAAAATACTTCTCTATTCTTGAATCAGCTATTCAAGTTTACACAGCAAGAGATAAAGATGGAATCAAACCTGGACTTAAGCTTTCTCTATATTATCTACTGAAAACAGCATGCAAAATAATGCAGACCACTTACCTAATGGATGACATGGATGAAAAGACAACAGAGGTCAATAGGTTCTGACAGGTCTTGAAATTAATCAATTATTTTGTTTGTAGATCTCAAATATGCCATAAACAAAGGAAGACAGACAAAGCTTCGAAAACCAGAATAGGTACCTTTGGATGATGATGTGAAGAAAGTGAGGGACTGCGCATCGGACAAAATGGTGACTATGTTGGAGGATGAATACATGGCTTACGATGCACACACATTTAAAACACTGCGGGAGACTGCGGTCTGTAGACTAGCACTGTTTAGTGCATGAAGAGGAGATGAGCAGAGCTGAATGCTACTAACAGAATGGGACGAAGAAAAAAAAGACTCAGAGAATCAAGTGAAATGCTTGGATGATCCAATTGAAAATGCTCTTACAAACAGAATTAAAGTGACATACCAAAGATCAAGGGGAACAGCCACCTTCCAATCCTGATACCATTAGATACTATAGATGCAATAATGAAGCTAGCTGACAAAGAAATTAAGGAGCTTGCTGGAGCTACAAAGGACAACCCATATATTTTTTGCCAGCACCAATAAATCTGATAACCATTTTAGTGGCTGGTACGCATTGCATGGTGTGGCTTTAAAGGCTGATGTTCACTGCAACAAAAATGAGACACAAAATCAGCACATTGTATGCTGCACTAGAAGTGCCAGAATCTGAAAGAAACATTTTTTACAAACATATGGGGCATCAATAAAAATAAGTATGGGAGTCCACTGGCACTACTCGAGGTGACAAAAGTTGGGAGACACCTACAGAACTTTGATTCAGGTAAAATTTAATTAAAAAAATTAATTTAAAAAATCATTTACAGTGATAATGTGATGAGCAACACTGTCAAATGACGATAGGCAATAGGAAAGGAACAACTTGATTCCTAGTTTATAAATTAGCTTAAGTAGAGGAAACACTCATTATAAGTATAAACTGCAGTTTTGTCCTTTTAATTGATGCTGTAAATCACATTATAATTTATAAATCACATAAATTATTATTCCCGTGTGAGTGGTGCTTGTTTTTTCTCACATCTGGAGTTATGTCTTTGCCTTGAAGTTCATACTAATTTCAAAAGGTGTTAGCATCACATCAGTTGCCCACCGCAGTGCAGCTCAGACTTCTTGTGATACTGGACCACATGTACCTGAACATGATTTCAGTACTATATTTTCATCTTTAGCAACATCTGTGCTCCCTAGACAAGAAAGCAGTCCCCTTTAAAAGATAAAATATAAAAGCACAAGTTAGGTCTTGCTTTTAAAGAATAAATGGCTTCAAGCAACATTTTTATAGAAAATAAAAATCATTGTCAAAGCCTGTGGCAAAGTGCCCGCCCCTGTGTGTATTTTGTATTATATGTTGTGTTAATGTTGGTGTATAGTCATTGGTACACGGGATATAAATGGGTCTGTGTAACACAAGTGTTTAAAATGTATATTTGTATTTAGGCACGAGGATTGCACAGCACTTCACGTGCAAGTAAAAAGTAATAATATGTGAGCACAGGGAATTGCACTTTATTAATTCACGTGCAGTTGTACCGCGACTCCAATTGAATGATTGATTAGCAATCGAGTCTCGGTACAGCTGCATAAAAACAACATGTTTTCACATACTCGGGGTTGGGTGTTCGGTGAGTGGAGAACGGGATAGGAGACGGAGGTAATAATTGCGATCATAATAACAGAAGTACAATATCTGCTCACCGTGTTTTGTTTAGTGTTAGTCCGTTTTGTTTGTGTCTTTGTTTTGGCTGCCAGTGCCGTGTCCTGTTTTTGTTCTGTTTTATTTTGTAATAATAAACCGTGCAGCAGCACATCCATTTGTCATTTCATCTCTCAGTACTGTGTGTTTCTTCTGCTCTGACATCCCCACTACAGCCGTCTTTGTAACAAAGCCTCATAGCTTTTATGAAGCTCATATTTTCGTAATTTGGACAGTTACAGGATTTTTTTTTTTTTTTTTAAGTAAATGGGAAATATATTATTAATTAACTAACAAGTTGTAGTCTAAACTTTGGTCTCTTGTGATACCAATGCTTTTGTTGCAGGGTCTGGGAGACATTAACCTCTCAGTAATGTTTTACTTTTACTGTTTTTCCCATTACATGTTTTATTATCATTATTGGTGGATATTTGTATTTTCAATTTTTTTAATGAATCCCAACTTCAGTGTTTGGGAAACACACATATTCCAGGTGCAGGGATAATGGTAGAAATAGTATAACCCCTGTCAGATTTTGTTTCAAAACAACCCCCAGTACATGTACTTGAACCAAGTTTATTTGTCATACATTTATACAGAAAATTATTAACTTCATAAATTAATTTATTGTATAGAGCTATATGATGAAAATGCAGATTAAAGTATTGCTTTCTCTATATGATCTCATTGTTCAAGAGATTGTTACTCATACTAATGAATCAAGTTATATAGCCCGCTATTGTGTGCAACTGGATCTTTCGAACTGGAGGACACAGAGATTGCTACATCAATCAATCTTGCTACAGTCTGCCACTAATAAAATAACTTCATAATTGCATTTTGTTATATTGTGCAGAATGAAGGCATACAAAATCGGCCAAAGTAGATGAAGACCAAGTGCTTATCTATTTCAAGCCATTACAAGGTGAAAGCTGAAAACAAATGCCAGGTGAGATAGCCATACTCTTACGATTAAACAAGGAAGATTGTAATGATGCATATATATATATATATATTATATATATATATATATATATATATATATATATATATATATATATGAATTTCTCATTCATTCTGTCTGAGTCTGTTCAAAGTAAACACCTCCTCACCCCCCAATATCTTAACTTTTGGCATTTTACTATCTTTTTAGTTTCTTTATTGGGGGTGGGGCGTTTGGGTATCCATATGAATTTTCTTCACAACTGGATAAGCTTGACATAGGTGTGACATAGGGTCAGATGTAGAGACCAACTACAGTATTATCATTTGGAACGTTATGGTCATGGGTATTACAAGATTTTTTCTATGACACACAGTATTATTTAGGTCTATCCATATATTACAATAGATTAACCTATATTTATATAATTGCATTATAGGTAAAAAAGAGATTTTTGGTCCAGGACTCAAATATAAGGTATGATTGGACAACTGTCAAAGTGACGATTTTCAATGAGAAGAGCAAGATACAAAAGCTTTCACAGAGACATCTGGCCAGTTTCCAGGAGTGACACTGGGAATGTTGTTTGGTCAGGGGGTACATAACGCAAATTGTAAACTGACAAGTATTTTACAACATACATTGACCTTTGTGAGATTGTCTATTGCTGTTTGTGCTAGCGCTGGATCAAAATACAGCCCCAGAGAAAGTCAATGTCATTTTAACTGAAAATGTGGTTATTTTATTGATATTAGAAGTTTTTTTGTTTTTTTTTTAAATCTTAAAATACTGGACCTCATTACCTTGGAGGTTGGACATGGTGACGTTGCTGGATGTGTCTTATTGAAGCAGCTTTGATATACACGCTCAGCAGAGATTTATATTTTCTAGCATTGTAATCTCAACAAACTACATCAAAACAGTTCCTTTCAAGTCTAGTTTAGTGCAAAACATTTAACATCTAACCAATCAGATGATGGTAATATGCATTTTCAAAATGTAATGCCTATGTTGTAGAAATGTCACGAAGATGTGTATGTTTTTAAGCTCCTCAGCTGGTAAAGTTCCATGACTCAATATGGTGTATGGTATCCCCAAACACTAATACAGACAAGGGTGTTATGAACTGTTTTGATGCAGTTTGTTGACATTATAACACTAGAAAATAAAACATTTCTGATTATCCCATAATTGTTTAAGTCCATGTAGAAGATTATCTATCCTAACTATGAGTTCCCTGAAACAGAGACATAGCCATTACCGTTGCAGGAAGCCAATGTGCTGACTGCCTTCATTGAGCTGTATGCCAAAGATGCTCGTATGAGCCTCAGCCACTGATACCACGCTCTGACTCTACATGCCCAAAAGGTGATGTGTGCAAGGAGACTCAGTACCATTTTCATTTCAGCCTTGCTGAAGTGAGGAGCTAGTGCTTGTTGGAGAAGTACATTTTTCTGAAACATCTGTATTTAGCACTCCTGTATTTTAGACACACAGGGTCAATTGCAATGAACTAAAAGTAAAGTACTAATGACGGGTGATCTTGTGGTTAGTACGGAGGCCAGTATTAAACTCTCACGCAAGTTAGTCCCAATTGCAATGAACTAAGCAGCTCAAGCAAGTCCCCAGGTGCAGATTAAAAATTCTCAATTGCAAAGAACCCAAAGTAACTACAGTTGTCCTCTAAAAGATGATACTAAAACACAGTACGAAGTTTGACCAGCAATGTCTTTTGACTAATGTTCTGATATCATACTAACTCGAGCAAAAATGAAAAATCACAAAATTGGCAACTTTTGTGAAATTGATATATTCATAACCAATAATTATTATAATATTCAAGTTGAAACATTTGCTACCAAACCAGTTTCTTTCTTATTCAACCTATAGCAATCAAACAGACTTCCAATATAGTCTCGTTATTTCATGACGTTTGTAATTAAACCTCATAACCATAATTGTAATCGTGACTGCAATGCTACTAAAATACAATAATGTGGATGGATATTGAATTGAGTCTATTAAATGCCGCCATTCATGCCTAAATTCATTGTATGAGGGGCTGTTCGAAATGTTTTTAGCCTAACATACATATAAAACACATACACCAATGGGAAGCACACATTTTTAACTTAGCCACCACCTATAAGAATTCATTTTTCATATTTTTTTTTTTTTTTTTTTTTTTTTCTATGCATTTATGCACTGCAGAATTGCTGTGGAATTCTTTTGGCCACCCTCTACAGTTTTCATAAAAATAATTTTATACACTCTGTGAAGGTTTTGCTTCATTGAATAATTTTGCGCACGACTACTGGCCACGATTGCCTCAGCTCAATACATTAAGAAATTAAGCCTTTATATACCTGAAATATGTCATTAGCATTTCTGATTTGATTACCTAAAGTTATATAGGCTACCCATTTTCTCCTATAAACAAATGCATTTGTTTTGTGTGTGAATTAAATAATGAGGACTAACAGTTTTGTTTATCCAATAACGCAGATTCATTCATTTTAGTGGCGTTTTAGGTAAATAAGGTTATACATGTGAATTTGGTTTAAGAAAATGGAAAAATATTTATATGCAATACAGCCTTAGTATTTACTTGTGCGTAAATACATTTCCATAAATAATTTGTGTGAGCAAAAAAAAAGAGAACAATTTTAGGTTTCTGAAAGAAAAAAAAAAAGATTTAAATCTTGTTCCAAGGAAAAGTAACTCTTTAGATATATAATGAGCTGAAACCAAATCACTCAGAATTTGAGCTCCCCCTCAGCTACAATAAAAAGCTTAATCCTGTGCTCCGTACTAAAGCTGGTGATCAGCTTTTTTTGTTGCAATTGGTACTAAAGTACGGAGCTGGGGATGATACTGAGATAATACTGTATTAGTGTGCAGCTTGTTACAATTGACCTACTATGTTCAACATGTTTTTTTTTTTTTACTATATAAAACACTGAATATGAGTTTCAAGTCAGTGGACAAAGCAGTCAGTGCAACTGCCATTGTGAAAAATGGTTAAATGATTGGTGTTCCCTCCTCCCTGCTTCTGTGTTATGTTGTTCATGTGATGTTAGAGGATACAGTAAGTTGATGCTTTTGGACATATTAAAATTGATATGTTGATATATACTGTCTTTGTCCTTTAGACTAAAATGTGCTAACTACCCTTTGAAATTACTTCAAACACAAAAATATTGCAAAATGATGATACATATACTGAGCATCAAAAGAAACTTATCACTATTATAACACATTTATTTTCAAACAAAAATAAGGTATATAAATGATGGACTTTGACGAAATATTTTTGGTTTCTTTTTAATCACTCGATCATTCATCCTTGATCATGACATGATTGAGTATGCATATGCACTTAATCACCTAATTAGATGATTGGACACTAGGTATGGAGTGATGTCAGCTGTTGAATTGCAAGCTTGAATAAAATTAATAAAGAAAATCGCAGAAAAATAAAAACAATATGCCATGTCTGTCAAGAGAGCAGCACCTTCGTGCAATCAGCATGTTGGAGGCTGGATTAGGGCAGCGTACTGTAACTCGCCATCTTGGGTACTCACAGCCAGCAACTTCAAACCTGGCTAGACAGTATAGCCAGACATACTCTGTCGATGACAGGCCACGAACTGGGAGAACAAGAGTCACACACCTGCCCAAGATCGACAGATCATTTTGCAGCATCTTCGTCATGTCAACTGTTAGTCAGCACAATAAAAAGTCACTGCACCTGCTCTAAAACAGAGTTTGTCATTTTTCGATCACTGCTTATTTAAGTGATAAGTTTCTTTTGATGTTCAATATATGTTGAGAACCCAGCACTATGAATGTTATCACATTATGATTTAGTTACAAAACTCTGCACACAACTTTGGATATCTAATATTTCAAAAACGTAAGACCTGTAAATAAAAAATGTATTAAGTGCATACCTCTGAATTTGGATATTTTGTCTACTGTGTTCACTTTCAAAGGAGATACTGTTTGCTTTCAGTACACTTTCTTTGACTTTGGTATGGATAACAAATGGAATTGGCATGTGACATTTTTCAACCATATTTAAAATACTTAACTGGAACGAGATGCTAAACATCAGCACCATTGTGCAATTTAAAAGACTTTAATCCGCTTTTAATTAGAAAGAATCAGCTAGGCCATTTTGGAGAAGGACTTAAAGGAAATCATGCTGAAACATCTGTATTCGGCACCCAATGTTCAGGATGAAAGTTTTTATTTTGTTTTTACTGTATTTTCTCTCAAAGAGAAAATAGCCATCAACTAATGGGTATCACCGTCAGGTGATAGGATTATGCTGAGCTTAATATAAAAGCTGCCTTTAGGCCTCCATAGCTCTGACGTCAGCGCCCCGCCCCTCGGGTGCTGAATGACTATGCAGAGCGTAGGAAGCCCAGCATCTTTTGCTTCAGACCGCAAGGGCTACTGAAGCGACCTAGCTGCTTGATGGCTATTTTCTCTTTCAAAGAACCGGGGTTGCATCCGCAACCTTGCGTTCTCCTTCAATTAAAAAATAGCCATCAACTAATGGGTAGTGTGTACCAAAGCAGTCACGAGGGAGACCATGCGGCAGTAGGACAGGATCGGTCTACATGCAAAAAATATACACGGAACAGCGCCTCAGCGTGTGGTTCGAAAGACATATGTCCTAACTTTGTTCTATGAACAGAGGATCTTTAACAGTAAGATATCGTACCGGGATACTCTTACCACACAGGTAACGCTGGAGAGCATACTCAAAGAGTACAGCAGTCTAAACCAGACTAACACTAAGTGGTCTCTTCCACTGGTATAATAGAGTCCAAGACCGTAGCTCCAAAAAGTGGAGCAGAGGAATCCAGCACATTCAGTCTGTAGGACCTCATGAAGGTGTGTGGCGTAGCTACAGCACATATTTCAGACACTGGGACACCTCAAAAGAGGGCCCAGGATTTCGCCATACCCCTGGTAGATTCAGCAGCTCAGAAATTCATAAGCCAGAGCAATGGCGTCCACTATCCAACGGGACGGGCACTGTTTAGACAGTGCCTGACCCAGTGTCCTAGAACCATAGCACACAAACAATTGTTCAGTGTGTCTGACATCCCTTGTATGGTTAATATAGCACATCAATGCCTACACCGGGCAGAGCATGTGCAACCGTTGGTCCTCCAGAGAAGAGAAGGGAGGATGATGGAATGCCGTCAACTCCACAGATTGGTTCACGTGGAACAGGGATATTACTTTTGGCAAAAATGCAGAGTTTGGTCACATGGAGACATTAGACTCGTCTCCAGTGAAGCGAGTGCAAGAAGGGTGCACTGAAAGTGCATGCAGCTCACTCACCCGTTTTGCTGAAGGAATAGCCAGCAAAAACGTAGTCTTTAAGACATGAGCTTCAGATCCACAGTGTGGAGTGGCTCAAATGGGGCTTTCGTAAGGGCTTCCAGCACCACATCAAGGCGCCACGAGGGGAGGCAAGATGTCAGGAGGACGCAGCCTCCTCGCACCCTTAAGAAATTGGGACGCCAGGAAATGGTTTCCAGGTGATAACCCACCTATGCGCGTGTGACAAGCAGATATGGCTGCCAGGTACACCTTCAGTGTGGAAGGGGACCTACCGTCATCTAATAGTTTCTGGAGAAACTGTAAGATAACTGCCATGGGGCAGGTAACTGGGTCCTGTCCCTGGGCCAGATACCAGTCCTGAAATAACTGCCACTGCTCGCGTGCTCTGAATAGTGGCATTAACTGCCGATGATCAGCCCTTGGCCTGAGAGATGAGATCCTCCCACAGGGGGATCTGCCTTAGCTGGCCGTGCAGGAGTTGCACCAGGGTCAAAAACCAGGTCCTTTTGGGGCCACCGAGGAGATACCAGAAGCACTGTAGCTTTCTTTATCCTGACGTTCTCTAGGAAGGCAGGGAGCAGTGGTATAGGTAGGAAGGCATATAGGAGACAAGCGGGCCACTCGTGGGCCAGTGTGTCGACTCCTAAGGGACTGTCAAGGTCTCTCATTGAGAACCAAAGAGGGCAGTGAGTAGACTCCCGCGAGGCGAAGAGATCTATGTCTGCTCTGCCAAACCACTCCCAGATTCATTCTACCGCCCTGGGGTGGAGACGCCATTCCAAGGCCAGGGGACCTCCTGTGGAGAGGAGATCCGCGGCGTGGTTGAGTCGGACCTGTAAGTGGACTGCTCGAAGAGAAGCCAGCTGGGGCTGCAACCACAGTAACAGTCGAACCGCCATGCGGTTCTGAGATCCCAGTCCACCCTGACGGTTGATATATGACACGACCGTGGTGCTGTCTGACCGCACCAGTATTTTTTTTTTTCTGGACCACCGGAAGAAAGTGCTGTAGGGCAAGATCTACTGCCCTGAGTTCCAGGACATTGATGTGGGCTGAGGCCCAAGGCCCCGTCCACACTCCCAGAGTCTTCACACCATTCCAGACTGCGCCCCAGCTGTGGTTGGAGGCGTCTGTGGTGATTACTTCCCTCCGGAAGATGAAACCCATGGTTATCCCCTGACGAAGGTTGGAGGGGATCCTTCACCAGCGCAGGACTTGGATATCACTAGCCTGCGATGTCTGTCTTGTTGCGGATGAAGCGCTAATGAGATGAACCAGGCCTGGAAAGGCCTTTGGTGGAGAAAGCCCAACTGTTTGTTCCTAGGAGGGGAGCGCTGAAGCTGGTAGGTGAGCGAGAGCATCGCCTGAGAGATGGGGAGGGTGACCTGGATAGCTGCAGGCAAGCAGGAGATAATGCTGTACCACCTGAAGTGGGAACAGACTCAGAATGAGATCCCCTGCCTGAAGGAGATCCCAGCTCCACTGCCCTGTTGGCTCTAGCCTTTAGGACCCACGTCTGGAACTTCCAGGAGCGGGTATGTGCACAGGGTGAACGATAAGTGCACGGGCACAGAACAAATGTGCACCGATGAGTACACAGAGTGCTCGGATGCGTGGCACACAGGCAACGATGTCCACAAAAAGCACACAAACCACAGGTGCGTGGATAGATGTACCGGCACGGATGTGCATGGGGCACGGGTGTGCACAGGCACAGAAGTGTACAGGTAAGTACGGGGTGCACGGGCACAGGTGTGGGCGGGGTGAATGGGAACTGGTGTGCACAGGACACAGGTGTGCAGGGGGTGCACTGGAACGGAAGTGCCTGGGTACACGGAAGTGCATGGTTATGCATGGGGTGCATGGGCACAGATGTGCACGGCATGGGTGTGCACGGGGCACACGGGCACAGGTGTGCATGGGGCACGGGGTGCACAGATGGGTGCACGGGCACTGGTGTGTGCGGAGCACAGGTGTGCATGCGGTGTAAGGCATGGATGTGCCTTATATGCACGGGGTGCATGGCCACGGATGTGCACAGGGTGCATGGGCACGGGTGTGCATGGGGTGCACAGGTACGGATGTGTACAGGGCACGGTGCTGGAGACTTCACAGGGCACAGGTGTGCACGGGTATGCATGGGGTGCACGGGCACTGATGTACAAGGGAGTGCACGTGGGCACAGGTGTGCACAGGGCGCAAGGGACATGGTGCACGGGTGTGCATGAGTGCGTGTGTACGCGTATCACTGTGAGAAAGACACACCTGGGGAATAATCCCTCAGAAAACCTGATTAAAATTTTGATGGGGCGATCTAATCCAACACACAGGGAAAAACCTCTGTGTGCAGTTGGTGTCTGGAGCAGGCTATGGTCTAATAAAGACCACTGCTGAGTGTCTAGCAGGCTATGATCTAAAAAGATTGCTGCTGTGGTGTTCCCTCTGGCCCAGAGCCAACACACACACAAATCTTGTGTTTCTCTCTGAAAGAAAGAAAAACAAATGTTAGTACAAGTAATAAAATACACAGGTAATAACAATAAGTTCTCAAAGTAATAAATAACAATAGTAAGCGAGACAGACTCAAAGAGTCAGCGAGCTGAAAAGAGCGAGAAAGCTTGAATAAGCGACTCAGCCAAGTGTTTAAGGGGCAGTGCCAGCCGGCACATCGAATATGACAACTAAAGGCGGGTGTAAAACTCAACTGAGCCCTGTGAATTGTGGCTCGCGCTCAGCGAACGTAACTAGGTTTTCAGTGAGATAAACTCGGGGAAGAGGCAGCCACCAGCTTCCCGTGCACAATTAAGGCAAGGAGGGGACAAACACTGATTTTTTTATTATTTTTTTTTTTTTAATAATGAGAGTGTTGTAGAACAACAAATAGATTATGCTCAATCCTGATCAGCAACTGAAATTAAAAGAGGCTGGGCTTCCTACGCTCTGCATAGTCATTCAGCACCCAAGGGGCAGGGCACTGATGTCAGATCTATGGACGCCTAAAGGCAGCTTTTATATTAAACTTTATATTAAATCCTATCACCTGACAACGATATCCATTAGTTAATGGCTATTTTCAAATTGAAAGAGAACACTGAATATGAATTTCAAGTTAGTGGTCATTGATGTTGCTTATTATAATTTAAAAGGTGTTTTCTATTTGCACAGCAGAAAGCTGAAATATTCATTCAAAGAAAAACACAAATGGGTTTCACGGAATCTCAGAACAATTGAACATCATATTTCTTTTCACTTCAAATTGTACTCATAACACTGCTGGCATTCTGGGCCTCTCACATTATGCAGAGGACATTCCTGGCTACATGATGACAGCCTTCCTTTTTAGACAGTTTAGTTACAGTATGATAGAGTTGACCAGGTAGCCACACTCAGCTGTTTGGATGAGCAGTGGAAATACTGTTTTGTTGTCGTGTGCAGCCTGATCTGGAAGTGCTTGCCCATGGAAATGGGGTATAATATGTTTTACCACCTCACTTCCTTAACATCATTGATGCTCTTGTCATCAAATTTGATTTACTTTAGTTATATGTGTAGATGCTCTGTACAGCATAAACTTTTCACACATATTTAAGGTTCAGTGACATACAATACAAATAAGCAATCTTAGGTGGACATATTAATGTCACCCTATGGTTGATATAATCATTATATAAAGTTTACATTTGGGAGACATCTTTTTTTTGTCCCTCAAAGGTAGGCAGACATAAAGGGGACAAATCCATACCCTTAGGTAGACATATACAGAGTACCCCTCTAGTCCGTTTCATCATAAAAAAATATTAAGGGGATATTATTAAGGAGACAAAATATGTATGTTTCTGTAGACTAAACATATGTCAGATACGTTTTTATGAGAAGATAGAAAACATACATTGATGTGATTTTGTGTTACAAAGGCTTTATATAATTTTCCATTCAAAAATCCAAAAGTCTCCCTAACGTGCAATTTTATATGCTGTCCCTCTATGGTAGGATGCTCGATTATATATCTATATCTATATCTATATCTATATATATATATATATATATATATATATATATATATATATATATATAGATATATCTATTATATATATATATAGATAATATATATATCGATAGAGATCGAGAGAGGAGCATATATATATATATATATATATATATATATATATATATATATATATATATATATATATATATATATATATATATTATATATATGATCCATCCTACCATAGAGGGACAGCATATAAAACTGTATATAAAATATAGCTATTATAGTTAATATGTTGAATTGAAACTGCTTCTCTATTTAAAGGTGATCTGACTTATAAATCGTATTTTTCCTGTGCATTCGCTCTAACAAGGGAGTAAGCCATCCTGACATGAAAATGTAATCACAATGGAACAAACACTTCTCTAGATATACAGTATGTAAAACAGGGCACTTCCATAGATCCCGATATTCTGATTGTCTTAAATCCAAGGAGGCTGTTTTTCAAGTTTGGCCATAGCTGTCTATTAAAAAATATATATTCATGTCAAACGGGATTGTTAGTTAGTTCAAGAAGTTGTAACTACAAATAAATTGCAAGAAATATGTAGCGTTTTCTAATTCAATTTCGCTATGAAACTGGGTAGTATGTGATAGGCAGGATTTTTCAGTTTATTTCAATCTATTTATTTGTATTTATTTATTTTAGTTTAAAAGAAATGTGTGTATGTTAGGTGTGCCTTATGAGAAACAGATTTGGGATATTACTATGTGCATTATAGTTGAATTACCGGTAATTGTGCAGGTATTTGCAAACTCAGGGAATACAGTAACAAATAAAAGCATTGACAATGTTTCTGCCATTTATCAGTTACTTCTATTTTAATGTAACTGTTCTGTTTTGTCTTTCTGTGCCATTTGTCATTCAAGCGAAAGTTTTAAATATAGGTTTATATTATGAGAAAAATAATCAGAGCTTGCTGACGCTTTTGTGCCTTATACTGTGCTGCAAAGGAAATGTGTGATAACATGAGAAGATCATTTTTTCACAACTTAAAGTAAAATATCATGAGCTGTGACAACACATTACATTTTTGGTGGTTACAGTTCTTTTTCAGGAAGACGTGCATTTAAGCTGTACTTTTTTTTGTTGTTTTCATCAATATATACTGCACCTACCCTAACCTCTCACTCGCGTCCAGCACCTGGGTGTGCAAATATTATTTTTAAAACAGACATCTTGATATTTCAGACAACCTGCCTGTCCCTAACCATGTTCCGAAGCCATAACATGACAGTGTATGCAGACGGTGTATGCCATTGACATGTTAAGTAGGGGACACGGCTCATTTGTATACCTCTGATGATTGGTTATATAAAATACCACCTAAAACCACTACCGGCCGGTAAAACTATCCAGCCCCTAGATATAAATCACATTTTAAATACTGCCTGGTAATTTTTTTACTGGCTGGAAATTACTGCCATCTTTTGAATAGGGACCAGTATGTCTTATTAAATTGAATGTTGTGTTTATAATTCGTTAAATAAAAATTACCACCTCCGATCAAAATCTGATTTCTTTTATAATTAAAAGTCAATAATATCCAACAAGTGCTAATTTGCACTTGCAGACTTTTCTTTCTTCACCCTACATTTGCTTTACTTACTTTCCAAAGGATATCTCTGTTCCGTTTTCTAATTATAATTTGCAGATGTTCCCTTAACCCTTTAATCATCACTGTAATGTTACCGGACTATGAAGGCCATAGTTCATGGGTCATGTTCCATGTACTACTGTCATGACATAGTGAACAGCATCATTGTCATCAGGGTAAAAGTGTAGCACTGTGATGCACAAATATTCATGGGCATTGTCTTTACCCCTCCGTAGGAATAATTGGTCACAAAGCATGCCTAATTAATTTCTCACCCACCATCATCCCTTCATCATGCTGCAGCAGACCCTACTGGCCAGGTACCTGGTGAGCTCACGCTGGTGAGGTCCTGGCTGTAAAGAGGCAACTAACTTGGATTGTGGGATTGGCTGACCTTGAGTTCTCTTGAGCTGTTGTGGGTAATTGCTGTGATAAGGGAAAGTAATTTGACATTCTAAATTAGGAACAAAATAGGCAGTAAACTAATTGGGCATTCTACAAAGGTATGCAAGACAGAATTAAATGTACATTGGCCGCAATGATGGGAGAGCTCTTTACAAATCTTGTTTGATTGCCTTATCACACAACGTATCCAAGACAATATGAGTAATCCACATCTATTGATTAGATTAATTGAATTGTCTGAGAACTAAGTCCTCTGATTGAACATCAAAGTTGGCAGGATGCCAACTTTCTTTGTTGTCATTCATGGATTAAACAGTAGAGCTGTTCAGAGTATTTGCTTTTATTTTATTTTTTTAACAAGACTGGGATCAAATGCCATCCTCTGGACTAACAGTGATACCCAAGGACTTGTAAAAGTTAGCACTGACGCTACCAGTACTGATATCTTACATTTCTTGTTGAAACATGTGTCTAAAAGTCTGAAAGTCCAGTTTTCAAAGGTGCATACGTTAAGGTCCTGTTTTTGTATAGCATATGGCATTGTAATTATGTAGCTGGCATACCTGGCTAAGAGACAGTGCTGTGGAATGAAGACTGAAGCTGTGGCCTTCCAGTTTATGTACAGAAAAAAGCAGTTCTTTAGTTCTGTATTTGCAAATAACATAACTGCAGGTTAACAAACAAACAAACATCATGTGCTATCCCACATGATCCCTTGGTAAACGATTCCAGCTGCGTCTATTACTTGCATCTGCTACCTCGTTTACCTTCCGGGTCAATACTTTCCTGCAACAGAGTCTCACTTCCATTCAGGCTGACCGACTTCCCGATCTCGGAAACGAACTGTCAGGCCAGCCCATCCAGATACTTTTCCTTTCGCTATTTAGCACCCTCACAGGTCGAGAGGGAGATTTACCAGAACTCATTGCATTTCTGTCACAAGTGGTTACAATAGAAACAATATTGCAGCCATAGACTTAAAGTAAGAATGTTTTTTTTTTTTTAAATATCTGCATAGAAAGTCCATATTCCAACTCACTTTCACAAAATTCTTTTGAGCGAAGCTCCTTAGGTACCATAGGAACATTATATTGTCAGCCACTGACAAATTACCTTTAATCAGCATTTCTGTGGTTAATAGCCCTTTCTAGGTGCCCAAAGGACCAAATAGTAACTCAGAGATCTCAAGTGGAGGAATGAGCCTGCAAGTTGAAACCCCAGATGCAATCTATTAATCTTGTCCATAGGAAATTCCATGTGGCCTGCTGCGCCAAAATGGAGTTGCACTGTTAAGGTTTCAACTATTTCCTGTACAGCAGTGGGGGAGTTTTGTGGACTAATCACCTCATCTCTGTTCTCTGTCATATCCTAACTAATCTTTTGCCTCATAACTGACATTTATTTCAAGAAAACCAGAGCTCAAAAATAAGCACAGACTTATAACATTAGGCACTTAAAAATGTATCCCGGTTTAATTCAGTTATATATTTTTTTCTTTCTTACCTTTGCACTTATTCTGAATGGTTCAGTATTGATCCAATATTGACTTATTTTCTCCCAATAAATGTACCTGGGCTTTGAGCTTGCTTTAAAAATCCTTGGTCTGTGTTCCTTGTCATTGTCATTGGCTTGCTTATGCCAGATTGTGAGAAATTGTATGAGAGCATTTTTGTTGTTGATGATCTTGTTCACAGATTGGTACATTGAGTGGAATAGAGTTTTAAAATGGCAGAGGTTCAGACAAGTTTCAGATGTGATTTATATACATATTGCATATTTTGCTTTACACTCAGCTTGACTTTACAAACACTCTGAAACTAAGGATTTTAGATTTGGTTTAATTTCCTAAACATTTACTTCCATTTAGAACTTCCCAGTACAACTGTGGAAGGTTAACGTTGTGGTCAAGGCTAACAGTTACAGGAAGCAGGAGATTGCAGATTCAAAAGCGCTTCTTGCGCACTTTTATTTAACAATAAAAAACTGTAATCCGATAAACTCACCATCATCACAACACGCGTCATCTTAAAAACATGTAGAGTGTCTTGTCTCCCCAGGACAGTGTTCCCTGTGAGTCGAGCAGATTTCAGCATAAAGTTTGTTTTTATTATACGTGTGTGGTAAAGCACACAGCATAAACACACTGGGAAATGGACTCTGTACAATAACAGACCACACAGTGAGTAAAGGAATGATAGTATTTGTGTATCCTTGATTAGGGTTACCACAATATGTTAACTAATTTCAGCAAATTGCTTCAGTGCTAGCTGTAACAGTTTTATTTTGAAACTCCTTGGCTTCAATGTGGTTGTGAGCTACTATGTTTAGCAAAATAGGCACCTGGGATATTTTATTGCTCTGGCGGGAACCAGCTGCAGCCATTTTTCCCTTGTCTGTGTTTCTGTGTATAGTAGAAATGTTAAAGAAATGAGACAATGCATGTGCTTCCATGTATGAGGAAGGGTTACTGGTTTTCAGTATTTCAGTATTGTATTTAAGGATAGGCAATTTAAAATCATTGGCACCCTGAATGCCTATTGTAAAAGTATTCAATCTTAATTCCTTTTGGAAGCACCTTTATATGTGTTCCAGTTGCTCCTCTTTTTTATTTGCTGTTGCTTTTTATGTTGATCCTCTGCAGGCCTTGGCTAACGCAAAACTAAAAAATAAATACAATACAAAAATTCTCATGAGATTCTGGAAGTTACGGAAACAGAAATATATTTGTCAACATTAAACAACCTCTTGAAAAGCAAAGACAGTGAGTGGGCATGACCAAGCAGACGTTTCTTAGCAACAGCGGAGGTTGCTGGTCAGTCTGGGTATAGTGATCAGTCCAGTCACCTCATGATCATTCAAAGTGAAGCATGCTAGAAGTTAACAGTTTAACCTCGAACTACAAAAAGGAGAGCTGTTGATTATTTCAACAGGAAAATATAGAAGTTTGATGTAAAAATGTAGATATGACTTGTATTACATCATGTTGCAGATTTTTACTGATTTGCTTCATAGTACTTATGGAGATGTGGCATGCCCTTTCTCCCACAGGTTTCAGGAGCCCTAAACCAACTTTTTAAAAAGTCAGCCCAAACTGCTAAGGCCTGCCACTCAATGCACCTATTTCCATTTTGATCATGCAGATCCCCCCCCCCTCCAAGCCCATTGAATGGGTGAAATTCATCTGTGCAAATACAACATCAAGGCAGCCACATACATTAAGCAGCAAGCCTACACATCTCCATATGGTTCTCAGGACCTCAGGGGAACCTTAATGATAAAAGCATGTAATTTATACTTTCCAGGTTGGCTATATAGTCATAGTCCTCAAAAGAGTCATCTCTCAAAAACTGCAAATTGTGCAGAATTGTGTGGTGGTTTTGTGAATGCCAGATCTAGCTTGGACAAACGTTTATTCTTAAATCGGAAGGGACACAAGACTACACTCTTACTAGAGTTCTTTCAACCCAAATTGAACCCACCTGATTTGGCAACAGGTAGTGTAGACCTGCAGCATGGACATGCAGCCATCCCCCAGCAGAGGTCACTGTCAAATCAAGCTACGGGAAACAAACACATAATGGCATTAGCAGCATTATAAGGAGAAAGAAAAACAAAATGAGAAATGCTTAGTCCATGGCCAATAGAAAACATATGGTGCCGACTTCCTGAAATATTCTTTCAATTACTGTTCTGCCTGAGGTTCATAACAAGGCTTTCTTTCATCTCTTGTTTTCTAACATCATTAGACAAGAAGTACTGCTGGTGTTTGAAAGAAATATTGTCAACAACTGTGTCATTAGGCCAAATAAAATGCATCATATTTTAGAGTTAATGGTCATTAAATAAAACACACATTTCTTTGCTTAGTGTCTTGGTTTTGCCATAGCCTGTTTTCTTCACTGGTAAAACAAGCAAACAACCCAGTGAGAATTTTGCATTCACCTGAACCCTAACAGTGACCACTCCTCTGTGTTTCAAATAAGAAATGGCTTCTCCTTGCATGCCAGCTAATCTTGGCTGCTCTAATATAGTACCACTATTAGTTTAATTAGATTCTGTAAATGCCTCAACCTTTAGAGAATGCACTCCTCTTTTCCAGTTTGATTCTTTAAATAACTGCACCTTACCTCCAACACTGTCTGAGCGAGAAAAAAAAAAAAACTATTGGTGTTTTTAAAGTGATAGCTGTTGGCATCTGAGGAACAGAATAGTGTTAGAAAACCTCTATCCAGGAAAAAAAAGTATTGTAAACACTTTAAATAAAATGTGTGCTCTACTTAGATGTCACATTAGTACTTTATCTTATTCAATTCTTTATTCTTGTTAACTATCTTAAAGTGTGATGGATACATAAACTGTCTGGGTGGAAACATGAGATTTAATATTGTTCATATGAAATGTCTTAAACGTAAAACTGAACCATACTGGTGGAATCTTAAAATAAACTCTAAGTTGCATTTTTATATATTGCTTACCCTCTATACACATTACCTTTTGAGATGTTGTCATATGTGTGTGTGTGTGTGTGTGTGTGTGTGTGTGTGTGTGTGTGTGTGTGTGTGTGTGTGTGTGTATATATATATATATATATATATATATATATATATATATATATATATATATATATATATTGGCTAGGTTGATTGATCTGAGCCTGGTTCAATCCCAAACTAATCTTGGACAACCTGATGTTACATTGGGTAACGTAATCCATGATTTGTGCTAATAAGGATCTGTAAAACCAGTCCATATAAAGTATAATACGTATATACTATGACCTTTCTTTGCTTAATTAAATAAATCCTTATGTACAAAAGTCTTACTTCATTAGTTACAACCACATCCAAGGAAAAATAATCAATGCCTTGTCTTCGGGTGCTGAGAGGAATAAAATGGTAATCTATACATTGTACCAGTAGATTCCATGTCTGGCTGGTGGATGTCAACAATATAATATCAGCCTTGTCACAGAGATAAGATAAGATACAAGATAAATAATAGCTAGAAAAAATTCTTGAATGCAATTTATAAGAAAAGTTATTAGAAACTTTGAGCAAGTGAAACTGTACAGAAGTAATGGTCGACTAGATTTGAACACTGGCTTCCATTGATGAAAGGTATGTTAAGTAAGGGGCTTCTTTTTTTTGGTAGGAAATGAAGGTACTCTGGCTTTGCACTCTTCAAGAGAAGCTGACCAATAATTTCTGAGGCTGTTTTCACACTGATGGCAGTTACTCGGCATCATTTCCCTAGATTTAAAGCAGCACTAAGACTAAACAACTTCCGTGTCAGTACTTCCCGTCCGCGACGATCACAACACAATTTTATGCCAAACTCTACCTTGTTTAAAAGCCCAACGATTGTGTCAGCAGGTTGTTTTAAATATGTTTCTGAAATTGGAGGGTAGTGATGATATATATCTGTTGTGTCAAGTTTAAACATCACATACTCGCTAGTCAGTTTTATAAGGCGATATTTAGTTTAATTAGTAGATGCCGTGTCATGAAAAAGTATTTGCCCCCTGTCTGATTTTCTGCATTTTTGCATATTTTTCACATTGAATTTGGTCAGATCTTTTTGTGGTATGTATATAGAGGGAGTCTGAAAGAAAAAATGACACCCAAGTTTGGTGCTTCTTTCATTTGTTTGGTGTGCAAGGTAATCAAACATGCAATCTTCAGGTGTGAAAATATTATTGCCCCCCTAGTTAACCTAACCCAATTAAATGGATAACTAGGGTCAACTGTTTGAATACTTTGGTTAACAATCAGGCCTGATTTGGATCAGCCCTGCCCAATATAAATCTGACTAACTTTGGCCCTTACCATCAGAGTGAAGTTGTCAGCACACAAGTTCGAGAGGCACATAGTGCCACGATCAAATTCCTGAAGACCTCCAGAAAAAAAAGTTGTTGATGCCTATCAGTCTGGAAAGGGTTACAAAGCCATTTCTAAGGAAATGGGGCTCCACCAAACAACAGTCAGAGCCATATTGTCCAAATGGAGAAAGTTTGTGACAGTAGTGTATCTTCCCAGGAGTGGCTACCCTGTGAAAATCTCTCTAAGAGAAAGGTGTAAAATCATCCAGGAAGTCACAAAGAACCCTAGAACAACATCCAGGGATCTAAGACTCCACCATCAGAAACACACTGGGCAAAAATGGGTTTCATGGCAGAGTAGCAAGGCAGAAACCACTGCTCACTAAGAAGAACATAAATACTCGTCTCAAGTTTGTCAAAAAGCACCTGGATGTTCCTCAAGAGCTCTGAAATAATGTTCTATGGACAGATGAGTCAAAAGTGGAACTTTTTGGCCAACATGGGCCCTGTTATGTCTGGCGAAAACCAAACACTGTATTCCACATTAAGAACCTCATACTAACGGTCAAGGATGGTGGTGGTAGTGTCATGATTTGTGGGTGCCTTGCTGCATCAGGACCTGGATGACTAGCCATCATTGAAGGAATCATGAATTCTACTCTGTATCAGAGAATTCTACAAGAGAATGTCAAGCCATCTGACTGTGATCTAAAGCTGAAGTCATGCAGCAAGACAATGATCTAAAACACACAAGCAAGTCTACATCAGAGTGGTTGAAGAACAAGAAATTTAAAGTTTTGGAATGGCCTAGTCAAAGTCCAGACCTATACTCTTTTGAGATGTTGTGGCAGGACCTGAAACAAGCAGTTTATGCTCGAAAACCCACAAATGTCACTGAGTTGAAACAGTTTTGCATGAAGGAGTGGGCCAGGATTCCCCCATGGCGCTGTGAGACTGATCAATAACTATAGGAAGCATTTGGTTGCAGTTATTGCTGCTAAAGGTGGTGTAACCAGTTATGACGATTACTTTTTCACATGGGGACACTGAGTGTTGCAGAACTTTTTTCAATAAATAAATTAAATAAGTTCAAAATGTTGTGTTACTTGTTCACTCAGGGTCCCTTTTATCTAATATTAGATTTTGGTTGAAGATCTGATAACATTCAGTGTCAAAAATATGCAAAAATGCAGAAAATCAGGCAGATAAATACTTTTTCATGGTACTGTATATATATATATATATATATATATATATATATATATATATATATATATATATATATATATATATATATATATAGTAAGATAGCAGGGAGAGGGTTAGATTCCTCCCTGCCTAAAAACATGTGCAAATGCACATTGGTTTAATTTAATTAGATTTCTGTTAATTGTTTTATTATTAATTATTCCCTGCACCTGGTGATCATTGTAAATTAGAGCCAGGTGCAGGGTATTTAAAGAAAGCAGCCAGTGTGCTCAGAGCTGCTGCTGTGCGGAGGGCCTGGTTGATGGTGCTTTCAATCGTTATGAAAAAAAGGTACTGTATGAAAGTTCCTTTCATGTTCAGTTAGTGTGTTTAGTAAGAGCTAGGTGTAACAGGTAAACAATTTAGCTGTAATTAAAAGTACGTGTCAGTGCGGTTTCTCTTAAATCCTGTATGTGGAATCGTGTTTTAAGATGGGAAAAGAACTCGATCGAGTCTGTGGCGAGTCTCCAGTTCACTATCTATCTATCTATCTATCTATCTATCTATCTATCTATCTATCTATCTATCTATCTATCTATCTATCTATCTACACACACACACACATACACACACACACACACACACACACATGCTGAGTGAGACTTGCTTGGTGATTTCTCAGAGGGCTTTTTAATAGTGTTACTGCTACTGCTTGCCTCAGCGTTGTCTTTGTTCTGTTCTCTGACTAAATAAATACCACAGTATATTTGCCAATTTTTCTGTAATTCTTAGTGACAGAGATGAAAACAGATTGTTGAGTGATTTAAATGCTGTTTCAGTTGTTTGCTGACATTTTTACCCACAGAAACACTGTTTAGAAAATTGTTACTATTAAGGCGTAATAATATTAATAGATCAGGTAAGTAAGTTGGTCTATGATGTCAGTCATGCTTTAAGAAAATTAATACAGCATGGTCATGTGATCTTGTTCAGCAAATTACAGCACTTAATTTATCCAAGTCATTTTCTAACTAGTCATCTGTTAGCTAACTACCTCCACAAAAAGCTTACGCCAAGTATGCCAGTAACATACACCACAGCTGTACATTTAAAATGAACTCAGACATTTTTCAAATATCTGGAGAATTGCTTCTTAGACTGTCATGAAACTTGGTATTAACACCTATTTAATATAAGTTCTTGAGAATATCAGGTTGTGGAGATATATAAGTCTAGGGTGTCGGTCTGTCTGTAGCCTCCATTTTATCCCCTTACAGTTAAAGTACATGCAATTGACATGGGACTCACACTTCCATTCAGAATTATATCTGGAAAACATCCAACCTCTGATGTACCGATTACCTCAACATTTCTCGTTAGAAAGGAATTTAAATAAAGGTTTAATCAGGATTATTTGTTCTCCCTATCCTCGCTTATTTTTTGTTGTATCTCAAAAAAAGGGGGAAAATCGGTAGTGATGGTATACAGTTGACAATAGCTCATTCACTAGAAGCACTCATCTTTTGGACCCTTATGTCATTTTAAGGAACATATGTTTGCTGACTTGAACTCACTGGTGAATGCTAGAGCCAAGCTTTGCTAAAATCATGCCAGACAGATTTTTTTAGGCAACTGTAATTTACACAACATTGCTATTACACATGGAACACAGCTGGAATTTAATGAGGGCTGGTATAATGATTCTAACGAGCGAGAAGACAGTGACGCATGCCTGGGGACTTGAGTGAGTCACGCTTTGTAATAGACTTGTATAGTTCAGCAAGCTTGAGTACAAAATATTTTTTAATGCACTATCTGTCGTTGTGGAAAATATTAGCATTAAAATCAGCCATGCAAAAAAAAGCAATTACATTAACCTTTTTCCCCTTAGAAATCGCTGTAACAAATAGAGATCCCATTGGGAATGACAAGAATTTACATGCGTAACATCAAATCATCCTCGGAGTCCAGTTTTGCATGTTGTATTTTCATAAGTGATTCACTGTTTGTTTTCATGGACATTTTACTCTGATGACATCAGAATCCTTCATGATGGTGCAAAGGGCATATAATAAGTGTTTTCCAGAGAAATACATTAGTGTAATTTAAATTTATTTTTTAAGTTCATGACAAAGCAAACTTTAAGACAAAGCAAATTCCTATTAAACCACAAACCTACAATTAATTCACCATGAACAGGACATTATTTTAATTGTGTCCACACAGTTCAAGCAGCTTTAGGATTGCACTCAGGGGAATGTTAAGTTGCCTACATGTACACTTGTTTATATGCTTCATAAGTAGAAACTAGTTGCTTGTCAGTCATAGTTTTGGGTTTATTTTTTAAGTTTGTCAAAGATCAAGTCCAAATTCCTTAAGTCTTTTTTTGGACCACTTTTACCATAAAAGGACCCAGGAATTGTATGTATTTTTTTCTTTGTAGGCTTCCATTAAAAAAAAGAAACAAAAAAACTAAGCTACAAGCACTCTTTTATATATTTGCACTGACCTTTCTCCCACGTGGCCTGAAATTGCAATGGAAGGAGCAGGGAATCCCTGCTGCAAAATGGCATTGGTTTGCATTCCATTGTTCAGTGGACTTCCATAAATTGTACATTGCAGTCAATGCAAACTGGCAGGTCAGATTATTACCCTAAAAGCCTACTGAGACAAGTTCCTTTTCTCCAAGCCTTGCTGTGACTTTCCCACTGTATGATTTCATGAGCCCATTCTATAAAAACACACTTTTATTGCTGAGTACAGCATGTCAGGCAATTAAGCAACCTGGTGTGCAACCAAAGTTTTTATATAAACACACTTTAAAATAAATACGTAATAAAACACACACAGATATCACACACTGAGTCACACCCCATTGCGTCATTCTACCCAAACATTAACTTTATTCTGTTGTATTATTATCATAGCAACCATCTTTTAGACATATGCATTTAATCATCGCAGGAACTGACAATTGTGTCAAAAGTTAATACTTTGTGTATGATGTCTCAGATTGTTATAAGAGATGGATGAGAGGACCGCAAAGATGAGCTGCTCAAACTGGGAGAGTATATACAGTAAGAGACACCCTACACACAAGATATTATAAATTACAAAAAATAGATCCTTCTTAGGAAGGGCAATGAAACATAAAGTGTTTGGGTTTTTTTTTTCTCCGGGTTTTTTAACTTATTTAATGCATAGGGTTATTTTATAAATCTCTTACATGAAAGCATTTTATGGATGTCGATTACTTTAAACTTCACTTGGGGCTAGTTTAAGACCACCAAATTCATTTCACCTTTGAACCCTTCTCTCTTTCGGTGAAAGGCATGGGGAGGTCAGGGAACTCCACTGCGCCACCTGGCCCCATTTTGAATGTGCATGATCTGGAAAACCAGATTTCTCAACAGCCAATGAGCTGTATCTGAACTGATTTGAAATCCAAAGCAAATGCACTGATTCCTTTTCAGGGATCATTGTTTGGAATTCAGTCAGAACACCATGGTTTACACCTGCTTTGTGTTTGAAAATTTACTTTGGAATGTCCAGTGAAAAGATGGAATGACACAGTGCCTCCTAACACATTGCTTGGATAATTGTTGAGCTCTGGTTTAGAGAGGGAAGAGGGTCCTTACCAAGATGTGAACACCTCTTCATCCCTTCTTCCATGGTCGTCTCTGATCCAAGTACTGACCAGGCATAACTTTGCTTAATTTTAGCTCAGACATGCTTGAAATCCAATGGAATGTAGCTCAAGATGAACTTGGTCAACAGAAATTAGGCAAGGTTGCTTGTTTAGTTTAGTCATAACATGCTTTATGCAAAAAGGAATAATCATTCCAATGCATATGTAAACAGGGTGTTCTGAATAAAGAACACAGAGTCCTGGTACATGCTCATAAAGATGGCCTCTAAAGGTTATAAGTTTGCTGAAGTGCAAATGTAAAGAGTTATTTGTCAAAGGGGTTGTTTTTTTATAAAACATGTGTTTGTTTTCCTGTTTTTGTGTAGAAAAGACCACATCAATAGTATATGTGAGCACTGTGCTAAAGCCTATAAATAAAACACTGTGCACCAAATATGCAGACCAGCACAGCTAATTAAACATGAAATTACCCAAGTAGTACTACACTAGCAAGCTCACAATGATCGCCAAAACACTTCATATATAAATTCTGCTTGATGCAGAATTAAACCCATGGAATGAATTTTCCAATTTATATATGCAATATGAGCATGGTACATTAGTGTGATTGAACTGAGGACCAGAGAGAGTGGAACACATAACAGCTTCATGGGAGACTGTGGCAAAGTGGTTTGTAGTGCACATGTGTAGAGATAATGAAGTGATTAGAAACAACAGTCCAACAACAGTTCAAAGCTGAAGACAAAGCTTTATTAATTGCTTTAAATAATAATACTGACAATACACAACGATGTGTAAAGTCAGTAAAACTACAGGGTTTACTCCTGAAATAATAATACCCACACTTTCAAACACGCACATGTTCACCAGTCCAACAGTGATTGCTTCGGGTGCAAGTGGTGTTGTAAATACGTAAACAGTGAATACAACAGTGCAGTGAAGTTCGGGTTTGATACTGGCTTAATAGCGACAGCTCTCGTATTTTAGCCATCTGCAATGACAAATAACAACAGTTAATCAGACAGACAAGACAACACTAAACACTTACAGTTTTGCTTTACTTCTCCTGGTCATATCATAACCATAACAGAGGAACAGATCGCTTGGGCAGCAATTAGGGTTGCCACCTTTTCTACAGACCAAACATATTTCTCAGTCAGCCTAGCTCTATCAAAACAGAAGTATACTGTAATACAGTTTAACACAATACCACCAGATCTTGGTATAAATCAATAATCATGCAGTATACACAGTATTCTGCTTTTGATTTTTCTAGCATTCAAACTTGCAAGCCAGAAAAATAGTATCATGTATGATATGTTAAAGGCAAATCCTACCTGAGACAAGTTGCTGTGGTGATGAGTAATGCTGTAGCAAATTCTGAAGCAACAATCCTGTCTACGTGTCTACCTGTCTACCTGTTGTTGTTTTATTTTTTTTTATAATAAATGTTATTAATAGACGTTAAAAACTATGGCACTATTAGCTGTGTATCTGTAAAAAGAGACAAAATTAGTTAAAATGTATTCCAATTTGGTTCGGGTTTTTCAATGTTACTAATGGCCACCGCTAAATATGTAATGTTTATACATACACGCACACATATATGTGGTTTACCATTATATATCTTAAGCAACCCATATTTTACAGTGAAGGTTTTGTATTTAATCACACCCAGATCAATGTATTGGAAAGCATTATTCAAATTCTGGGGAACAGTAGACTGTACAGATCAATACTAAACATTCCTAATAAGACAGTGGAAATGCTTTAAGCAAATAATGACGGTATAACTGGAAATTTTGGCTGGCATTACATTTGCAGAAGGCCTTCTTTGTTGTAGATGATATCACTAGTTACTGTAAATTACTTGTGTCTCCTAAAACAGTAATTTACAGTAACTGGTGAAATAATCTACAATGTCACTGCAACAACTTGGAGAACAACAAAGAAGGCCTTTTAAAAATGAGTTACAATATTCATCATTCTTATATGGCCCTTCAATTTTAAGATACCAGTAATTGGAAAGGATTACTAACTGCAGTACACTTAATGATAGGCATTTGCTAACTCTTTAAAACTTAGCTATGGTTAATTAACATAACACAGTGGACTCATCACAGCATCATATAGTAATTGTAGGACAGTATTGCACGTGTAAAAACTTAAAACATTAAGCAGAAACTGAAATGCTTTTAATTTAAAACTGGTTAGTAGACTAGCAAACACTGGCAAAATTGATTTTTTTACGGTGGAAAACTAATTTATTTTAACATAGCTTTTAAGGACTTTGCGATAGCTGCACGCTGGATAGTAGTGTCTACATGTATCAACAGTAACAATCCAAGGCAAATTTGCACCATTGTTACAGATATTCTAATAAGTCTTACATAATCTATTTGGCTGCTACTTTAATTAACACCTTGTATAATAATAATAAAAAACAAAACTGCCTAACCCACAGTATAACAGGAGCAGTTTATACAGCCTCTCAGAGTTTCTGATCAAATCACAAATTCCAAATTTCCTAAATCCATTAATGGAAATGTCCTGTCTGTTTTTAATTTTTTTTTAAGCAAATTGGATTCATCACTCTCTGCTATTCTCATATTCACTTTGACATCTGACACATTCTTTCCCTTGCCCAGCACGCGCTTCTGTACTGTCGACCACCAGTCTGTCAGAGGGAGGGACCACACACTGTATGCCACACTCTGATTGGTGGAAGTATTAGTGACATTGCAATTGCCAATAAAGACTCAAAATATCCTGTTATATTCGGTATGTCAAAGAAAATATTAAATATTAAAGGAAGGTCTTTTTTTTTTTTTTTTTTTTTTTTTTTTTTTTTTTATGCATTTCACTTAGAACCGGACATTAGGGTGTCCAGGTTTGTAAATTCCTGCCACCCGGATACAGATGCCAATTCCCGGACTGTCTGGGTCAAACCCAGACAGGTGGCAAGCCTAGCAGCAATATAGACTACGCCACTCTCTGGAGGGTTGAATAGGGCAGAGGGTCCCTATAAACACTATGTGAATCTAAAGACCAGCTTTGAGTTCCCCAATTCTATTTTAATAAAATTATAAGGGAGAATTAAAATACCAATACTAAAAACAAAAAAAGAAACCCAAACAACAACAGTGGTTGACGCAATATTATTAGTGAGAGTTTGTGAAACATTAGGACTATACGTACTTGACAGCTCCCCATCCAATTTCACCTCCAAGCAAACACACTTAAACTTATAGCCCCTAGATGTTGTTTGCGGTACCAGCAGTTCAATGACATCTATTTTCCATTGCTGCAGTATTGACGAAGAAGACTAAAGCCCCCCTCCCATGTTGTCGCTGTAGTCTGCAATAACAATACTAGATTTTGAAGAAGACAGAGGCTATAGATATCAGCGGGACCTTTAATGTAGACGTGTGTATATAATGAGGGATAAAATACATTTTATTTTGCAGCAAAGCTACATGTAAAAGAGACTAAATAAAAAAAATATTAGCTGTTCTGCTGGGAAAACCAATCCTCAGAGTTGGGGAACATTGTCAGAGCAGAAGGAAACAAGTTTCCTTCCAGGACAACCTTGTACTTGGCTTGATTCATGCCAAAGCTGCCCAATTCCAGCCTTGCTGAAGCATCGCCAGATCATCACCAATCCTCCACCACATTTCACAGTGGGTGCGAGACACTGTGGCTTGTAGGCTCTCCAGGTCTCCGTCTAACCAATAGACAACCAGGTGTTGGGCAAAGCTGAAAATTGGACTCATCTTGGGGTGCTTCAGCAAGGCTGGAATCGGGTAGATTTGTCTTTGTGAAGGGCGCATGAATCAAGCCAAGTACAAGGTTGTCCTGGAAGAAAACTTGCTTCCTTCTACTCTGACAATGTTCCCCAACTCTGAGGATTGTTTTTTCCAGCAGGACAATGCACCATGCCACACAGCCAGGTCAATCAAGGTGTGGATGGAGGACCACCAGATCAAGACCCTGTCATGGCCAGCCCAATCTCCAGACCTGAACCCCATTGAAAACCTCTGGAATGTGATCAAGAGGAAGATGGATGGTCACAAGCCATCAAACAAAGCCGAGCTGCTTGAATTTTTGCGCCAGGAGTGGCATAAAGTCACCCAACATCAATGTGAAAGACTGGTGGAGAGCATGCCAAGACGCATGAAAGCTGTGCTTGAAAATCAGGGTTATTCCACCAAATATTGATTTCTGAACTCTTCCTAAGTTAAAACATTAGTATTGTGTTGTTTAAAAATGAATATGAACTTATTTTCTTTGCATTATTCGAGGTCTGACAACACTGCATCTTTTTTGTTATTTTGACCAGTTGTCATTTTCTGCAAATAAATGCTCTAAATGACAATATTTTTATTTGGAATTTGGGAGAAATGTTGTCAGTAGTTTATAGAATAAAACAAAAATGTTCATTTTACCCAAACACATACCTATAAATAGTAAAACCAGAGAAACTGATAATTTTGCAGTGGTCTCAATTTTTTCAGAATTTTTTCCAGAGCGCTATATATATATATATATATATATATATATATATATATATATATATATATATATATATATATATATAATATATATGTGTGTGTGTGTGTATATATCTATCTATCTATCTATCTATCTATCTATCTATCTATCTATATATATATATATATATATATATATATATATATATATATATATATATATATATATATATATATAGTAATACGGCAGGGAGGGGATTAAAATCCTTCCCTGCAGAAAGCATGTGAGAATGCACATTTGGGTGTTAATGGCTTTATTGTTTAGTAATTCCCTGCACCTGGTGTTAATTATAAATTAGAGCCAGGTGCAGGGTATTTAAAGAATGCAGCCAGTCTGTTCGGGGCTGTTGAGAGGTAGAAAGCAGAAGGTGTGCTCTGTTTCTGAGCAGTCAAGAGTAAGGTATGTTGTTGGTGTTTATGTGACAGGTAAACGGCTTAGCCGTCCTGAAAGGTAGTTAGGTTCCCGTGTGTTTAGTTAGTGCTCACGAAGGAGCTGGGTGTTTTGTTCATTTTGTTTGTATTTTATTTTGTGTGTTTATTAAATAGCGTGAAAGCGTGAAAAATAAATTTCCGTGTTTGGGTCTGGTTTAAGAGGCAGCGAACCGTGTGAGTTGCGCAATCGTTTCACTATATACTATATATATATATATATATATATATATATATATATATATATATATATATATATATATATATATATATATATATTATAAGTGATTGTCTCTTGACTTATGTTTGACTCTTTTTTTTAAACAGAAAGACATTGTAGAAATGGACAGAAACTTACTTTATCAATGAACCATACATCAGAAATCTACTAAATATAAACTAAAACTGGCCAGATATATAATTATAAAATTTAGGAAAGGCAAAGTAGTCTGACAATATATGCTTCTTAAGTTTGCAGTTTGTGCTTTATCATGTGTTGCTCATATTTATACAACGAATGTGTCATTTTGTCTTTATATGGTCATTCTTACTGTGCCTGTGCTGGTACTATACCTAACTATGATATGCCACAATAAAGGTTTATATTATCCGTATAAGTTGGTAACATCTTACGATTTTTAATCGTAGAAGATATTTTGCTCTTTTTTTTCTTTTTCTTTTTTTTTTTGCTTTACTTTTCAGGTGGTTGATTGTTGGTTTATTTCAGTATAGTCAAGTTCCCCTTCTTGTTTGTTATTGCATACTTACTTTTTAGGTTACACAACCATTAAGAAACATTCAATGAATGCCAGTGTTATTTAATTGATTCCTAACAGGATTTAAAAAAAATATGTATCTTTAGTGTTTTGTGAGGACACAGCTGTATTTAATTATAGGATAAAACTGTTATTTTCTAAACCCCAGAACACCCTTCTAAATGAAAAAAACAAATAGAGTAAATATGTTAACTATTCTCTCATTTAATTCCAGGTGCTTCTACCATGCAGTCCCATTCCTGAAGATCAACAAATAGTGTAAGTCTTGTGCTGTCAGTACTAAATTGAATTAATATTTCAAAGAGGTAAATAACCCGTTCTCCATTGCAAGGTTTATTCTTGTTTGCTAACTTAGATAGCATTAGGGAGGAGAGTCCCTTGGATTCTCAATCTGTGCATTTCTAATTATCTTGTAATTACATTTCAGTGGATATTAAAGTAAAGTCATCAATCAACGTGAACCACATTAATAAAGATCTTCAGAAAATCCAATACTCGCTAAGTTCCCTTTCAATTTGAAGACGACCACCAACAACACCTGCCTATTGGTATGTATTTTCTGAGCTCTCTTTATCAGAGCTGCCAATAGGCCCCTTCCTGGCATGACGCCTTCAGTCACGCCTACCGAGTGGTTAAATCCGTCATACCAAGTACGCCATTTCTCTTTTTGGTAAGGTAAGGCCCTCTGTGTTGGTATCTGAGTGTATTATGGAAAGAGCTTAGAGTCTACTGCAGTTCCCTTGCCTTTCAGGCTGAAAGCTGGCTTGCCGCTTTCATGGAATCAGTGACTCCTGATTTAGCCTTTTTCTTTTTTCTTCTTCAACAACCTGCGTGCAGTAGCGTTGCAGGCTGCTGCTTTCCTATCTGTGGTATGTGAGTTCACTTCCGTGTGCAGTAGTGATTGAAAGCAGTGACTGTTGTCATCTTTTACAGCCTTTCACTTGTGTGGTAGTGCATCCTCCACCGGAGACAGGCTCTGCCTTACCCCTGCTGTTGAGTGGCTCAGCTTGCTGCCGAGTGCACTTTACAATGGCACCCCAGTGAGCACAGTACCTGCTACTCTTTGCACTTGATGCACATAACAGTGCTTGGTGCGCTTTGGGCGTTCACTACTCATGAGTATAGCACTACTGTACACACGGGCCAATTGCCACACACTGTGCTTGGTGTACTTGACAACCATGACGAGCATTCCATTTCACGCCTGCATGTCCTGCAAGGCGAATATACTGTTGTGATAGAGATCGAATGATTCTTGGTGTTCTAACTCCCATGGAAGCCCAGGTCGAGCCGGAGCTACCACCCTTGATGGAAGAGGAGGACAAGCTTTCTTTAATGACTTCCTGGGATGAAGATTCCTTTCCCATGGAGGTGGAGGAAGAGGAGGAGCCAGCACCGTCAACTGTGGAGGAACTTAGCTTTGAGATTGCCTCGGAGACTAGTTTACCACAATTGCCCAGCTCTATGCCGGCATTAATGGGGCGTGCTGGAAATTTTTTGCAGATCCCCTGGATGACACCAGCAGAGCCCCACCAGTCCGTGTTTTGGATGCAGGGGATCTTCTTGGGATCGACCTGTGTCAGCACCAAGTATTTTGAAGCAAGCCATCTGACTTGCTTCAATGGAAACACAGAGAGACTGGGCTTGACAGGATTCCCGCCGGTTGACTCTACCATCGCAGCCTTTGTTAAGGCCCCACCAGTGGGTGGATTGCCAAGGGAACATATGTGCCCTAACCCTCAATGTAGGGTTACGGAGACACATTTGAGGAGGGCTTATGCAGCGGAAGCGTAGGTGACCTGCTTGGCTAACACGGCGGGTATTATCACAGCATATTTAGATGACATGCTCATGGGAGCTCCTCTCCCAGAGCCTGTGGCCATGGAGCTCTGCCTCCTTTCTAATATGCTGCTCCAGATCTTGGGTCTTCAAAGGCAAGCGTTGCTCCCTCCCCATGCTCCGGTGCAGGGTAAGTTGAGTTGTTGGCAGGCTCCCCAGGCGCATACCATCACAAGGATGGTCCCAATACCATGGCCCCGCTGGGTGACCTGCGGCATTGTCTACAGGCCACAGTGGCGATTAGAAACTGAGCCCCTTCACAGAGCACAAGGAACGCAGGCTGCGGTGCATCTATGCAGCAGCGTTCCAAGTGCTCCAACCCAACCTCTACAGCACCAGCAGATGCCCTGAAGGCTTGCAGCCTCAGACCCACTCTTTCATTGCACAACAGCTGCAATATTAGCATGTTTGCACCTCGGACAACTGGATGCTCGGTACATTGGAAAAGGGTTACACGCTGCAGTTCCATTTAGGACCTCTCCCCTTCTGATGAGTCACTCGCACATCCATGTTGGACCCTCTTCATGTCTCTGTACTCCAGAGGAAGTGACCGCCTTGCTGTGCAAGTGAGCCATTTGTCTCGTAGACCCCACCTCCTGTAAAAATATTTTCTAGTACCCAAGAAGGACACCGGCTTTCACCTCATCTTAGACCTAAGATTCTTCAACAAGTTCTTGAAAAAAGAGCTATCTGATGATAGAAAATATCTTTGGTTTCTGTACCAAACCCTTGGGATCATCTGGATCTTTCTAGACCAAGAGTCTCAGGCCACCCAAGTATTAGCTCGAGGGCACTAGAGAATCTACGGAGGTGTAACTGGTACTACTTCACATCTGGAAACGACAATAGAGAGGGGTCAAACCACAAATATCACAAATGACCAAAGTTTTAATTGTTTTATTCACTTGTGGTTTGATTGTATACTGTTTTAGATGCCCTATTTAATATTTTTTACACTGTGTGTTTTATTTATTTTTATACCCAAAGTGAGACACCAATAAGGAGTTTTATGTGTGTTTGTGGCAATGCGGTTTCCACAATGCACACGTGTAGAGGTGATGCAGTGCACAGGAATGATTTGAAACAACACAGTTCACAGTTAAACAGTTCTTTACTTGGCTGAGTTGCTTGTTTTGAAACCAGAAATAATAATACCTGACTCTACACAACAATGTGCATCATGCAGATAAACCACGAGGTTCAGTCCCGAAATAGTAAGCACTAAACAAGACACACAAACATAACACAGTCACAAGTCCGGCGTGAGTGTTCTTTGTAAAAGTGGTAATTTACAGGTTTATATGTGCACAATGGTGAAGTGTAGTCTGGGTTTAATTGCTGGCTGTTTAGGATATTAGCCGTCTCTAAATGAGAACAGTTTAATAGAGAAACAAAACACATAAAAAGTAACAGTTTATAACACAGTACTTCTTCACTGGTCCTTTCATAACCATATCAAAGGAACAGAATGCTTTGCCACATCTCCTGATATACTCTCCTCATGCCCCCATCTGTAGCGAGTGCAATCACGTATCCTCCAATACAAGACTGATAAATAGCCTACTTCATTAAGGCGATGACTTCTGGTATTGTGACTCTGCCGCCTTTCTGGATTGCCCGACTTTCCACTGACCCTGGAATGAACTGCCAAACCATCTAGTCCAGGACACTCTGTTCCTGTTATACCGTGCCCTCCCAAGTCACAAGGGAGATTGTAGACTAGGATTCATTCTCCTTTTGTAAGGTGTTTTATCCTTTTAATTATTTTATCACGGGCACAGCCACAAGTGATTGGGACCTTAATTCTAGTCAGAGAGTGAGATGGGGAGGGGAGAGCGAGTATTAAGGCAGGATTGTTTTACTGCTTTCATTGTTTTTCCATGCTCAACATCATGGAGGGAGAGAGGAAGCACCTCCTGGAGGTGGGTGTGGGATCTGGATGGAAAGTATTGGCAAGAAGCTAGTTGGACTTTCGCAGACAAATTAAAGTGCCTGCATTATGGTGAAGACCACTGTGGAGAAGATTGTTTTTTGTTCTTTGAGGAACGAAACACTTGTTGCCCATTGAAGGTCAGGTGATACTATAATGCTATTGTGGACATAATTAATCTACCTAAACAGTGTGGGACATTTTGGAATCGTCCGGTGGGACTGAACTGTACTGTTTACTTATCGGAATACTTACTGTGTGGATGTTAAATTATAGCATTGCTTGGAAAACCATTGTTATTTAAAGGGGAATACATGTTCTTATTGACATTTCTTTATGAAAAAAACTGTGTTTTGACATCATAATGAACAATCATTTAACTGACCTGTCTGTGTGGTTCCTGTGTGATCCAAACAACCAGGGGGGGGTATGGCAGGGCTTTAAGGGAAGGGGTCAAGTGATTGGCGACCATTCTGGCTCTGGAGTGGAACTACAGCCCAGATCCGGAATGACCGCCAATTAAACACATGATTATATCATTAATTATTTAATTGGCCCAGCTGGCCAATATAAAGTCAGCCATGCTGTAGCACGAAAGAGAGAACAAAATAGAAGCACTGAAGTGCTGGGGGCTGTGTGCTTGCGGTCTTCCTGACTGAGTTTTGTATGTTTTGTTTAAATCTTTATTTTGGACATGTGCCCTTTATTTTGTGGTGTTTCTTTGTTTTATTTATGTATTTCCACCCACCCTCCCCCCCCCCAAAAAAAAACCTTGCTCTGAGTCTTTATCTCATTCTGAGTCTTTATCCCATCTGACACCACGTGTGACAGGATGACAGAGGATACTGGCATTCTCAAGAATCAAATAGGGAATTTTAGCAAATGGGAGGTTTATTTTAATAAACCAAAACATACATAAAACAAAGAAACGCCAAAATAAAGGGCAAAGTGGCTAAAACAAAGATTTAATCAAAACAACAGAAATGTCTTAAACAAAACTCAGTTGGGAAGGCAGCAAACACACAGCCCCAGCACTTCACTGTTTTTCGCTCTCTCTCTCATGCTACAGCAAGGCTGGCTTTATATTGGCCAGCTGGGCCAATTAAATAATTAATGACAATACCCCAATTTGGTGATTTGGGTCATGTGTTTAATTGGCGGCCATTCCAACTCTGGACTGTAGCTCTACTCCATTCAGAATGGTCGCCAATCACTTGACCCCTTCCCTTAAAGGGGCAGGACAACTTTGCCCTGCCACAGGGGTACAGAAGAGAAGGTTATTATAAAAAAATGTACTTACCTGTAAAGTCACGCAAACATAAACCCTGACATTTACATTCTGTACTTTTCGTAAATTCCCACCATCATTAATTACTAGATACTGTTATTTCAAATAAATATGTTTTCAGTGTGGATTTCAACATATTGCTACAATAATAAAGCCAGTGATTGTGTTATTTTTGGAAAGATACAATTAATGGCTATTGAAGGTCACGTCAAATGGAGATGTCAGCATAAAAAGGGGGCCAACCAGCATAACCTGTTGTATGTCTTGTCTATGTTCAGCTGCAGAAAATGGACACACCCAAAAAAAATTGTCAGGAGAATAGTGTTGTCATTTTTAAGCTGTGCTATTGCACTGGGTTCGTACACCAGAGTCATCAGCATAAAAATTTATTCCAAAGTTGTATCAGGACTTGATTGAATGGCAGTGCATTACCCAGAATAAATCTTAGGATAACTATTATCAAACCACTACATTACCTGCAATAGATGAGACAAGTATCGCCTACTGGTCCTTTGTATAGTTAAACACTGTTTGTAATACAGTGTGGTTCTATGGTACTGCAATAGATTTTCCTGTGTGTATTGGTTCACACCATTATGCTACCATTAATATGTCAAATGTTGTATCTGTGGCAGAATTATAGAAGTGGCTCATACTATTGTAGCTACAATACAGAAAAAAATACCTTGCTGCTGTTTTGACACAGCATTTACAATGAAGATTATTAGCTTGGGGTGCAAACCAGCTGATGGAGTAATGATGGAGTATATTGTAGTATTATTATAATCCACATGTACTTTATTTTTGTAAAGAGCACCTAATAGCAGTGGTCTTTTGATAAGTGACTATATGACAATGTATGATAATAACTATATGTATGATATAATAAATATAATAACCATGAAACATAGAAATAAATACATTTAAAGTATATGTACTGTTTTATTCACCATATTATTAGCCAGTCCTTGAATAGTGGCCCCATATATGCTTGTCATAAATGATTAAACCACACACCCTCAGTGCTTGGCAGAGGGAATTGGACAAGCACAAAGCAAACAAATTTAGATAAGCTGTATCGCTTTTCCCTCAACTCGCAATATGCGTCTGCTAATTCGTGTCTGCAGAGCAGCAGGATGAGCTGTGCTTAAATAAATTGATTGGACTATCTGAGTTGCCCAGAGGAAACCAGAATAAACATCCAGTCGCATAGGTGCCAGCAGGCGTTTATTTGATATGAAGGGTAGAAATTAAGGTTTGAATGTTCACAAACGGCGATGTACTAGTAGTTAAACTTTAGCATGCCAGTTGATAATTGTAAAAATAGTGTTGTATGTATATTTTAATAATCTATATACCCCACCATATTTGTATAATCATGCTTCTAACATAGACAACTGCATTTCAAGGATATTAGTGAGACAGGGCAAATAAAACACCAGGAGGCTTAGTACAGGGTGGTATTAAGATTAGCTTGGATCATTCAAATAGACCACTGCATGTTACAGTTTCAATCATGGCTGTGAATAAATGACCCTCTGACTGTTCACGGTTTAGTATACATTGGACTAGATTGTCAAAACTGTTTATTCCAAACAATAAAGAACCAAAGCCGTCAAACTAGAATTAAGCAAATAGAGAATATAAAATCCATGTAAAAAAGTTTATTTGAAGCACCTAAAAAGGTCTCCCCACAGTGGCAAAGCAAGGTTCTAATGAGAGTCTTTACTTCTTAGAGTGTAGTCAAAAGAAAAGAAATCAGGTGCACAAAATAAAAAGTCTCACATGAGGTGCCGTGTGTAAAAAAAAAACGTTAATATTTTTCTTTTTTTTCCAGATTTAGCTTAAATCTTGTATTTTTTCCCAGATTTAACATAAATCTTGTATTTTTTCCCCCAGATTTATAAATGTTGTGAAAATAAATGTGTACATTCAGATATAATTGATAAATCTACTTACAAGATTTAACATTTAGCTAAATATTTAACTAAATCTTAAATCTCTTAACAAGATTTAATATTTAGCTAAATATTTGACTGGCCAGCTAAATCTGGAGTTTGTATGCAAATGAGCTCCGCCTGCTTTGTGCTTTCACGTGATTTGATTGGCTCTTGTAATGCTAATCGGGGAATGTGGACATTTCAGCTAAATGTTAAATCTTGTTAAGGATTTAAGATTTAGTTCAATATTTAGCTAAATGTTAAATCTTATAACTAGATTTATAAATTATATCTGAATGTACACATTTAAACAAATATTTATTTATTTTAACAACACTTAAAATACGGTGAGTAAATATAAGATTTAAGCTAAATCTGGAGAAAGATATATTAAAATATTAATGTTTTTTTTTATACATGGCTCTCCATAATCCTCCATTATTTTAGTAATGTCAACAGAATGCATTTTTTGTAGTATGACATTCTGGTATTTAACAACACTGGTTCAGGCAGCACTGCTAAATTCAAGTTGGAAAGAAAACAGTAAAAACAAAACAAAGACAGATGACGCAGTTAATTTGCAGCTACAGCAAGTACAGTTTTTCGACCATATATACCATACAGATATGCTTTAAAATCATACATAGAGTAAGAAATACAGACAAACATAAGAAATAGGATAGTTGTAACTGCATAAGAATTTAAGAAGATATAAGTCATAGTTAAACTGAATGCAGCTGTATTGTTGCTGAAAATATTGCTGTACAACAATGGAAGGATTATCCACCGGTTTGACTGCCATAGATCTAAGTAAATAAAACTTATTGTTTCTGAAGTTTGAAAAGTCTATATGCCTGGAATTATTCTATATGAAATAAGAATTTGAACTAACATGCAAAGCACAGTAACTGGATGATGAGTTGTAGTGTATAAGCAACCTACTACAAACTCTGAAGTGGTACATTTGTTTATTAAGAAGCCACCGCACATTCCATATTTTATTAATTTGTAATGTTGATGTATTTCAAGCTTGTAACACATCTTCATGAGTTACAAATACCTCTTGTACCAAAATCTCCAATTCCATATTGGTATATTTCAGTTTTCTCTTCTGAGCACCCTCATCACTATGGCTAGTACCAGGCTGAGGTCTGCGTGCCATTCATTGTCTTTTGGAATGTGTAGCCTGCACACGCAGGGTTGACCCAAACCTGTTATTTATTGTGAGAAGTGTGTAATTCTCCACCGCTAATAAAATAGGTTGTTATTTTGATGATGAGTGCGGTTGTACTGTAATATATATATATAATATATATTATATATATATATATATATATATATATATATATATATATATATATATATATATATATATACACACACACACACACACACACCCCTGTGTGTATATAATATGTGTGTGTGTGTATATATATATATATATATATATATATATATATTATATATATATATATATATATATATATTTTTTTTTTGTTTTGTTTTGTTTGTTTGTTTGTTTGTTAGTTTTTTTCACAGTCTATATAAAAATCACTACACAACATTTTCAGGAAGTTGGGTACAATTTAAGCAAGGCATTTCAGAATGAATTGCTTGCCTTTTTTCTGTCCCTCGCTCTAAACCAGCACAACACATTTTTGTCCCAGATGGCTTTCCTTAGAGATCACTATCCGTGTGCATGCATAATGTGGTTTGTGTACTTTTTGCTGTCTAAGACTTTTAAATAGAGGATCAAAAGCTGCTGTGTTGATTATGTGTTTTTTTTTAATAAAAAATATTAATCTCACATATCACACAGAGCTCTTTTTCATTTGCCATTTTTAGAAACTTCTGTCGTGATGGTAAATAAGTGCAAGGTATTTTTGTCATTTGTAGCAAATATGAACATCTGATTTTTGTATCCGAATACATGTCAAAAAATGTGTGTTCTTTGTCCCATAACTAATACATATAACTCCTTCCAGGACCACAAAACTAAACTTTTCAGTTCTAACTATAAACTGGGCATCTAAGCCGTTTACTAGTATCCAAACCTAACTTATCATAATACCTTTCAGGCTTTCAGGTCTGTCCCCCACAGGCTTCCTTCAGGCCTTAGCCTTAACAAAGACACAGACCAAACATTCTGCCCTGCTTTAATACACCTGCCTCTATTACTAGCAGGTGTTGCTAATTAAATTAATAAAACAATTCACCAATTATATTGTAGCTGTGCAAAACAGCCACAAAACCCACACGTTTTTGGCAAGGATAAGAATTAACCCCATCCCTGCCAACCACCATTTCACATATTTCAAACCTAAACTTTTATTAGATTAATCTAAGTCCTAATAATAAATAAAGAGATAACCTGATTAAAGAAATCGCACAAAAACATGATACTTTTTCAACATTTATTTATCCACAAACATTCAATAGCCATGTGTGAAAAAAAATGTGAACCTTTATAATCCGTAACTGGTGGCACCCCCTTGAGCAGGAATTACTTCAACAATGCATTTCCTTTAACTGTTGGTCAGTCTATCATATTGGTTTTGAGGAATTTTGGCCCATTCCTCCATACAGAACTGCTTCAACTTGATGACATTTGAGGGCTTCCTTTCATGGACAGCTCGCTTCAGGTCCTGCCACAACATTTCAATGGGGTTTAGGTCCATACTTTTACTGGGCCATTCTAAAACGCGGAATGTCTTCTTCTGCAGTCATTCTTTTGTAAATCTGCTGCATGACCCACTTTCAGTTCAGCTTCAGTTCACGGACGGATGGCCTGACATTCTCCTCTAGAATCTTGTGATACAATGCAGAATTCATGGTTGTGTCAATGATGGCAAGCCTTCCAGGTTGAGGCAGCAAAGCAGCCCCAAACCATCACACTCCCCCCATCATGCTTGAAGGTTGGAATGAGGTTCTTCTGTTCGAAGGCAGTGTTTGGTTTTTGCCAAGCATTTTTCTCATTGAGGCCAAAAAGTTCTACTCGTCTGTCCAGAGAACATTGTTCCAGAAGACTTGTGGATCATCTATGTGCTCTTTGGCGAACATCAGAAGGGCAAAAGTATTCTTTTATGAGAGCAGTGGTTTCCTCCTGGCTATCCTTCCATGAACACCATTCTTGTTCAGTCTTTTTCTGATAGTTGAGTCATGAACACTCACACTCACCAAGGCGAGCGTGCTCTGAGATCCTTGGATGTTTCTCTGGGGTTCTTTGTGACTTCCTTGATGATTTTCCAGTTTGATCTTGGAGAGATTTTGGTAGGACGACTGCTCCTGCGTAGAGTGACTGCGGTCTTGAACTTTCTCCATTTGTCTGGCAGTGGATTGGTGGAGCCCCAAATCCTTAGAAATGGTTTTGTAACCCTTTCTAGACTGATGAGCATCAATAAGGTACTCAGAAATTTCTTTTGATCGTGGCATGACGTGTTTCCACACATCTGTATGGTGAAGACCAAACTCATGAAGTTTCTGATCTTTATATAGGGTGGGGCCTCCCAAACTCAACCCTGAAGATCTAACTAATTATTTAAACACCTGATTCTAATTATCCCCTTAATTGAGTTGATAATACCAGGAGTTTACTTACTTTTTCACCTGAATCTTAATTACTGATTGTTTGTCTAACTCATGCATCATTTTGTTTCAAAAGACAAGGAATTGTTTAATATAAACCCTATTGGATGGCTAAGAAAAGATTTTGGTTTTGATTCAAGAAGGCTATCATGGTAAAACTATAGAATTTCCATAATTATCATTGGGGTTCACAAACTTTTTCTCGACACTATATATATATATACACAGTGGCTTGCAAAAGTATTCAGACCCCTGACCAATTCTCTCATATTACCAAATTACAAATGGTATATTGAAATTTCGTTCTGTTTGATATTTTATTTTTAAACACTGAAACTCAGGATCAATTATTGTAAGGTGACATAGGCTTTATGTTGGGAAATATTTATAAGAAAAATAAAAAAACTGAAATCTTGCTTGCATAAGTATTCAACCCCTGTGCTGTGGAAGCTCCCAGTTTGCACCGATGAAAGAAATTGCCCTAACGAGGACACAATTACCTTACATTGGCCTCCACCTGTGAACCATTAAAGTTGCTGTCACATTTTCTGGATAAAAACCCCACTGTTGAAGGATCATTGGGAAGGCTGTGAATCTGAAGGAAAATGAAGACCAAAGAGCATTCTATAGACTTTAAAGATAAAGTAATACAAATGCAAAGATTTGGGAAAGGGTACAAAATAATATCCAAGTGTTTGGATATCCCAGTGAGCACAGTTGGATCAATAATCAGGAAGTGGAAGCTGCATCACACCACCCAGGCACTGCCAAGAAAAGGCCGTCCCTCAAAACTCAGCACTCAAACAAGAAGGAGACTTGTCAGAGAAGCCACAGAGAGGCCAACAATCACTTTGAAGGAGCTACAGCGTTCAGTGGCTGGGAGTGGAGTAATGGTGCACCAGTCAACCATATCAAGAGCTCTGCATAACACTGGCCTGTATGGGAGGGTGGCAAGAAAGAAGCTGTTACTCAAAAAGTACCATCTGAAAGCACGTCTGGAGTTTGCCAGAAAGCATGAGAGTGACCCAGCTGCGATATAGGGAAAAGGTTTTGTGGTCAGATGAGACCAAGATAGAGCTTTTTGGCCAAAACTCAAAGTGCTATGTGTGGCGCAAACCTAACACTGCCCATGCCTCAAGACACACCATCCCTACAGTGAAGTATGGTGGTGGCAGCATCATGCTGTGGGGATGCTTCTCATCAGCAGGGACTGGGCATCTTGTTACAATTGAAGGAAGAATGGATGGAGCAAAATACAGGAAAATACTGCAAGAGAATCTGCTTCAGTCCACTAAAAAACTGAAGCTTGGGAGGAAATTTACCTTTCAGCAGGACAATGATCCCAAGCACAAGGCCAAAGCAACATTGGAGTGGCTCAAGAACAAAAAGGTGAATGTCCTACAGTGGCCCAGTCAAAGTCCTGATCTCAATCCCATTGAGAATCTGTGGCACTATTTGAAAATTGTGGTCCACAAGCGTCGTCCAACCAACCTGAACAACCTGGAGCAAATCTGCCAAGAAGAATGGGCCAAAATCACTCCCGACACTGTGTGCAAAGCTGGTACATACTTACCCCAAAAGACTTAAAGCTGTTATTGCAGCGAAAGGTGGCTCTACCAAATATTAATGTGTGGGGGTTGAATACTTATGCAAGCAAGATATTTCAGTTTTTTTATTTTTCTTAAAAATATTTCCCAACATAAAACCAATGTCACCTTACAATAATTGATTTTGAGTTTAAGTGTTTTAAAATAAAATATCAAACAGAACGAAATTTCAGTGTACCATTTGTAATTCAGTAATATGAGAGAATTGGTCAGGGGTCTGAATACTTTTGCAAGGCACTATATATATATATATATATATATATATATATATATATATATATATATATCGATATATATATATATCTATATAATATATATATATAATATATATTATTGGCCTTTTAAAAGAAGATAACATTTTTTCTTGTTTTCTCTTCTATTGTCATTTAATGAAAGGTACATAGCCTTGTCTTGTTGCCTTTTTACCTCAGGGTGAGATGTGTTTTGCACCATGCCTGACTGCCTTTTGCAAGGGTCTGCATCCACAGCTGTGTTTACCTAGGGCAGGCATCAGGTAGGGACTCATGTTACTATTTCATAGAAACAAAAGAGCTGGAAACCAGTTGTTCAGAACCAAAGCTTTTAACTGGGACACATTAGAGTCCAGTTTAAATAAAGCATAATAAGAACTGGATTGCATGTTCTGGTAATTTATTTCATTTAAAATTCAATAAACTCCCTTCAGGTTTAGTACCCGATATGTATTTTACATTGTTACCATGCCATTTCCTTAAATACAAAAAATGCACACTGCATCTTTCATTTTTCCAATCACATTGTCTGTGTTTGTGTCTACAGTGGCAGTGTCATGGTTGCCACATCTCCTTCTTTGGACATTCATTTTACCTTGTTTCATTTGAGGAGGGTTGTCTATCTCTCTAGAACTTTCCCACCTCCTAGCCCAGAGACATCCCAGGAGTGGCATCTTATTATTGTGGACATCACTGCCCCTTTTGATCTGTGAATGACGAGGTTAACCTGCCTCGCTTTTTTTTTCATCAAGCGCTAATTAATTGGAGATTTTCCCCTGAAGGGGAGAAGAGAGTGATAGACAAGACAGGGGTTTGATGAGAGAATAGGAGGTCCTTTGACCTCCTTTGACAGCTATTCCCATCCATTTCAATTTTAATGAATGGTATTTAACATTGTGTAACTGATCAAAAAAGATTAAATACCAGACTTGCCTTTCCAGCGCAGTTAATAATCTAAATGGGGACGAATAAGGGTGGAGCAGGTTAGGAGAAATCTGTATTGAATTTCTCTACACGTTCACCATTGGTCACAGATTACAGCAACTGGGCTGAGCTGCATGATAAGCCGTTAAATCTGTATTGTTATTATACAATGACCGGGGTAGTTCTTCTGTTCATTCAATGGCTAAGTGATGTAATAACCGTGGCGAGTTCTCAGGATGTCTCTCATTAAACAATTAATGATATATATTACATCATCTTAAATAGCTTGGCTTTTTTTGGCAGGTAGGTTCATAATTACATTGTTTTTATGTGGATGTCAGTGCCTTTATATACTGTATGCTCTTTGTAATCGCAGATGGTCCGCATATCATATTGTGAAAATATTTTTAATTATCCCATATGTGGGTTTTTTGACTGATTTGAAAAGTTATTGAGCTGAATTCTAAATTAATATACAAACATTGCATGTATATAATATTTTTTTATTATTATTTTTGATATTTATTCAAAATTAAACAATAAATCACTGCCTCACTGCAGGGCCAAAAAAAATCCATTCCAACTAACTTTACAAGTCAAAACCTAGCTGCCACTCCACTGTCCTCTTTTACACATATATGAAGCAGTCTTTAAGTCAATTTGAAATGCTTGGACTGACTTAACTATTGATGCAAGTAAGATTTGTGTGGCAAACATATATCTCAGGTGTTTGCCTTCTAGTCCTGTGCAAGAATTGCACTTTGGAATCAGGACAGGTTCAAAAAGATGTATTTTAAGCAGCCCCTGGCCAATAAAACCAAAAGTAATAAAAATACAAACCCTTGAGTTTGTATTACATATACAGACAAACAAATAAAAACAGCATCAACTCTTGTAAAGTTTTGAAGTCTCTACCACTCCTCTACCTTGCACTGTGATTAATCTCACTCACAGGTAAATAAGGATGTACCAAATACTTTAGTGTCTCTGACAGTTCAACTCATCTAACAAGGCTGTGCTGGAGATACCTACAGTAGACCTTCATCACAAATCTTACTTTTATGTAAATGCTTTATGTTGTAGTTCTATAATTTGTTAGTGCAATCAAACAAATAAGATACCTCTTTCTGATTACAAACTGCTTCCGTTTACTATACACATTAATGAATAATTATAAATATTAGCATGGGTATCAGGGATCCAGCATCATTTTGTCTCGTTGCTAACCAGAGAACAGAAAATTCCGGCTGGAGCAAAGGTGTGAATTGGTTATGTAGGAAGATGATCCGTTGTCTAAATGCGTGTGTGTGAGTGTGTGTCTGTGTGTCTGTGTGCTTGTGTGCGTGCCTGTGTGTGTAAAGTACAGTCTACCACTATACTGTATCATGTAAGGTACTAAATATTACACTAGAGACTACACTTTTTAGATGCCAGGCTTAAAGATTGCAAAGTCTTGGATTCGGATCCAACCTGTATGGAGTCCAGTTTCACTCATTTTACTTGTGTTTTATGATTGAGCGTTTTGAAGCTATTCATACATAAAGCCCAGTGAAATTCTTTTTATTTTTTAATAATTTTTTGTTTTTATTTTTCACAAATTTCAAATTCAAATTTCAAAAATCATTGTATTTTTTTTATTACAGATACACATTCATAAAACAACTCAAATAGATGTGTATCTATAATAGTGTAATAAACATCATGTTTTAATTGCAGTACTTTTTTTATTAAACAATGTTTTGTGTTTTTTTTTTGTTGTTTTTTTTTTAACATTCTGACATAAACAATCCTTGCACAGAAAAATAATTTAGTTACTATAATTTCTTATTAGCGCTAGTAACAGAAACGTACAGCCCCCACTCTTTTTAATTAACTGAATATTTACAGTAAATACTGCCATGCCCTCTATAAAATTACAACAAGGGGTCTTTCATGATAATTGAACATACAGCAATTGAGTGCATTGACTACAGATTAATATTTATCTTGCTACTTGCTACTCATGATTACTAGGATTCAGGAGTCATGCAGACCAAGTTATATTGTTTCTTACTGTGTCGTGTAACTTCTACAACGGTTTACTGTGAATAAATGGATAAATCATTTTCCATATAACATGGTCTTCCTCTGGAGTTTTCATCAACAGTAAATAGCACGAGGGTCAATGACACTTTTTTTTTCTTTTTCTTTTTCTGTAGCATTGTATTTTAAACTTGGCTAGGAATATTGCTTACATTGTTTGCGTAGATGTGTCCATTAAAACACGACTTTACATCCCAGTTCACATCATTCAGTCATGTTGAATGATGAGAATGGAGATAGTGTGACCAGGCACACTAAAAAATGAGAAGATGGACTGGACTATTTTGAACTGTAGGGTTATAATGGCTCCTTACTATTGGCTTTTTTTTTTTTTTTTTTATAGGCACATAAAACCAAGATGTTATTACTGTAAAAATATCCGCTTCACTGCCCAAATCAAGTAATTGATGTGATTCATTTTAAATCGCATGCCCGTTGAGTGATATACAAATAATTTAAAAAGAAACATGCATAAAGGTTATTTTTTATATTTAATTTTTTGCCATTAATGTATATGTTTTACTCCCTAAATTTGCATAATATTAAATATTTCATAAAGCCACCTGCAAAAGTTACCTTAAGGACTGTCTGAGCAAGAGAGCAAGGTGGAATTTACGTTAAGGGGACAATATAAAAATGACCACCAGGGTGCACTAGGAGTTTGCATGGTTACGCTTTACTTCCTGAAACAATTAGTTTGATATTTTCCGTTGGACGTCTTTAACACTGTTTCAGTGGAAAAAAAAAAAAAAAAAAAAAACATTAATGCGAGGATATACAGTATTCCTTTAAATAATTATGTTTGTATACTGTGGTTATGCAGATGCTCGTATTTTCCGTGAGCAGGTATAAAATGAAACTAAACAAGCCTATTCATTACAGCAGATTGTCCTTTCACCCTTTGAGATTTGTACTGCTGTACTGTCGTACCAGGGTTGTAAACTGACAATAAATATATACTGCAAAACTAGGGAAGACAGCACCAGGGCTACTGTGTATTTATTTAAATGAGGCTGAGTTATATATGTACGGGAGTGAAAGAAATTACAGATTTATACACGAGAGTACCTGAAGCAGAAAGCACTTACCATATATGCCTTTCTGGGCCATTGCACATTTTCATGTGGGTATAAACCGCATAAAACACATGCATAGATTGGTATCTTATGGATATTTTTAAACCTCATTAGCCTTGATTTCATTTAATCTATCTTTATAAAAGTGGTTGTTGCTCTGCTGTGATGTTAAAATGACAAGCTTTGACATCTGAAGGGCTTCGATTGGGACTGACAGGCAGAGGTGAAAGTAAGCCGGTACTGCCCGATGTAAACGTAAAAGTAAAACATTTGCTGACGTTGCTTATCAGGGTTTTTTTAAAAGTACAAAATACGTCGGTGTGCTCGGCAAGATAATACTAGCAGAATAGACCAATGTGTTGGGCTGTTAGCGCCATTCAAAATATAACAATCATATGGATTTTAGGTATAAAGATTATGTGTTTATCACGTTAAATGGTACAATTAATAGCTGACCTCTTTTTAAAATCATGTATAAAGCAAATAATGATAGTTGTTATCATCTGCAAGAAATACAGTCGATGTTTATTTTTTAAACTATTACTGTGTTATTATATACTGTTACTTTAAGTGCATCAGAGTTGGTACGGCGTGACATTGGAAAAAAAACACGAAAAAAAAAAAAAAAAAAAAAAAAATCCTATGAACCAAAATTCAAGACGAACAACTGAAAAACTCAGATTAATTCCTACAGTAGAACAGCGCAGTGTTGTGTAACTGCATACTGCTCTTTTCTCCTCCTGCAAGTCATTCAACACGTATTAATTAAATTAGCAAAGTGTCCGTGCCCCCCACCCCCACCGTCCCCCTTCCATGCTTTTTTTCAATAGCAATATGTAAGAATCTAAACATGCTATTCAAAACTGGAGCAATTCTTCAATGGAGGAGGGTGTGGGGGTAAAACGACCACTCAGCAATAATACAGTACCGGTAAGACAATTAAAGCTACTTTCACCTCTGATAAAAGAGTAAAACCTTTGCAAATAAAAACATTTAATCAATTTAAGGCTGTTTAAATTTGTTTGAAATTGTATCGGGTTGATCTTAGATAAATAGTGCTCGAATTACATAGGAACATAGAAGCAATTCAGCTTTTTTTAAAAAATTTGTATTTGTATTTCTCACGATGTATATAGCTATTACCACACATACAATACATACAGCACTAGTATATCCTCTTAAGACCTTACACTTATTGTTGTGTATTTGGAGACCCAGTTGTGAAAATATAAGATATGCTTATATCAATAATAAATGTAAAGGCTCGTTAAACTTTAACACTAGCAAGCAATTTCAGTTCTTTATATTACAAGTAGATTCAATTGTGGAAGACATTATCTTTGTACATGTACTAACCTTTAATCAAATTACCAGTATTGACAAGAATTATATATATATATATCACGATATATATACATATATATATATTTATTATATATATATATATATATATATCGATTAATAATAAATGTACACATGACTTACAGGTGCTAAAAATAGTTTTAAGTAAAATATTCCAACATGTCAAATATTCCGTCAACCGATCTGAAGATCAATGCAGGGTTAGGGTTGGAAAACACATCTACCCCTAACTGAAGTACCCTTTTAAAATATTCAGTACCTGTTCACGGATCTGTAAAATTAACATGTCTGGAGTTCATTTGGCTATTATGAACAGAACGATTCCCCTGCCTGTCAATTAGCTGAAGGACAGATGTTCTATTAATACAATGAAAAACAATTTGTATTGTATTGAGAATCAAACCTGCCACACTGCGATGCTGTATTATTGTACAATAAATAAGGCATATTAAAGCCCCTGTTCCTTGTAGCTTGTAGCTTTTTTTTTTTTTTTTTTTTTTTTTTTTTTTTTTTTTATGTAATAACTTCACTTTTTATGGAATATAATGGCAATATGGACTGTATTATGAATAGGGCCACGGAAAATTCACGGTACTTTTTCAAGAAATTCACGAATGATAATAAACAAAATAAATAAATAATTATATTTCACAGATTGTCACGGAAGTGCCATTTTATTTTAAAAAAAAAATTTAAAATTTTTAAAAAATAAAAAATCCTATTGTAACATTAATAACGCATCAAAGAAAATCACCAAGATTGAAACATTTTAACATTTAATGGTAGCGACTGAGTCAACATTTATATTGTAGCATTTAAAACAATATTTTAAAATTTAACAGAGAAGGGTCATTTAAGTGTGTTGCCGAAAAAAGTAACAAGCAGACAAAACTAATTAAAACAAAACAAGGTTGAATTACAAATTTGGCAACATTGTCGAGTTTTGTAAACGTTTAAAACGTGTTCATACAGTAATTAAAGTTTAAACAGACTGTGTTGTATAGCGTTATGCAGACTTCGCTTTCGTTTTAATGACAGCCTAGCCTACTGTTGTGTGGTTAACAGCGTCAAGATTCAGTGTATCTACTAGGTAAGCTGTAAATTCCCCTGAATTAGCAGTAGTAACACACTGTAGGATAGAAATAATATACAAAACAGGTGTCTGGATCATCAGTGGCCTCGTCGTACAACGCAAACACAATCTTTCAATCCCCCTTTGAAGAATTCTTCATGCGCGGCAAGCTGCATACACTTCAGGGAGATACTCTTGTCTAAGTGTGTCACTGTTAGGCACGGCTCCACAACTGTGGATTTTTGTAGTTAAAAAAACAAACGTCGTATTTTGTCATTGTCCAGCCGTTGTATCTGTATGTTTGGCTTCCACTAATTCAAACGTGTTGACATTACGCGCTTCTCTACTATACTGCATGTGCTCTTTTTAAATAGCCCCGTGCTTGTGACCTGTTTGTTTGGTAATTGTCCAGTCTGAACGGCTAGTTTTCATTTATTTATTTATTTATGTACTACGCTGTCTATGCTTGTCAATAGTACTTTTTTTCTTAGATGATCCAAAGAAACATTACATGTTGAGCAAAAGAAAATACCACCATCTGCATGCAACGTCCCCGTTTCTTAGCTCTGAACGGGATGTTCTGCTGAAATGAATTTAATTTTTTTATTATCAGCTGCTGCATTTTTATTGTTAATTATACACTGTAAGCTAATACATCTGCACAATGTAAACAACAGTTTTAAAACTCCCGCTTCTGAATCGCATGTTACGCCTGTACAGTATGAGGAATTTCTCCAATCATGAAGCCGGTATTTGTATGAACCCGTTTCCATAGTAACAAAAAGCACGTCATTCGTGCCAAACGGCTACTGTCAGAGGAGAGCTGTTTCTACCATGATAATAAGATCTATTCGTAGTAGTAGTTTTACTATTTTTGCAGACATTTCTATGTAGTTGTCTATCGTTTCTAGATGATGAAAGCTGGTGAAGAGTAATGTAAAAAACAAAAAATAAATAAAAAAAAAAAAATAAAACACGTTTTTCACGATAGGAAGTCAAATACACGATTTCCGTGAAATTTGTGCAATTGTGAATTTTCTGTGGCTCTAATTATGAAGTATGTCAGTACTTTTCTGAAGAAAAGTTCTGTAAGTTAATTTTAAATATTATAACACAATTTAAAAAAAAAAAAAAACGTGGTCAAAGAAAGTGATATTGCTGCCTTTGTGGACATAATTGCATTATAAAGAACGGGTTTTTTTTTTTTTGTTTTGATTTTTTACTGCAGTCAGCCAATTAGTATAGCACTTTACACTTCGTGAACAAAATATTTAAGAGATGACATCTAGGTCGTTTGTGAAATAATTACAGTAAAGGAATGTAGCTGTTCCGCAAATTGGCAAATGTGTTCTTTCAAAAATCCATGAGAATATATGGTAAAAAGGCGCGAATAATGCTTGTCAATTAAAAGCACAGAAAAAAAAAAAAAAAAAAAGATCATGATTATTTAATCATGGAGTATTGGGTGGTTGGTAATTGTGTGTTTATTGCATTGAACTTGTAGATAAGGCTAATTGTTAGCATGGTAATTGTAAAACGGGAACACATTAGTGATGCAGTAAATGGAATTGTAGTCAACCTGAAAATGGTTTTGTCTGTGCTGTACTCCAATAGTAGCTCTCTAGTAACAACTGCTCTTTAGTAAAATGGAAACCAGAATTGTATCTTGAAATCATATTCCTTTGGTGTTCAGTAAATGTTTCAATTAGACAACTCAGATTACCAGGAGTATTTATAATATTTCAATTAAGATATGTGGATCTCCTATATTTATTTCTGTGGGATGATACATTAGCATACATTTTCTTCTTTTAGTTTCAAGGTTGTGTTTAGAGATTGCTTTGGAAAATAAGGGTGTTTTATTCATTATAAAGGCAAATGTATGTATTTCTTTGACAAACATTTCAACTAGATGTCTTTCTCAGTGTCTTCAGTGTGGGTTTCCTTTACAGGGTGTATTTATCAAGAACAATGTGGTGCACATTATACATCTACAGTAGGTTGGGAAATGGTGGTGCACTGGCATTTTGATATATGACACTCCTCTAATCAAACAAAGGCTGAACCATGCAGTTGAAATGGTATCTTAATGACAATTCGAATTTACACAGTGCTTGCTCTCTGCAGTAAACTTCACTTGAAAGACATATTATTGATCAATTTGTCAATGTGCTTGTCAAAACATGGGCCAGGGTCGAGGGCTGAACCATATTTTTGATGCTAGTTGCTTTATCTTTGTGCGAGGATGTAACAGCAGTGGAACACAAGCTGATTAAGGACGCCATGCTTTTCAATGAACTTTGTTGTTGTTTTTTTGTTTTTTTTAAGGCTGATGAACCCTATTATAAAGGATTGGAACAAATACCCCCACACCAAAAAATAACCTGCAATGAAAGAAAAGTGGACATATATCAAACTACATAGACACAGAGGCAGATTTAGAAAACTTTTTTATCCATTATTTCTGATACTGTATTTATCCAATGAACTACATGTAGCTAAACTGTATTTACACATGTGGTATATTGTTTATTACATGCACCTGATCAAGAAAAGAACACTATTAATACATGTTGCAAAGTTATGTATTTCCATTTCTTGTTATCCAGCCAACCAAATAATCCTGTGCCACTTAAAAAGCCAAAGAAAATGTCTGACATTAGGTGCTCAGTAATATAAGATGCAGGTGGATGGGGGGGGGGGGGGGGGGGCAGTGACAATGCAGGGGCACTACAATGGCAAGCGTTCTGTACCAATGTTTCACTATTTCAACATAATACTAACAGATACAGAAATCAATTAGAATTCATTACAGTGCAATACCAGTTACAGGCAACGTGCTGCTGCAGCAAGAGATGTCTGGGAAGTCAGACACAGTTTTTTTGACACTTTATTCAGCATGAACTAAGCCCAGCATGAGCTAATAATTCTGTATTCTATCCCATCACCAGAACCTGTAGTTGTCAGTGAGGTCTCCACTGAACCCTCCCATCAGTCACAGACAACTCCCATGGGGAGATGGTGTGTTGAGATATGAAGACACACTTCCTACTAGGCATAGAACCCCCTTGGGGAACATTCCCGCTAGATGAAAGTGGAAGAGAATGTAATGTTCTATTACTCAGTACCACAGAGTGCTTTTGTGAGTCTGGCTGATGCTAAATTAGCATATGCACCGGCCAACAAAATATATATATATTTTTTTTTTTTTACATCCTACAAATACATTTTTTTTATTAGTTTTTTAAATTTATTTTGTGTCTTTGTTGGAGGAGAATGTACACAAGTGCTTGATAAAGGTGGCAATTTGAGGTATTTTATACAGTAGCACAGGTTAAGGGCCTCAACCTACAGCACATAACACACTTTACTCCAACAAACAATACTGTACCTAATACTTGTTAGAAGATGTTCATTTTAATTTGAATCTCAATTAAATCTGATATCAAATGCACTGACAAGTGTAGCTGCGATGGAACAAGTAGATGGGATTTATGGAATGGTACCAAAGAGGTAACATTTTCACATTCACAGCATGCCAGATTATTACCAATTGCAGAAAAGCAGTAGCCCTATATTAGGTAGAAACACTGTCTTTTTAAATGTACCACATATAAAATAGTTTGTTTGTCTGCCATACAGTAATATATTATCACTTAATAATAATATACTAGTTGGTTTTACACTGGTAATGCACTTGTTGCTGCACATTACTGCCAGAAACCATCAGTTTAAGAGAAAAAAATGTATCTGATTAGGCCCAGTCATTTATTTATTTATTGAATCATTTTGCATTAAGTAGTTCAAAGTGACACTATGCTAAAATGGAAACACGAATTGTCTAATCTAGTCTGCTAGGTTCTGGTAAGATTTCTTCTGAGTAATGTACTGGTAATAAAATAGTATCCCAATAGATTTGGTTTTACTTTTCTAAGGGGTGGATGTATAATTTTCAGAAAGTAATTGTAGCTGACAAATTAAACCTATGGCTCTGTGTTATATGTTACAGTCAATTTGTATTTGAAAACATGATAGTACTACACTTGGTCAAGAAATCTGTTTGTAAGTTATGTTTTCAGTTAGTGTTGCGCTTGCTTGGTCACCCCCCTCATTAACCAACCAGTTGATTCCCTTGTTGTCTGACATGCTTTGGTGCAGAAGACACAGCTGAGGTGAAGGAAGTGAAATTGAGGGCTTCCCTTTAACCTAAAGTAGTACCAGATAGCATGTTTTAAAATGAAAATACCTGTGTGTTATAACATGTGTTTCTTTCAAAGCAGCACATTCAAGGCATATTTAGTTAATGGAACTGCAAAGCATGTAAGATTTGTGTTGTTTTTTTTGTTTTTTTTTGTTAGCTGCAATATTTTAAGTTGTTTTCTTTCTGTGCATTAGTTGAATACAAGACATGAGATCACTGCAAGCTTGAATCAAAAATGAAGAGAATAAGAGAATATTCATGTGTATCAAATATTTTCTGTCACTTTGGAGTACATTGTGTACATACTGAATACTGGCTGTTTCGTATTTGATGGTAAATGTGTTCACTCACAAATCACTGAATAAATCATCAGTTTTCCTCTGGCAATACTCGTTAAATGATTGAACAGCCCCGTCTTACTGTAAGCATTATAGGGTTTCAGAAAATTCAAAAAATGGTTGGTAAAGTTTTTTTTTTATTTTTTATTTTCACTTTAGCAAGGTGCTCCTATGTACTGGTATAGTAATATCAGTGACGTCCTAACAGAACCATTAGCAGAGCACAGTATAATGGTTTATGGTATACCAGTCGCTCCTATCATTGCCCTTCAGTGAGAACCACTGCAATGTCATTGGGAAAGGAGCACAGTGTTGTTCTTGGTTTACCATCCCCAGCTGACCATGCATATCCCTAGTGACTGTGACATACAGCAGTAGAGCCAGCAGTACGTTTGTAAGTTACTGAATGAAACTTGTCATACGCATTTATATGTAGAGAACTGCTTATTCAATTGTGGTTTTAGCAAGTAATTAGGGGAAGTATGGAGGTATCAACTTTGCATTTATACATGTGCATACCATGGATGAAGATAGTGGTGATCTGCTTTTTCATGTGAATGAGAACCTGGTGTTTACAACAGTTGCACGTTTCTAGAGTTAATAGTTCAATGGAAATTCTGTGTCAGTGCATTTAAATATATTGGCCAGCTAGGTAAAATATGTGAAGCTAATGGCTGACATTTCCTTCTAAAAATGTACCATAGTAAAAGCATAACAAAGTGTAACAAAGTATAGTGCGCAAATAGTAAAACATGGGTAAGCATCAATTGTAAAGCCTAGAGAGGTATGGTAAAGCATATTAAAAGGCATGGCAAACCATGGTTTAAAAAAAAAAAAAAAAGTAAATGCATAGTATAACCATGTGAAAGCTGCAAAATTATTGCACACATTTACTGTGGTCAACTTTTATAAAGGATAAACTTCACTTTGAATGTACATGTATAGTATATGCTAACAGAATGTCATGATATTTTTTTGGGGGGGGTGGTGGGGGTGGGTGATGTTTTGATTAAAAACAGACACCACTAGCATCAATTGATAAACAAAGGCCAGCTATCTCAGTTTATATTTCATCCAACTGCTAATGTAAACTGGAAAACTGATGTGATAACAGCTTGAGCTGTGTTAGGGGATATTAATGATGTGGGCTACTGTTTACTGGTAGCTAATTATAGAATACCAAACCACCTATAACCTGGGTGTCTGGATTGCAGCCCAGACTTACAGATGTGAAAGAGCAGTATACATTAGTATATATGTCTTCTAGTCCTGTGTTAACACATGTTATCACTCTTAGAAAGTTGCTTAGGCATTAGAAATTACACTTTAAGACATCAGTCTTCCTAGTCAGATCAATATTACTCATGATATTCATTTCCCAATCTCTTAAAAATATGATAGGAGCTTTGAAATTCTGTGTTTAATTAACCCTGTAATTACTGCATCTGGAACAAATTAGCATATACATTGGGGTCTCCTTGGGAACAAATTACTTTTTAATACCATGTGGATACCTATTTTATTGTGCATTTGTTTATGGATTTTAAGAATTCAGAAGAGGTTTTTGTTATTTTCTTTGTTCTGCTTCTGGGAAATACTGCAGGATCCACCTAACTTCTATTCAATTATTAATTCTTCATTTGGTGGGTAATGCACACACACTTATCCCATAATAAATGTCCATTATGAAAGCTGACCCTGGTAAATTTGCACAGATATTTTTCAGTTTAACATTTCCTTTCCCCCACACCACACTGCTGCTTTTTCATGATTTATTGGATCAAAATGATGTCTAAACCGTACTGTCATCACGCAGTAACGACATTCCGTTGTCACAGCCCAAATTCCCTTTTCATAGCGAAAGAATAGTCTGCTTTGCAAACCTGACCCAACCAGTATCAACACGAACTCTCTAAACAAACCTAAACTAAGAATGATTCAAACAAAAATGTTGAAAAACCTGAGTCATCAGATGCTAGTAAAGCTAATCATTAATGCCTTATTTAAATCTGATTTTAAGTTACCCTGGTTTATTTATTCATTGTAATCAATTGACATGGTATGATTGCTTGATATGCAAATGCACGTGTCATGTAACTGTTACAGGCGGCATTATAACCACACAGTTGTTTTTTAAATTAAAAAATGTTTATTTTTCTGTGGGTTAGACCAGTTTCAATTTACTTTCATAGCATTACCAGCAGTGGTAGCCTAATGGTACTGATATGGTACCTTGGTGCTGTAATGCATAACTGGTGTGAACTGGTTCATACCATAGTGATATATTTTATAAGCTTGCCGCTATTCTAGAGAAAAGATGACAGTCCCTCTTCTACACTCTGTACATCATCTTCTCCCCTTGCCTTCTTTGCAACTGCATCTCCTATTAAGGGGTTGATTGGTCCCATCTCCCAGCCTCGGTTTACCATGGACTGCTGGCATCGGTCTCATCTCATAGGAGAGTGTATTTGATTGCATTATGTATTTTCCACAAGCTGTAATTCGGTATTCACTTCTGGACTTGACCATGCGCAGTTGTACCTGTCATCTTCACCAAATTGAATTAATAGCAGAAACCTTTCACTGAGCTGCTCTGAGTGGCTCAGTCACTTAATGTGCCCCCACTGTGCATCTTTCAAACTTAATAGAACATTATTCTACCTAGCTATTTCTACCATACTACCCGAAGAAGACAGAAGCCGAAATGGTGCAGCTAATCAATAATGATTTACCAGCTTATGAATTACATTTCATCTTCATTAAGTATTTCTAGTGAATGATGAACATCCTGTTGGATCCTGATTCTTCTTAGATATAGAGCTGTTTTCTGTGTTTGAAATAGCTGCCTTTGGAAATATGTTTTCTGCTCTGTTGGAAATGGTTGTCACGCCAATAGTAGGAGAGATCCACAGAGAGCCATGCTAATAAACAGTGCTGCTTATGCACAAAGTCAACGGTCACCACAGCTAAAGTACTTTAATTAAACCGGTTGTTTTGAAACACCTACTAGGAATATTTCACAGCAAGCCAGTATTTTGTGTCCAGGTGTCCCAATTACATGCCAGCTGTTTAAGTCAGAGACTGTGGTAAGGCACATATTGACATACTTCTCTTTGTCTTTGTGAATTAAACACCAAATTGAATGATTTACGTTTATCTTTTTAAAAAATGAGAGGGTCTATTTTAAGTACAGGAACATTAAACAGATCATCCTTCAAATTTCACAAACACAAAAATATGAACAATGAAATAATACAAGTATATTATTTTAGCAATATCAAGATATCTTGAACACCCTTAACATCTTTACATTTTTCATTTAAACTTCAAAACACCTGCATGGTGTCTATTTTGTGGCATAAGAGGTGCAACATTATTATTTGCTTTGGTCCTAAAGTTGTTCTGCTGAGGAAATCATTGGCTATATAATTTTACGGTTTGTTAAAATCAGCTGCAACCTCGTTGCCACTGCTGCTATTGATCTACAGTGGATCTACAGAAGTTGTTCTATTGCAGTTGCTTGTCTGCTAAGAAAATAGAAACTCGTATGTAAAACCCCTGATTACAATTTAATTGCCTGTCTCTCAGTTGTATCTGATGAGGGAGGTGTATCTTTTGCCTCTTTGACAAACACATCTACATAGGTGCTGGTGTCATAGTAGGGAGAATGGAACTTTGTGTCCTACTTTGATAAGCCCAAGTGCTGTCCTAATAGACATAGAAGATACACTGCAAACTTTTAACTCAAACACATCTGTAATTTATTAAATGCGGAATATCTGCCATAAAAAATGTATTGTGTAAATGTCACAAACCATGTAAAGCAGCCTGATTAATTGGGTATTTTTTCCCCTGCTGCTTACTCTCCAATAAAGAGCTATCCGTGGTAATGGCATGATCATATCACAGTTTAAAGAAACTATTTTTTATTCATTCTCTTTTCCTGTGGTGGTGAAAGAGAAGCTGGTATAATGATTTCAATGCCTGGAGAAGTGTTTTGTTGTGGAAATTCTAGGCAAAGGCTGCTTTGTAATCACTTTTGACAGTAAAATGTTTGTCCTTCTGTGCAACTTGGTATTGTTAACATATATCTTTCATTTTCTGATTTCAAAGAGTATTTTTTCTGTTCTCTATAGATAGCCTCATTCCACGGACACAAATATAGATGGTGCTGTGGTCAGATATGTTCATTTAAACATTAAAGGGGTGGCTATGTAATACAGCACTGGGGTAATGAATGCACTGGTGTGTAGATTTAATAATAAATAAAAAGTTTATGTAAAACAGAACAGTTATACAAAACAAAAGATACGATAACCAAAACAAACAAAACAAAACACGGAACCAAACAAGTATTGTGCTAATCTGAACCAGCTCGCTTGTTATTTCTAAGCTTTGCTTTGCTTTACCTCCTGACTCTCAGTCTCTAAATTAGCAATAAATTAATTAATCTGGAGATGGTCAACAATAACAAATAATTTGGCTTTTGCAAACAACCCCCCCCCCCCCCCCCCCCCCCCCCCCCTTCTCTGTAGCCTGTGGCTCCGGCCCCAGACTTTTTGGCAGCACAACTCTCCTCACCTCCCTGGGTGGTGGCGCATTGGGGATGACGAGCAGTCCTCCCCAGGTGATGGTGAGCAGGCCTGCACAGTTGATGGTGAGCAGTCCTCCCCAGGCGATGAAGAACTGGACTGACCGTGAGTGTGAAACTGTCCACCCTGGGCATTGCAGGCTTGTTATCCCAGGTGTTGCAGGTGTGGCAGCCCTAGGGGTTACAGGCTCGGTGTCCCAAGGGTTTGCAGGCTTGGCAGCCCTAGGAAGTGCAGGTTTGGCAGCCTGGTGGTGGTGGTGACAGGACACCATCCATGCTGCAAAACAACAATTGCAAAACATTGCGTTTTTACAAACGAAAAATACATTTTATGTAATAATACAACACAAATACAAAATAATATACAAACATAGGGGCAGTGTGTACCCCATTACAGGCTAACAAGTAGATTCTGTAGAAAGCTCCAGGCAAATGATTACAACTCCAGATCAATAAACTGAACAATGGACAGATGGATATAAAGACTGGCATGTAGAAAGCAAGTGGAAGACAGAAACAGATGGACAGTGAAACAGACAGCAATAAACAGAAAAAGATAGAAGGATAGCTCTATATACAGACCAATAGATGTACAGAGGAAATGAAACAGACAAGACACGGGAGGCACAAGACAAGTCAATCAGAGAAACAGGCACTTCATCCTTTTGTGCCAGATCAATACGTACATCTGGTTCCATATTCCAAAAACTGTGGGTCAAATTACTTAAGTGATTACAATAGTTTAAAACATATTCTATTACCCTTCTGTTATGAATACAAATGCTAATGAGAGTAAGGTATATAAAATGTTACACAAACAATTTCACACATCTTAATAAACTCTTTCAGAGATAAGCAACTTTACAACCATACTATAACAAACTAAATAGTTACAGTAGTGTCTTCTAAGTAATCGAAAAATTATACATGAGGATGTATAAGTGTCTCGTGGCAATGGTAAATATAATTTAATAATATAACTATAACTTTCTCTTTTTCACAGTTTATAGGTTATTTGGATTTCATTGACCTACCCAGACCACTGGACAATGAGAGATGAAGGACCACCACAAGTAAGAATCAACGATTTTATTTTTCAACACACAATGCTGAACAATGACACAGCACAAACCAATTTTAGCTAAAGAGCCACAAGGGGGCTAATTAAATAGAAAAGATAATATAAACAAACTAATTATTTAATACATTAAAAAGCAGTGATAATTCCTAAAACTATAAGTACAAATCTCAATGTTACACTTGTAATTGCTAAAACCTTAATTTATAATTATCTTTATTCCTATTACATTCTTAGCTTTATTACACACACATTATTATATTTTTATTGCAAACTAAATACTTATTTCTACCTAACTACATGAACCACAAGTAATATATACAGTCAGGCATCACAAATCCATCAGACCTGAACCCAAGCCTCTGTAAAGCTAGGAGTCTTTGAAATTCCCAGCCAAGACCAGTCAATCCGTTTGAGTCGGGGGAAAATGACCACAATCCAAACCTTGCCACCCATGCTGCAATTTATAATCCTGATTTATGTGTATACTGACAGTCCCAGTGTCCCTAGAAATAGTAATCAAAGAAGAAGAATTACACACAAACTGATCTCCAACTGTAATCCTTGTGATAGCTTTACTGTTTTCCCAAATATCTTCTTTCTTCTAATTACCTCTGCAGTACTCAGAACATATTCAATACATTTTATTCACAATGTTTTGATTTACGGCAGTGCTATGTTTCTGATTCCGGAAAGCATTAACCATCCTGTTCTATCTTTTACTACAGGTTGCCAAAAGTTTAGTCTTCGTTATTTAACAATGTCAAAAATAGTACTTCCCTTATTTCTCAGGAAATTACTGATCCACTCTGTTTCCTTTTTTATTCAGTGTCCACATTTGCGGCATTTACATGCACAAGTCATGACAGTTTTCCTAACGACATGTTTGCCATGCTTTTCAGGAAATGCGTTGCTATGCAGTTCTGATTTAGGAAAAAAAAAAGGCCATACCAATGCATATTACTCAATTCATAGTCATTTAGGGAAGGGGTTCTTTAAATGTTTGTGTCTGCTTGCTAAGTAGGAAAAGAACGACTGAATATCGTGAGGAGAGCTTCATGCATTGCATTCAAGATTAAAACATTTAATAAGAGAAATTAATTTACGTATTGTGGCGCACATTCTGAATTACGTCGCACATTAGCTAGTTGTGTCTGGTTACCTTTCTAACACACACACACACACACACACACACACACACACACACACACACACACACACACACACTCACAATTATATTAAATATAATTTCTACAAGTTTAACTACTTAGAATTGATATTTGTGGTTTGTGTGTGTGTGTGTTTGTGGAACATCTAAAAGTTGCATTTCATTAACACTAGAACCTCCTTTTATTCTATTTCTTTATACAGTGCCTTGCAAAAGTATTCAGACCCTTCCTATGAAATTACAAAATGATGCATACACATTTTTTTTAAACTTAATATTTTATTCAAAACTTGAATGTTCAAACTGAAGACTTCTAAGGGTAAGATAAGTTATAGTAAATGCCAGCAAAAACTAAAGAGAAAAAACCGAAATATGTTGATTGCATAAGTATTCAGACCCATCAACTCAATATTTGGTGAAAGCACCTTTGGCAGCAATTACAGCTGCAAGTCTTTTTGGGTAAGTCTCTACCAACTTTGCACACTGGCTTGGTACAATTTGTGCCAGTTCTTCTTGGCAGATTTGCTCAAGCTCTCATAAGTTGCTTGGAGATTGTTTATGGACAGCAGTTTTCAAGTCTTTCCACAGATTCTCAATTGGATTCAAATCAGGACTTTGACTGGGCCACTCAAGGACATTCACTTTCTTATTCTTAAGCCACTCTAGTGTAGGTTTGGCCTTGTGCTTTGGATCATTGTCCTGCTGAAAGGTGAATTTTCGCCCCGGTTTTAAGTCTTTAGCAGACTGAAACAGGTTTTCCTCTAGTATTTTCCTGTACTTCGCTTCATCCACTATTCCTTCAATCCTAACAAGCTTTCCAGTCCCTGCTGAGGAAAAGCATCCCCATAGCATGATGCTGCCACCACCATGCTTGACTGTAGGGATGGTGTTGACTGGGAGATGTGCTGTGTTGGGTCTGCGCCAAATGTAACGCTTGGCATTTAGACCAAAAAGTTCCAATTTGGTCTCGTCTGACCACAGCACCTTTTGCCACATTTTTGCAGGATCACTCAGGTGCTTTGTTACAAACTCCATGCGGGCTTTGAGATGGCATATTTTTAGTAATGGCTTCCTTCTTGCCACCCTGCCATACAGGCTACTTTTGTGAAGTGTTCTGAATATTGTTGACTGATGCACATATTCTCCCATCTCAGCCATTGAACTCTGTAGCTCTTTCAAAGTTGTCGTTGGCCTCACAGTGGCATCCCACACCAGTTTCCTCCTTCCCCGGCTGCTCAGTTTGGAAGGACGATCTGATCTAGGCAGTGTCTGGGTGGTACAATGCATCTTCCATTTCTTGATGATTGAGTAGACTGTGCTCACAGGGATATTGAGAGACTTTGATATTTTTGTACCCTTCTCCTGAGCTGTGCTTTTCAATGACTTTATCCTTGACTTGCTTGGAAAGCTCCTTGGTCTTCATGGTTGACTTTGCTTGAAATTTACTAGCTGACCAAGGAACCTCACAGCAACAGGTGTTTTTATTCTGAAATCATGAGAACCACTAATATTGCACACAGACAGAGGCCATTCAACTAATTGTGTGGCTCGTTAAGGTCATTTTGTGTACCTGAATTAATTTAGGTTTACCACAGCAAAGGGTTTGAATACTTATGCAATCATGACTTTTCCATTTTTTTGTTTCATATTAATTACCTATTTACTTCTTTCTTTTTGTTTTTGCTTTGAATGTGTAGATTAGGTTGTGTATATAACACATATTAATTCCTACTTCCAAGTGTCATGACTGCAAGCTTTAAAGCAACAAAATGTGAAAACTGTGAGTGGGTCTGAATACTTTTGCAAGGCACTGTATATACAAGCCTGTTATTATCCCTACTGGGCCTGGCAGCCATCAACTCCTTCATTTTGTACAAGGTAGGAGAGATTTCATCTTGAAGCTAGCCACAGTGCTTCAGTAGAAACATTTCTATCAGAAAGCTGCAGGCTGCACCAGCTCAACCTGGATTCTGTGCTGCGAGTGACACACGTGCAAGATAAATCATGTTACTTTTGTTTTAGATTAAAAACTGCTTTTGTTTTTACAGTTTTGTATGTGCGCATAACTGTTCACACACTAGTTTCTTTTGAAATGTTTATTTTATTATAGTTTTTCATTTTTTGAAGTAGTTGTTAATAAGTTAGAAAATAGACCCTTTTTTGTTTAATTGTTTATTTAAATATGGTGTTTCGGCTGTGCAGATGTTTGATATGGTGTTCTTAAATAAAACTTTTGAGTTGTATCTGATAGTTTGTCTTTCATGTTAATATTGACGGTGTTTAAAATGTGCCAGTGGTTGTAGGTATGAATAAAAGCACGGCAGTTCTAGTGTTAGTAGTCCATAAATGTGTGTGTGTGTGTGTGTGTGTGTGTGTGTGTGTGTGTGTGTGTGTGTGTGGGGGGGGTGTCTGTGTTTTGTACGGCCTTTCTGCTGGAGATTATGTGATATTAAATCAGAAGAACGGGATCTTCAATGCTGAAACCTCTTGAGCCACAAGCACGATTCCTGCTCCGGTTTACATGGGTTTTTCTGCTATTTTTATGTGAGAAAGCGATTGACCTTGCCCTTAAATGGGGATACCTAAGACCAGAACCGGTTCACTGTGGTGTTGGAATTGGTTTTCAGTTGACCAGTTTTAGTTTTACAGCCATACAGTAAGTGTATTTAGTAATGTAGTTACAGTATGCGACATCCCCAGATGAAACCAGCATCACTATTGAACTAGATTCAATTTATGTGCAATGTTTCTTTTCAAACATGGTTCTTAGTTCTGCTATTAAAGTTCCATACCCACCATGGTGCCACCTTCTGGAACTGCACAGACAGAAGAAACCATAAACATTACTATCCAGAGTTTTTCATAAATAAATAAAATCAAAGAGCATGGCCTGGTAAACACAGAATAATTCAACTTTGCCAGCTCTTTCAATATGTGTTTATTTATGCTGCTAGTGTTTAAATAGTTCCTTGGTAACAAGGTACTTCTAATTGATTATTATTATTATTTATTATTATTATTATTATTATTATTATTTATTATTATTATTATTATTATTATTATTATTATTATTATTATAACTAATTTAATAATAAAACAGAGAAAAGGACAAGTTAGATTAGGCAGCTGGTTTGAATCCTTTTGAAATTGATTCAGGAGCTGAATATTGGATATTGGCCTCATCAAACCTTCAGACTCGAATGAAAAGCAGCTGGGATCCATTTGACTCACCGCACCACAGCTTCCCCTACGTGTAAGGTTCCAGTATTAAACTACGCTGAAAATGCAGCAAAATGGAAGTAAAAGTCTGTACACTGCTACATTGATCATGTGATTCAGACAGACAGTAATGTCAGTTTCAGTGAGCTTCAATGCCTCTTCTGGTTAGGAAACGTGTTAGTCAAGCTTCATTCTTGGATCTTAAAAGCATACATCCTGGTGAACTGAAGGGGTCATTATGTCAACTGTTAATTCTCTCTGCAAATGCAGTGAAAGCACTGAAATAGTACTGCTTGATTCTGATAACTATCAACCACATTTATACAAATAACACCAGAAATCCCTGTTATGTGACTATTACCTAAAGAACATTAGTTCTGGGAAGCTGAGAGCTTTTATTTTCCCTCACTAGAAGTGCATGTATGCCTGACCGGCTCCCTCTTTAACTTTTTAGTTTCTAGTGTTGATGCCTGTCAATGCTGTTGTCTGCTGCCATAGATTAGAATGAACCTTTATCCAATTGGTTCGATGTGCAGATCAGTCTCAAAGTAAATGGTTTACGGAATGCCGATAGTTAAATTTAAGATTCAGTCATCCATGCAAAAAAAGTCAAATGCAAAAACTTTAAGACATAAGTTTTAACTCATGCCTTCATCAGTACTGTCACAACCAAAATTTTTTGTAATTGGTTATTGGTTTCTGGTTGTATATGATGTTCCCTTTGTCAAGGCCATGCAAGATTTAATATGTGAAAAAAAACATTTATCTCAGGATCATGTCCTCAGGTTTATTTTGAAAACAGAGCATTTGGAGAGGAAAATATGGCCTGCAGGCATTTCCATTTCCTTGGCCAACCATGATAAATCAGCAAACAAGGGAATTAGTCAATTTTCTGATTTAATAAACCAGAGTGTCTTACCTGTAACAGTGGCAAAAGCTTCAGAGTATTTCATTTTCCAATCATCCACATGCTGTTTGACATCCATCATGTTTTCACAAAGTCAGTCTATAGAGTCATCTTGATAGACAAGCCCGTGATTTCCAATGAGATTCCATAATCTGATTCAGCAAATGGGAATTTTACAAAGAATCATCAGTGCATGTGAGCTACATTTTTATTTACACATAAATATAAAGTGGATTTAAAGCACAGGATAGTCTGGGCATTGTGATCACAGATGGCAGGTGCTATGCAGATGTCATGCATCGTTGGTGTGAAATCTCTATATGCATAATGAAAGCATTTTGTGTCACCGCAGTGAGTTACTGTTTCATTGTTACTGTGATCGGGGAGAGCTCAGCACTTTTCAATACTAGTGTAGATGTTTGCTGCACTCTATAAAAGCGGACACCTCTAAGTGCTTTTCACATGATACTGTTAAGTGTCTTGAATATATAACACTATGTAACACAATTTTTGTTCCTGGGTAGTAAGTGTTATTTCTTAATTGCTTATGCCTCAAAAGTATAGAAAATGGCTATTATTCCCCACAAACTTTGCTTTTGTGACCAGGACAGTGATATTATGAAATGTACTTATTTCCAATGAGAAAACGGGCAAATTTGTGTCTTTTCGTTCACATAAAGTCAGAAAAAAACAACATATGAATCCAAACTAACATGTATTTATACTAAAGTAATACAAAAATGACCACAAAAGATTTAGAAGCGAGTAGTTTTTCGAGATTTACGATTATACTATAAATCACTTTCACGAATCAGCCCCCTAATGTAGTCTCCCATCAAGTTCTCGTTATAATGTCCTTGGTAGCGACGTTCAGAGTCCAGTATATCCTGGTGGAAGCGCTCGCCTTGCTCCTCCAAGTATGCTCCCATGTTCTCTTTGAATTTATCAAGATGAGCATCAAGGATATGGACTTTGAGGGACATCCTACAGCCCATTGTGCCGTAGTTCTTCACCAGAGTCTCAACCAGCTCCACATAGTTTTCGGCCTTGTGATTGCCCAGGAAGCCCCGAACCACTGCGACAAAGCTGTTCCAAGCCACTTTCTCCTTACTAGTGAGCTTCTTGGGGAATTCATTGCACTCCAGGATCTTATATATGACAATATACCCTTGAAGAAAGCTGACAACATAATTTGGTGTGAAATATGGAACAGATAAAGTAAACAGTAGGTTCACTTCAGGAGGCGTACTGATTTTATTTCATAATCTGAAGTTTGTTTGTTGTCCCATGTTCATGTTTAAATGACAGCTTCAGCATTTAATGCAACTCCTTGGAATAAAGTACTTGTTTAGCAGGTTCTGTCAGATTTCAGAATGTTAGCAGAAACTGTTCATTAGTAAAGAAACAGTGAAAATTCTACTTGGTGTGAGAACCAAGACACCAAATAATCAATACTCTGTGTTATCAGCATATCTGTCATGCATAAAAATAAAGGTGAATGTGGAAGAAACCTTTGAAAAACTTGTAAGAGTCCATTATATAATGTTTCTTATTAAATGTTGAGTTTGAGCATCTGATGTTGCGAAACCTCCACAAAGTGGTAAGAATCTAAGTGAACAGACTTTGGCCCATTGTGTTCCAGCTGGGAGAAATATTATCAGTCTTTGAACCTTGTGCAACTTGTTTGAGGTAATTAGAAGATAATGTTATAATGAGAACTGGAATATATATTTTATTGATACATTATTTGTAAAGGCTCCAAGGAGAGAGACTGCAGATTCCATGTGTGGACATATTTCTAAGTTATGGTTTTGCGTTACTTGAGCACTAGGAAACAGCACTAAGGTACTCCACACTAAAGTAACAACCAGAAGTTCCCTAATGCACTAGAATGTCATATATTTTTTTCTTCATCACAGCTGTAATTTTTGAGGATATCTTTCATATTGACACCAGAAAGACCCTCTAGCAATTTACTTCATTGGCATTTAGTGCTTGTATAATATCCAAGAAAACGGAATGGTTTAGTATCTTAAATCTGTTTTTAATTCATTAAAGTAATAAAGATAATGAAGCTGAATTAGATATGATATAACACTGTGGCCCAAATATCTGCCTTGAAATGGTTTTGTTTCCACAATTCAAGTCCTTATGTTACCCGGCAACCATTTAACTGTAAAGACCACATGCCAATCAATAGGTTTTGAGTATATATATATATATATATATATATATAGATATATATATATATATATATATATATATATATATATACAGTACTGTGCAAAAGTTTTAGGCAGGTGTGAAAAAATGCTGTAAAATAAGAATGCTTTCAAAAATAGACATGTTAATAGATTATATTTATCAATTAACTAAATGCAAAGTGAGTGAACAGAAGAAAAATCTAAATCAAATCCATATTTGGTGTGACCACCCTTTGCCTTCAAAACAGCATCAATTCTTCTAGGTACACTTGCACAAAGTCAGGGATTTTGGCATATAGTCAGGTGTATGATTAAACAATTATACCAAACAGGTGCTAATGATCATCAATTCAATATGTAGGTTGAAACACAATCATTAACTGAAACAGAAACAGCTGTGTAGGAGGAATAAAACTGGGTGAGGAACAGCCAAACTCAGCTAACAAGGTGAGGTTGCTGAAGACAGTTTACTGTCAAAAGTCATACACCATGGCAAGACTGAGCACAGCAACAAGACACAAGGTAGTTATACTGCATCATCAAGGTCTCTCCCAGGCAGAAATTTCAAGGCAGACAGGGGTTTCCAGATGTGCTGTCCAAGCTCTTTTGAAGAAGCACAAAGAAACGGGCAACGTTGAGGACCATAAACACAGTGGTCGGCCAAGGAAACTTACTGCAGCAGATGAAAGACACATCATGCTTACTTCCCTTCGCAATCGGAAGATGTCCAGCAGTGCCATCAGCTCAGAATTGGCAGAAAACAGTGGGACCCTGGTACACCCATCTACTGTCTGGAGAAGTCTGGTCAGAAGTGGCCTTCATGGAAGACTTGCGGCCAAAAACCCATACCTCTGATGTGGAAACAAGGCCAAGCAACTCAACTATGCACGAAAACACAGGAACTGGGGTGCAGAAAAATGGCAGCAGGTGCTCTGGACCGATGAGTCAAAATTTGAAATATTTGGCTGTAGCAGAAGGCAGTTTGTTCGCTAAAGGGCTGGAGAGCGGTACACGAATGAGTGTCTGCAGGCAACATCGAAGCATGGTGGAGGTTCCTTGCAAGTTTGGGGCTGCATTTCTGCAAATGGAGTTGGGGATTTGGTCAGAATTAATGGTCTCCTCAATGCTGAGAAGTACAGGCAGATACTTATCCATCATGCAATACCATCAGGGAGACATCTGAGTGGCCCCAAATTTATTCTGCAGCATGACAACGACCCCAAACATACAGCGAAAGTCATTAAGAATTATCTTCAGAGCAAAGGAGAACAAGGAGTCCTGGAAGTGATGGTATGGCTCCCACAGAGCCCTGATCTCAACATCATCAAGTCTGTCTGGGATTACATGAACAGAGAGAAGCAACTGAGGCTGCCTAAATCCACAGAAGAACTGTGGTTAGTGCTCCAAAATGTTTGGACCTACCTACCTGCCGAGTTCCTTCAAAAACTGTGTGCAAGTGTACCTAGAAGAATTTATGCTGTTTTGAAGGAAAAGGGTGGTCACACCAAATATTGATTTGATGTAGATTTTTCTTCTGTTCACTCACTTTGCATTTTGTTTATTGATAAATGTAAATTATTAACATGTCTACTTTTGAAAGCATTCTTACTTTACAGCATTTTTTCACACCTGCCTAAAACTTTTGCACAGTTCTATATATATATATATATATATATATATATATATATATATATATATATTATATATATATATATATATCGAAGTAGGTTTTTAAAAATATGGTAAAAATAATAGCAATTTACAGCATGCCCTTTTATGCCCTTTTCCCTAGGGCTTTGCAAATCAGTGTGTTTGGTACTTATTCCTCCTTTAAGAAAACACTGATCGTCCCTTTCTGAATTAGTACCTAGTCTCAACATAAGAGCTGTTTTAATTGCTTGCAGTTATGATTCACTTAGTAACACACTTCCTAGCTTTATAATTGTACCATGTTGCTTTGGTTTTACCCCCCTCCCCCCTGGGCAACGGCAATTACTTTAGTAACCCACAACCTATAATACTAAGAGTCAGGTAAAAATAGGTTATCCCAATTATATCACATAATTTGAAGTACCAGCAGTGAAGATTTTCATAGTGTGAAGTACCAGCAGTATCCTTTATGAACCAGCACACATACAGTACAGTATAATATCAATACCAGTGTGCTATCTCATCTGGACAACTGTATAATATTTGTTCACTATAAATTGTGTATGTGTATGTTTATCTTCTTAATGTTAATATCAGGGTACCATTGTCTTACCCTGATGTAATCTTAGGTGTATCATATAGTACTGTGGTACTGATATGCTACCAGTGTACTATCATACAATTTAGAGAATACGTCAAATATGTAAATATACCTCTCGTACCATTTTGTACAGTATATGTTCCATTGATGCTGCCCTTGTGCTACCATTGGCCTTCAGCATAGAGTCATTGCCATTGAAGATGATTTGGGAGGCAGCAGCACATGATCACAGCAAAAGTGTTTTCATTTGAAATCCACCATTCTGGTTTTTTTTTTTTTTACGGGAGAAGATATGTATTACAAATGTCTGTGTTCAGTTAGAACTGCTGAGTTGGGTACCTGTCCCTAACAATAAATACATAACCTCTTCTCAGAAACAAGCTTGAGTATCAATAGGTTCATTATGTTAAATAACCTTTGTGTTTTCTCCGGTTCATAAATACTGTTCAGTTCAGGAAGAGGATGTAACTAACCCAACAACATGTTTTATCTTTCTATTAGTGGATGACATGGCTCCTCCTGTTGAGGGTTCTTCTACTGATTAAAGCATTATAAATACGGCTTCTAGTTTTCAGGTTTTATTTTTGATCACATGATGTCCCTTTAAACATATTTTGAGCCAATTTGCTTTCTTAATCAAATGCTAATTACCAAAGGAAGTTGCTTTTTTTTTTTACCGGCATATCTTCATTTAGTTAACAAATGACGTGCATTGATCTCACCTGATTCTATTTGAACTTAAATTTAGCTTATTAATTTCCACTGCGCTAGTTTCTAGTAGCATGTTGCTAATTTAAACAATCTAGTATTTAGTTAAGGCTTAACAACTATTAATTAAGTTTTAAAGGGATGGAGAGAGATGGAAAATAAAAACCGAAACTAGAAGCCATTAATATTAATAATCGTCGCCCTATGTAAGATAAAATTAGAAAAGGTATCAATTACACCAAGTAAACCGTGGTCCTTTGGTTAACACTAACGTCCGTGTCATTTTTTGGTAAAACAAAAATTAAGTATTGCAAACGCGCCATATATATATATATATATATATATATATATATATATATATATATATATATATATATATATATATATATATAGACCCCGCTTTGTATGAAGGAGTGCATTGTAACTGGTGGTGGGATAGTGTGTGCTGTGGATGTGCAGACATCTGTAAACCAGGTGTTGCATCACTGTGGACCATACAGTGAATATTTTCTGTAATAGACTTCTCAGAATGTAGTCCAAGTTCGCTGCTATGAATAAAGTTACTTTTTCTTCCTTCCAGAAACAGATTTTTTTTATTTTATTGGCCACCACAATAAAACATCACATAATAGCCTATGTAAGCTCTCGGGGGCATAATGTGCCAGAGACTTGCAGCACAGTTGGCAGAACAATGCAAGTGGGTATTACAGGAAATAACACATTTTAATTATGATTTTAACTTGATATGTTGTTAAACACACATTTTAAAAAGCCCAAATCAGATCCCTTTAGGCATTCTTCTATGGAAATCAGAGTGTAATACAGCAAGTGCTATAATCAGATGACTGATTTTCATTTGCATTTTTTTTTTAACTCTTGTGACTTATGAACTTATGACTTTTACAAACAGAATAAATGTGTGACAACAGTGGAGTTAATTAAAGTAAGTAAGTAATATCCTAAAAGTAAGAATATGATTTATAGCTAAAAGGGCTTGTCTGTGTGGTAAGACCTATTTGAAGCATTCCTTATCAATTGCCACTTTGTATAACAGGTTATGTTTGCCTCTTGGCATGGTTTGTAGATTAAATGTTCTGTATTTACTCTTTCACTCCTTGTGGCAAAGTGTCCACCCCTTGGTATTTATTTATGTATGTTTTCATTTGATATTATTATTATTATTATTATTATTATTATTATTATTATTATTATTATTATTATTAAATATTATGTTTATGTGCAGATGGACGAAAGCCATTCAACATGATTATTTATTATTTGAAATGACGGCGAAAAGCAGTGTGTTTGTGTTTTCTTTATTTATTTTAAAAAACCTTGTGTACACGGTAACCATCTCCTGAGTTAATTCATTGATTAATTGTTGCTAATCTGGAGATGGTCACCTGTATAAAAACCAGCAGCTTTCTGCGCTCAGGGGAGAGTAGTGAAGAAAATGTCAGAAGTGAGACGTGAGTCCAAGTTTGTGAATCAGAAATAACAATTGTTAGATGTGCTGGTGTGTTAATGTATTGTAATGTATTGTTAGTGTTTTTTTTTTGTTTCTTGTCCTTTTGTTTTGTGTCTTATGTATTTTGTTTATTATTTAATAAATGCACTGAGTGCCGTTGCATCTCAGTTTTCCCCAGCCGTTTTTTGTTTTGTATTGCTTCTTCCGTCGTGGCGTCGATACGTGACGGTTTGTTTGAGTCCTAGACCTGGTCCTTCCTCACTTGAAGTGCATTTTTTTTTTTTAAATTTATTATTATTATTGAAAAAAGTATTAAAAAAATAAAATAAAAATAAAAAATTGAAGGCTGGAGCTGGCGAGAGGTCTGCGGGGAACTGGAGGACTGGAGGAACAAGGCTGGTGTCTCGCTTACAGGGTACATGGGCACACGATGGTTGTCTGTCCCTTCCAGGAAGAAGAGGAGGAACCAGACCAAGAGAAGAAGGTGGGGAGAAGGAACAGGAAGAGAAGGGGAGAGGAAATCTGCAACAGCAACAGCAGAAGGAGGTCAGGGATGATGGCTGGGAGGTCTTTGTGAGGAACCGCGGCAGAGTTGTGCCTCGGCTGTGGGGCATATAGCCATATGTTGGCCATCTGCCCCATGCAGTATGAAGAGGAGGAACTAGCGTCCAAGTGGGAGGAGCCCGTGCATCCAGTGCCCAGAAGGGGGAAGCATGAGCGTCCAGCGCAAAGAAGAGGGGAGCCCATGCATCCAGCGCCCAGAAGGGGGGAGTCAGTGTGGCCACAGCCCAGGAAGAGGAGGCCCACAGGTCCAGAACCTATTTCTCCAGCAGTGGAGGAAGTTAGCCTATTGTTCCCGCCTCAGCCATCAGAGGAGAATGCTTGCTGGTTCGGCCTCCAATGGCAGGCGCAGAGCAGCAGGAGCTGTCCCTGCTCCACCACCTCCACCGGCAGGAGCTGCCTCTGCCTTCTCCACCTCCACCAGCAGGAGCAGAGCAGCAGGAGCTGCCTCTGCCTTCTCCACCTCCACCGGCAGGAGCAGAGAAGCAGGAGCTGCCTCTGCCTCCACCACCTCCACCGGCAGGAACAGAGCAGCAGGAACTGCCTCCTCCTTCGCCACCTCCACCGGAAGGAGCAGAGCATTAGGAGCTGCCTCTGCTTTTGCCACCTCCACCAGCAGGAGCAGAGCAACAGGAGCTACCTCTGCCTCCGTCTCCTCCACCGGCAGGAGCAGAGAAGCAGGTTTCCCCTCCACTGTTGTGGGAGGACTACTGCCCGCTCCCACCTCCACCAGCAGAGGATGAAAACCTGCTAGTTCCACCTTCACCACTGTGGGAGGACTGCTGGTTCCACCTCCATTGACGTGGGAGGATTGCTCCCTGCTCCCACCTCCACCATCAAAGGAGCTGGAGCTACCTCCACCACCCAAGGGAGAGAAGCTGCCGCTGAGTTTGCCATCATCCGGAGATGCCTTCACCTCACCGCCCAAAGGTGCCTATTTTACTATTAGTGTGATGGCATTATGGGCCAAATAGGAGCCATGACTATACCACCTTATAACCTGTTCTGCAGTATAAAGGGCCGCCTTATAAAGGGGGTGCGCTGTAGTTACATAGTGAATGCATGTGTATTTATACATAATTGTAATGTTATTATGCATAGTTACAATGTACTTAATGTGCACATTTTCTTTTGCATGATATCACATTTTAAGGTTTATTTTATTTATTACAAATAAATACATAAATAAATATTTATTTAATAAATAACTGTATAAATGCTTGGGTTTAAGTTGTACATCAATTGCCATTTTTATTTTCAAAGAGCAGAAACAAAACTACTGAACAATATTAAAGCAGTAATTCTGCAATCTATTGTAAAATGTTGTTCTCTAATAATAATAATAATAATAATAATAATAATAATAATAATAATAAATTGAGCCCTGTTGTTGGCCTGGCACATGACACTTCTTCGATTCCAGTTAGCTGTGTCATTTAACAGAACACCCAGTGGTCCTGCAAGAAAGCATTGTGGAGCCAAGCATGATGAAGCAGGGCACTCCACGGGTCCTTTGTGACCAATCCAATGACCTGGGAAAGTCTTGTCAGTCTGTATCATTGCTTAAGAATCACGCTTTATATTTTCCATGTTAAATCCCCTGTATACTGTCCACTTTTATTTGATAATCCCTTAAGTTAATTATCAATTATCAATAGGTTTAAGTGAACTTTAAAATGTTGCAATCTATAAACAACAGTAAAGAAAGAGATCGGAGTACAATGTGTTTTAACAGAACCAACCTTTGAGAATCTGTTAGAGAATAGGGTCAGAAATATAAAATATGAAGTGTGTGCTTGTGTGGCAAAGAAGATAATGGTGTGCAGGTGATCAATAATCAAACAATGACAATCCAGATGCAATGGAGGTTTAATTGTATAATTCAGTGCCTGATGGCCAATAGCAGCAAACAATAACAATGTTAATGAAGCAATATAGCGGCATGTATTGTTTATTTCTAATCCGTGGGTTTGACCTAAAATAATTTTATACCATCAACCATGACCCCTTGGTTAACAAGTGCACCCACTCTTCCAATCCATAGATGCCACACCGTTAACCTTCTGGGTCAATGCTTTAGTGTACCATAGCTCAGTCTACTTTCTAGATGGCCAGCTTCCGCCTAACCCTGGGAATGAAGTGTAGGGCCATCCAGTCCAGGCTACCCTGTTCCCTTTACTCAGCACCCTCACAGGTCGGGAAGGAGCTCTAACACCAAGAATCATTCAATCTCTGTCATAGCTTGTCATCAATTACGCAAAACTTATTTTGTGTGTGTGTGTGTGTGTGTGTGTGTGTGTGTGTGTGTGTGTGTGTGTGTGTGTTACTTTGCCAATTTATATATATATAAAGTTGTATTGAGCACCACTTTTTTCACTCACACTACATTTTTTATATGACAACATTTAAAAGAAATTCTAAATTTAATTCTAATTAGAGTTCCTTTTATTAAATGCTAATTATCCTCTTCACATTCCTCCTTCATTTGCCTGCTCTTGAAACTCAGAGCAGGTGGTTAATTAATGCTCTGCAGACTGCAGTTTACATAAAGGATTATTTACAAGTGTTCAGGTAAGTTAACAAATGCTAAAATTGGGTGAACGAGGAGAATGGAAAGCGTCCAGAATCATGTCCTTCCTCCAAGTATATGTGCACACCAGGGTGTAGTCCTCGACTCGTCCCCCTGCATTACTCTAGTGCAGTGGTTTTCAACCTGTGGTACGCGTACCTTTTCTGCTTGCCATTGATACGCGCTGACAGTTCTTTTTTGACGATATGATTGCTCAAAACACAATGCTCTTTCAATCGCACCATCGTAATGTATCAAACTGTTTGTACCAGAGAAGTGATCAATTATGATGCAGGGCTCCAGACTGCGACTAAATGGTTACAAATACAAAAAAAAAAAAAAAACAACAACATTTTGACAACTGTTTTTAGGGGTTAGGCACAAAAATGCTCCATCTCCCTTTAAAAGCAAGTGTCAATATTTATGAATGTGAGACGACGTCGGTCTGTATATATTAAATAAATAAATAAATAAACCGCATATCACATGTTTTAATAAACTGAAGTGCGATAAGGCCAATAACGAATAAAAATGCTTGCAAGTGCAGAGATGTATAGTAACATCAGCATAACACGGAACCACGGTTTCTTGCAACAGTTGTGGTGGTGACCAAACAATATAAATGGTGAATAATGGTGTAAAAAAAAAGTAGCTAAAAATGAACAGTTTCTTAAGAAACGTAGAACAAGAACAGCAACACATACAAATACACTTAAGGTTTGGGTATTGCACACGTGCCCTGGAAACTTAAAATGAAGAAAACAATTAATGAAGGGCTGTAATGCAGCAAAAAGTGCAATAATTAAACAAACAAAACAAATAGTGAAGAGGTTACCGTACCAAGCTGAAAAAAAAAGTTATCTTTACGAACTCCAGTAAACCAGTTTCGCCAGTCAAATCGTAGACTGCCAAAACAAAGTTTTGCGCCGACGCGTCTGTTGCGTCTTGTATCCCAGATCTAATAGACTTAGTTACATTGTTTACCGTCAGCAGTTTAAGTATGATTTAATTGCACAAGATTCCAGATGAGCATATAATATCTCTTCAGCCAAAGAAGCAAGCACAGTCATTTATGAGCACTGTTACCATTATGTAAAACAGTATGTAGCGTGAGTTTTGTACTAAAGCAGGGTTAGCTGTTGCAGGGAAAACAAAGTTTATTTCTCAAACTGACCACTTAATAAATGTGACATCAGAACACTGACATACTTGGGACTGTAATTAGGAAGTGTACTAGCTTACTTGATTGCAGTAAACAAAAAAAAAAAAAAAAAAAAAAATTTACAAAATTTAGCTCTCAGATTGTGCTAATGAAAAAAATATGACAATGTGCTTGCTGTGGTGTATTTAATATCGTAAGTATAGCAGAAGGAACCACTGCAATTTAAACTTGTTTTTACTGAAGAATAAACGGTATGTGAATCATAAGAGCTGTCTGTGTTTCATACTGTCAGATCAGGATATCAGTAACACTGAGCATGGCAGTTGCAGCACACTGTCTCCATATTACTGTACAGTTGTACACAATTAAAGGTTCCAATTCCATACACAACACTTGCAAAATATATTTAAAAAAATATATAAACATGTGGATGAATAGATTAACCAGTCAGCAGAATGAGGCAACAAACAAGCGAATACAGACACAAACCTGGTTGTAATGGGGGTAGGTCTCGGTTTTACAACAGCCGTTTAAGATTGCACATAGTTACTGGTACACCTGGTGGTCCCTGTTGGAAACACTGGTACTTGAAATTAAAAGGTTGAAAACCACTGCTCTAGTGCAGCGTTTCCCAACCTTTTGCAGCCCAATGCACACTTACATAAATTAATTATTATTATTATTATTATTATTATTATTATTATTATTATTATTATTATTATTATTATTATTAACAAAACTTTATTTCAATGTGAAATATGAGCTTGCCTCGATGTTCAGTCGCTTTATCCTGGCATAAATTGATGACAGTGAAACTGGGAGCTCTTGCTCAACCGAGCTCAGACATTAACTTTGTTTGTTCTTTTATGTAAGTCAGACTTGAAAAACTTAAGTCGCACAGGTAGGCTGTTGAAAATGGCAACAAAATTGAGATGGCATGGTCTGAGACTACTGGATTGCATTTACAACAGTCAACCACAATGTGTCCAACGGCATGTCACCAAATTTAATTTTAAAACTGCAATCCACGCTTTGAGCAACATGCTAGATCAGCAGAAAGGTCCGCCTATGTAGATTCCTCTGAAGTTTTTAATTCCTCTCTCAGTTCATACAAACGTGATAAAACGTTTCCATGGGAAAGCCAGTTTACGTCCGTGTGCAAAAGCAAAGTGTGATGTTTTGCTCCCGTATCAGCACACAAGGAGAAAGGGCGACTTTTCAAAGGGCGTGCTTTTATAAAGTTCACAAACTTTATTGCTCCATCTAACACTAAAGAGAGTTCTTCAGGCAATGTTTTGGCCACAAGTGCTTCCTGGTGCAGAAAACAGTGGGTCACCAGCACATCTGTGTTTTGTTCTTTGACCCTGCTTACAAATCCTTTTACCTTCCTCGCATTGAAGCATCCCCGTCTGTGCAAACACTCTAAATAGTTATTCTCCACTTGTTTTACCTGGCAGCTGTGTGCAAATATTATATATCTTATATATATATATCTTATATATATATATAATATATATATATATATATATATATATATATATATAAGTAGATGTGGAGGCATGATAATCTTTTCTTTTCAAGTATTTATCCATTTTCACTCTGGGCTATTCAAAAATTACCACTGCATCGCACTACCCATGAAAACTCCGCCCAACACACGATTCCTATTACCACGTGAACATAGCACTCACATCTGTACACCGAAAGAGTACAGGTCAGAATACACTTTGGTTTCGTCCACAAAACAAATTTATATAAACGATAAGTTTCTTTAATTAATTTATTTTTCTCATGTGTAATTTTCATTTTTTTTTTTTTTTTTTTTCTTTTCCAAAATTCCATCGCACAACTTTCATGTCTGAAGGCACACCGATTGGGAAACACTGATCTAGTGAAATTGTCTTCACTCCTTCGTGGCTTCTTTCCTGTCATCAACAAACCAACTGTGACATACTTTCAGCCAGTAACATGCTTTGACCCAGGAGCTCAGGTAAAATTAATGAACCAAGAAATATATGTGCAAACAGCCTGAGAATAAAGCACAGACACCAAGAGCTTCCTTTAAACTAAAACAATACCAGACAAAGGGCAATACTTTCAAAGCCTTTACTCCAGTCTTTAATTCATTCCTATTTTCCAGAAGACAAAAAAATCAACAATAAGGCATAAAAATGGAGAGTGCTTAAGAGAGTTTCAGTAACTTTACTTAAATACAGCACTTAAATTAAATGTTTGTTATATTGTGTTTCTTTCAATATATGTTTGTTATATTGTGTTTCTTTCAAAACTGCACAATTGAGACCTATTTAGCTAACAGAATTACAAGACACATACAATTTATGAAATGATTTTGTTAACTACAATCACTTGAATGGTAACATAATATAAGGCTGCCCTTCGAATCTGTGATATAGGGCAAGTTCAGCATAGAAGAAGGTGTCTTGGTCTCACTTCAGCGCCTCCTACATGGTACAAGGCAACCCCAGCTCAATAGAGGAAGCTGGTAGTCAACAAGGTGCAAACGTAGGAGGAGAGGTGTGTAAAGGCTGTTTCCCATGCCAAGCAGGGAGAATGGATGAGATGGGAAAGTGTGGAACAATGCAAGATCAACTGTAAAGACCTATGGTCAATGGAAAAGAGCAGGATCAGTTTCCTCATCAGATCAACATATGATGTTCTCCCATCACCACAAAACCTAAACCTCTGGTTGGGTGAGGATCCCTCATCCTCATGTCTTTTGTGTTCATCACCTGCAATATTAAGGCACATTTTGACAGGATGTAAGGTGGGTCTTGCCAAGGACAGTTTAATTGGCACCATAACCAGGTGCTACGATGTTTGGCCTTAGCATTGGAAGACAAGCGTAACCTGACCAATAAGTTGCCACCAGTTCCATCAAAGCAGTACACATAAAAGACAATACTTCTCCGACCAGTCATTGTTTTGTGGTCTGGATCAGCATGTCTGGTTCATATGGTAGAGTTATTAGTGCCATGGGAGGATGCTGTGGATGACGCGTATGAGAGGAAGAAACTTAGGCATGCTCAAGTAACTGCTGAAGCAGAACAGCAAGATTGGAGAGTCCGGGTTTACCCAGAAGAGGTGGGTTGTCGAGAATTTGTGGCACACTCTACAGCCTAATTTTTCACAGATGTCCGATTCAATGGCCAAGAGTTGCGTCGCACAGTGAAGAACTTAGCTGAAGCAGCAGAAAGGAGTAGCAAGTGACTGTGGTTGAGTGTGATGAAGTGCCCGCCCCTGTGTGTATTTTCTGTTATATGTTGCGTGTTGTGTGTTTAATATTAATGTATAGACATTGGTACATGGGATATAAACGGGTCTGTGTAACACAAGTGTTTAAAATGTATATATATTTAGGTAGGAAGATTGCACAGCACTTCACGTGCAAGTAAAATGTAATATGTGAGCACGGGGAATTGCACTTCATTAATTCACGTGCAGTTGTACCACGACTCCAATTGAATGATTGATTAGCAATCTAGTCTCGGTACAGCTGCATAAAAGCAGCATGTTTACACTCACTCGGGGTTATGTGTTCGGTGAGTGGAGAACGGGATTGGAGACGGAGGTAAAAATAATCATAAGAATAATAATAATCGTTAAAAAGAAGCTCACCGTGTTTTGTCTCTATAGTCCGTTTTGTTTGTCTGTTTATTTTGGCTACCAGTGACATGCCCTGTGTTTTGTATGTTACAACCTTTTTATTTTGCTGCTCTGTTTATTTATTAAATGCTGAGCGAGACCATTCGCTCAGCTCCACCAAACTCCACCTCTCTCTTGTTGTTTTATTTCCTGGCTCTGGACTGACACCACCCACCGCCCGTCTTTGTAACATTGAGACAGAAAGATTGTGGATGGGGATCTCAAGCACAATAGGAAGAAAAATAGAAAGAAAGCAACGCTGATGTACGGGTAAGTAAACTGTGATTGACAGAGGGGGTTGATGCTGGGACGCCAGAATCACTGTTGAGCCCTTTTGAGGTGTCGTGGGCTAGTTGACGAAACACAGAGGATGGAAGGTGCCCACTTGAAGATCCCAGAGATGTATTACACTTAGCTCAATCCAGACGGTTGTCATACTGATGCGCTGGGGAGATCGCACTGGGTTGAATAGACATATAAAAATAAGAAGACATGTCAATAGATTATATTTATCAATTAACTAAATTCAAAGTGAGTGAACAGAAGAAAAATCTAAATCAAATCTATATTTGGTGTGACCATCCTTTGCCTTCAAAACAGCATCAGTTCTTCTAGGTACACTTGCACAAAGTCAGGGATTTTGTAGGCATATAGTCAGGTGTATGATTAAACAATTATACCAAACAGGTGCTAATGATCATCAATTCAATATGTAGGTTGAAACACAATCATTAACTGAAATAGAAACAGCTGTGTAGGAGGAATAAAACTGGGTGAGGAACAGCCAAACTCAGCTAACAAGGTGAGGTTGCTGAAGACAGTTTACTGTCAAAAGTCATACACCATGGCAAGACTGAGCACAGCAACAAGACACAAGGTAGTTATACTGCATTATCAAGGTCTCTCCCAGGCAGAAATTTCAAGGCAGACAGGGGTTTCCAGATGTGCTGTCCAAGCTCTTTTGAAGAAGCACAAAGAAACGGGCAACGTTGAGGACCATAAACACAGTGGTCGGCCAAGGAAACTTACTGCAGCAGATGAAAGACACATCATGCTTACTTCCCTTCGCAATCGGAAGATGTCCAGCAGTGCCATCAGCTCAGAATTGGCAGAAAACAGTGGGACCCTGGTACACCCATCTACTGTCTGGAGAAGTCTGGTCAGAAGTGGCCTTTATGGAAGACTAGCGGCCAAAAAGCCATACCTCCGATGTGGAAACAAGGCCAAGCAACTCAACTATGCACGAAAACACAGGAACTGAGGTGCAGAAAAATGGCAGCAGGTGCTCTGGACCGATGAGTCAAAATTTGAAATATTTGGCTGTAGCAGAAGGCAGTTTGTTCGCTGAAGGGCTGGAGAGCGGTACATGAATGAGTGTCTGCAGGCAACATCGAAGCATGGTGGAGGTTCCTTGCAAGTTTGGGGCTGCATTTCTGCAAATGGAGTTGGGGATTTGGTCAGAATTAATGGTCTCCTCAATGCTGAGAAGTACAGGCAGATACTTATCCATCATGCAATACCATCAGGGAGACATCTGAGTGGCCCCAAATTTATTCTGCAGCATGACAACGACCCCAAACATACAGCGAAAGTCATTAAGAATTATCTTCAGAGCAAAGGAGAACAAGGAGTCCTGGAAGTGATGGTATGGCCCCCACAGAGCCCTGATCTCAACATCATCAAGTCTGTCTGGGATTACATGAAGAGAGAAAAGCAACTGAGGCTGCCTAAATCCACGGAAGAACTGTGGTTAGTTCTCCAAAATGTTTGGACCTACCTACCTGCCGAGTTCCTTCAAAAACTGTGTGCAAGTGTACCTAGAAGAATTGATGCTGTTTTGAAGGAAAAGGTTGGTCACACCAAATATTGATTTGATGTAGATTTTTCTTCTGTTCACTCACTTTGCATTTTGTTAATTGATAAATATAAACTATTAACATGTCTATTTTTGAAAGCTTTCTGACTTTACAGCATTTTTTCACACCTGCCTAAAACTTTTGCACAGTACTGTACGTATTTTGAGTGTTTTGTTTGTTTGTCTAGAATTGTCTTATTTGTGATTATTAGATGGCTAACACCTTCTGAGCTGTTGCCAAGGGCCAGCACAAAACCAAGAACAGCACTACTGTCACTGATAAAATTGTATCACCCACCGCGAGCACTACTACACGCACCCAGGACTGGTGACCATGTGGTATATTGTGGGATGGATATTTGTGTTTGGGACTGTTGTTATTTACTCCATGTATTGCTGGGGATTATTATTTGGTCAACACACCAGGATACAAAACAATAAAACCTTTTCCAAACTGGATTATAAACCTCTGCCTGCTTCATTTCGCACTGCTTCACTCCTGCACCTGTATCCACTCAACCACTATGACACAGTCAGTCACAATGAAATCGAGTTTCCAAACACGTGCATACATGCTGGCATCTTCCATTTGTTCTGATACCTGACCTGAAGTAACGCAACCTAACCTTGGCTAAGAGGAGGTCTGACTGGTAAATTATGTACAACCAACCCCCCCCCCCCCCCCCCCCCCCCCCCCCCTTATTGACGTGGGCTCACCTCACAGTACAAAAAACAATTATGTACAAACCCCACCCCCCCCACAAGTCCCTCGCCCTCGAGGGAGTGCAAAGTCCCAGAAGCAACCTGGTCGCCGACGGAGCCTCCGAGGCTGGGTAGGAGTCTCAGGGGGAACAGTGGGGGTTGAACAGGGGTGGCTGACAGGGAGAACTGGGTCCCCAGCAGGGGGTCTGGGGAAAGAAACGTGGTCGGGACATGTGCGAGGCGTGGCGCCGAAGAGGGAGATGATAAGACCAGGGAAGGGACAAATGACGTCGGGGCAGAGGAGGCTCTTCCCAGGTAGGGGGCATCCGGTCATGGTGGAGACCACCTCACCCACCCTCTCCACCACCTCGCAGGGACCCATCCACTTGCTCTCCAGTTTGTGGCAGCAGGGCTTGGAGCTGCCTTCGAGTGAAGCAATGCGCTTCCTCCAAACGATCCTGCAGCTGCCGTGCATATTCTGGTCCAGGAGGGGCAGCTGGGGCATCGGGTGGCCGGCCACTGGTGATCTCCAGGGAGGGTGCGCAGCTCCTGTCCTAACATGAGGAGCACTGAGGTGCAGCCGGTGGACAAAGGGTGTCGGGGTTCCTGCACTGCGGTGAAGCAGGCCAGCAGCACAAGGGACAGATGGACATCGCAGTCCGACTGATCCTCAGCCATGGTACTCCACTAGGCCGTCGCTTTGAGGATGCAGTGGGCTGGTGCGGGTCTTCCTGGTCCCCAGGCGATCGCACATCTTGAACACCCGCACTTCAAAATTCTGCCCCCGGTCAGAGTGCAGCTCCTCTGGTACTCCAAACCAGCTGAAAAACCCATTCACCGAGGCCTCGCACACTGTCACCGTCTCCTGGTCTGGCAGGACGTATGCCTCCGGCCACTTGGTGAAGTAGTCCGCAGCCACCAAAACAAACCGATTCCTTCTGGTAGAGCAGAGAAAGGGGCCCAGGGTGCCCCGACCAGGTACTGCTGCACAGGGGTTCAGGACTGCCCCTGGGGAACTTTCCGGGCTCTGCAGGCGTCGCCAGAGATGTCTTCCATGTCCCGTCCACACTGCCTCCAGTAGAAGCCCTGGGGGTAATGCCCTTGGGACCACCACCTGCCATTGCTCCTCTCCCGTGGCCACCTCCAGGAACCGCTGCATCAATACACCGCCTCGTACCGCCAAACCAGGCCACTGGGCTCACAGACCTTTCACAGCCAGTGACTGCGCAGCCACCTCCTCCCATGGCGGCCTCTGCTGCTCCTCCACCACCCAGTGCAGCACCGCCTTCAGCTCGGGGTCCTCTTCTTGGTACGTCTGCCAGTTGGGGAAGTCCACCAGCAACACCGCTCGAAAAGTAGGCTGTCTTGAGCCCTGTAGCTTGGTCCCCCTCTGATCGCAGTGGCCACAGTACTGGCATCTATCGTCCGCGCAGGGCCTCCGGGACAGGGCGTTCACATTCCGGTTCTGCTCGCCCAGCTGGTGCTAAATAGCATATGACTTGTACTGCTGAAAGCAGGTCAGTTTGTTCTGCCTGAAGCATCTTGTTTGGAGCATCTAGTAGCTGCAAAATCGTATGGACCATGTGAGCAATGAATTTCAAATGAGGTGCAGATATTTCCTTCAGTAACCCCAAAGCTTCAATTTGCACATCGGTTCCAGATGCCTGAGTATTTTCAACTTCTATAATGAGTTCAAAAATATTGTCAAATGACTTGACTACTTAGGTTTATTTAATGTTTAAACAGTTCCGCGAAATCCTAATTTTATTCTGCAACCTACCTGTGAAAAATACGTAATTTTATTGTGATTCAAGTAGACCCCTAATTATAAGCACTATAAGAAAGATACAGAATTTTTTTAATTCCAGATCTCATTTTGAAATGTATGTTTCAGTCAGTCAAACCCCAGGACAGAATGACTGGCTGGATAGTACTGTGTCATTATCCTGCTTGCTAAGATGATGCAGAGCTTGATGAAAGTAATTCCCAGAATTTTAGATTCTTACATTTATACATTATTTTCTATGTATTGTACTTGTTATATAAACAAAATATACAGTGTGCTTACATGCAGTGCAGTGTTTATTTCAGAATGGCTGTAAACATTTGTGGAATAACTACACTCCATGACTGTATATTCTGTTTGTCTGGTTCTCCCAGAATCTCTTACTGCTTTTAAGTGTTTTTATGCCTTTTCATTATTTTATTTATTTATTTCATTTATATAGCACATTTCATATTGAAGTATCACAAGGCACTGTACATAAATACATAAAAATAATGTTTTTTTTAAAAATCATTAAAAGCTAGCAATTATATTGCATTAAAACCATTAAGATAAAAATAGCATTTTATAAAAATAAGTTTTAAGTTTAGAAATACCCACAGACCCAGTTTCCCTAACACATGGAGGTAGAGCATTCCATAGTTTAGGGGCTCTAAAAGAAAAAGCCTTCCCTCCCGTATTGATTTTACTGACCCTGGGAACAACGAGCAGCCCCCCTTCCTGTGATCTAAGAGCGCGATTTGGGAGATACGTGGTCAGTATCTCCTGCAAATATCTAGGTGCTGTTTCATTCAAGGCTTTATAGGTAAATAATAAGATTTTAAAATCAATTATATATTGAACAGGGAGCCAGTGCAAGGAGGCTAAAACAGGGGTGATATGCCCTTTTTTTTTTTCTTAGTCAAAATTCTAGCAGTGGTAAACTGAACAAGCTGTAGGTGGTGCACCGCACGTTTTGGGATGTGGGAGAGGAGTGCATTATAGAAACAAAGGCATGTGTTAGTCTCTCGACGTCAGATAAGGAGATAATAGGTCTCAGTTTGCTATGTTTCTTAAGTGATACTTCCCTAATATGAGACCTAAGTGATAAATCAGGATCAAAGAGAACATTTTGTATTTCAGTTTCAGGATTTGATAAAAGACTGCTAGGGTCAAACCCATGCAATCTTACATTTTTTAGTTGGTTATGGGAACCTACAAAAATAACCCTGGTTTTATTGAATATAAAAATATATTTTGAATTTAACAATAGGAAGTTTTGAGACATCCAGCACATGATATCAGCGAGGCAAGCAGAAAATAATACCCAGACAGAAGTATCACCAGGTTTTAAAGTACAACTGAGTGTCATTCGCACAGCAGTGGAAGTTCACTCCATGTTTCCTAACGATATCACCCAATGGTAATATATATAATGAAAATAGCAATGGACCCATAATAGAGCCTTGTGGAACAACAACAACTTTAGTCAATGCTGATTTTTCCTCCCCAATAAAGACAAATTGATACCTATCAGATAGGTAAGATTGAAACCAGGATAAGACAAGGCCAGACAGTCCCACTATGTATTTGAGCTGATTTAATAAGATGGAGTGGTCTATGGTGTCAAAAGCAGCACTTAGATCAAGAAGAATTAGAACTGATGGAAAGCCCAAGTCAGAGTTTATCAGTTGGTCATTTACAACTTTGACAAGGGCTGTCTCTGTACTAAGTGCAGCATGAAATCCGGACTGAAGTTTCTCAGATACACCATTAACAGTTAAAAAAAAAAAAAAAACTTTGCACTTGAAATGCAGCAAACCTCTCTAAAACCTTGTCTAAGAATGGAAGACTGGAGATGGGCCTGTAGTTATTAATGAGTTTAGGATCCAAGTTGTGTTTCTTGACCATTAGCTTTACTCTAGCCACCTTAAGTGCTGAGGGAACAATACCAGAAGAAAGAGAACTATTTATATTTTTTAAAATGTGGGTAATAACTCCAAGAGTGTTTTTTTTTTATAATTTTGTAGGAATGGGGTCAAGAGAACATGTCGTAGGTCTCATGTGCTGAATCAGATCTGTCAGCTGTTGAAGGGTAATTAAAGAAAAGACTTCCATAGTAGCCTTAGAGGTACTAATAGGTAATTCTGTGCAACAAGCCTCCTTAACAGACTATGTTTGTGGAATCTGATTTCTGATGTGTTGTATTTTATTTTTAAAGTGATTTAAGAAGTCATTACAGCTAGGACTAGAACCAGTATCAAGGGTGGAACTATTTGGAGAATGATTAATTAATATATCAATTGTAGCAAAAATTAATATAGGATTATTTTTATTAGTTTCAATTAAGTTAGAGTCATAAGTTGATCTGGCCAATGCCAGAGCCTTCCCATATTTAGCCAGGTGGTCCTTCCATATAGTGTAGTGAACATGCAGTTTCGTTACCCACCATCTCCATTCTAATTTCCAACCCTCCTATTTCGATTTGCGAGAGGCATCATTAAACCAGAGTCAGCTTTTTAAAAAAAAAAAAACACCCTCTGAGCTTTGACTAGCGCTACAACATCTAAGATACCAGTCAATGAGGTGTTGTAGTTATTCACCATCTCAGTAACAAATAAGCCCTCCAGGATTGATAAACTTAGTATATCAGAAAATGTACCAACAGTTAAGGAATTAATATCCCAAGATGTAAGTGTACTTTCCATAGATTTTATATTTACTGGTATGCTGATCTCAAAAAGAATAGCAAAAAGGTCAGAAATGGTGAGATCTGTAGTTAATACATTTTTAACAACTAAACCACGAGAGATTACCAGTTCTAGAGTATGGCCACAATTGTGTGTGGGACCTTTTACATGCTGAATATTATCTAAGGAATCCAGTAGCCTCAAATTCCACAGAAGTGGTGTCAGATTACATCGTGTAACAATTTTTTTTCTTTTGGTTCCTGGGTAGTAAGTGTTATTTCCTAATTGCTTATGCCTCAAAAGTATAGAAAATGGCTATTATTCCCCACAAACTTTGCTTTTTTGACCAAGACAGTGATATTTTGAAATTTACTTATTTTCCAGAACATTCCAGATAGATTCAGTGCTGAGTAAACATGAAGTAACTTTTAGAACTTTCTAGAACTTTCCAGTAATATAAATAGTAGTATAAATACAGGGGCCTTAAGCCCACCAGTTCAGTTTAGTTCCAGCTGCATTTTTCTGAGATGGCATCAAGAGGCTGCAAGCATCCGGCAGATGCATTTTGCTATGTCTGCGGCCAATTTATCAAGACAAGAGCGAAAAAGTACTCAGTGGAAGCATCTGCTGAGATGTGTGAGGCCTACAAGGCATATTTCGGCATGCCTGTCTGGGATCAAGACAAATCACCTCATTTCACCTGCGAGCACTGCAAAAAAACTCTGGAAGGTAAGATGGACAATTGTTGCTTGGAATTTTATGTTATAAAATTTGTTAAAATTTTTAAAATTGTAAAAGTTTTTAATTTTAAAATGTTTTACAATTTTCAATGTTATTGAAAAAATATATCATATATGAAAAATGTTGCGAGAATCTCTTACACATTAGACATGGTTGAAATAAATGTATTTTTGTAGGATGGTACAGAGGGGAAAAGAGAGCCATGAAGTTCGCTATCCCAAGAATTTGGCGGGAACCCACTGACCACTCAAGCAACGGCTACTTCTGCATGGTGGACCCTTCCAAACGTCGGACTGGCAAGAATGCACCTGCTATTACGTATCCAGACCTTCCTTCATCCATTGCTCCGGTGCCACACTGCCATGAGCTCCCCATACCCACTCCTCCGGAGAGAGAGCAGCTGTCTTTAGAAGAGAGCTGCAAGTCAGAGAGCGAGGAAGACGTTGTAGATCCAGATGACAATTTCAGAGGTTGAGCTGAGGAGAGAAACCCATACTACCCCAACCAAAAAGACCTCAACGACTTGATTAGAGATCTTGGTCTCACCAAGTCCAATGCCGAGCTTTTGACGTCTAGGCTCAAGCAATGGAACTTGTTGGATGAAAGTGTGCAAGTCGCAGATCAGAGGAAGCGTCACCAACCTTTTTCCAGCTTCTTCACCAGTCAAGATGGGCTCTGCTTCTGCCACAATGTGACCAGTCTGTTCGAAGCAATCGGAATCGCCTGTAACCAGAATGAGTGGCGCCTTTTCATTGACAGCTCATCCAGGAGCCTCAAAGCCGTGCTGCTCCATAATGGTAACAAGTACCCGTCTCTTCCCCTGGCTCACTCGGTGCATCTCAAAGAGGATTACAACAGCATCAAAACCTTGCTGGACGCCTTGAAGTATGATGAGTATGGCTGGGAGGTCATAGGAGACTTCAAAATGGTGGCATTCCTGATGGGTCTCCAAGGTGGTTTTACCAAGTTTCCCTGCTATCTTTGCCTTTGGGACAGCAAGGCGCACTGCCACAGGCGGGACTGGCCACAGCGGACCGAGTTCTCTGTGGGGAGGAACAAGTCAAGTGGGAGCCACTGGTGGACCCCAAGAAGGTGCTGATGCCACCACTGCACATCAAATTGGGCCTTATGAAACAATTTGTCAGAGCTCTAGATAAGGAGTCGGCAGCCTTCAAGTACCTTCAAGACTTCTTCTTCCCTAAGCTGTCTGAGGCAAAGGTCAAAACCGGTGTCTTTGTCGGACCACAGATAAAGAAGATCCTGGAGTGCAATGAATTCCCCAAGAAGCTCACTAGTAAGGAGAAAGTGGCTTGGAACAGCTTTGTCGCAGTGGTTCAGGGCTTCCTGGGCAATCACAAGGCCGAAAACTATGTAGAGCTGGTTGAGACTCTGGTGAAGAACTACGGCACAATGGGCTGTAGGATGTCCCTCAAAGTCCATATCCTTGATGCTCATCTTAATAAATTCAAGGAGAACATGGGCGCGTACTTGGAGGTGCAAGGCGAGCGCTTCCACCAGGATATACTGGACTTTGAACGCCGCTACCAAGGACAGTATAACGAGAACATGATGGGAGACTACATTTGGGGGCTGATTCGTGAAAGTGATTTACAGTTTAATCGTAAATCTCGAAAAACTACTCACTTCTAAATCTTTCGTAGTCATTATTGTATTACTTTAGTATAAATACATGTTAATTTGGATTCATATGTTGTTTTTTTCTGACTTTATGTGAACGAAAAGACACAAATTCGCTCGTTTTCTCATTGGAAATAAGTATATTTCAAAATATCACTGTCCTGGTCACAAAAGCAAAGTTTGTGGGGAATAATAGCCATTTTCTATACCTTTGAGGCATAAGCAATTAGGAAATAACACTTACTACCCAGGAACAAAAATTGTGTTGCATAGTGTTATGTATCAACATGTAGGTTAAAATCACCCAGTAGTAGAATCCTATCATAATGGACTGTCAATGAAGATAGCAAGTCACTAATGGGTTGAACTTAGGTGGTCGATAGATAATTACAATATGAACAGGTAGTGCACTATTTACTGTTAATGTTAGCAATTCAAAAGATGAATAACCTCGGACGTTAACCTGATTAATTCCATAATCCTGAATAAAATCACTAATTAATGGAGCCTTATTAGACAGGGACCTGACATTAAATAAGCATAATCGTAGAACAGTCCCATCTAGTGCAAGTGATTGAGCAAGGATAGTAGGAATTTGAGTAAGATTACTGTAACACACACCTCTATGATTACTCACTGGGAAGAGGGGGTGGCAGGAAGCTATAACCTCAATCTTGCATCTCTCTTTAGGCCCCCCCAGTACCTAGTTTAAATATTAGTAGCTAACCTGCTTGCCCCTGGTCTATTTAGATGATGTCCATCCTTCTTATAAAATCTATTTCTTCTCCAGAAACAGTCCCAGTTATTTATAAAACCTAAACTCTCTTGAGCACACTAACCAGCTATAATAATTTGCACACTCTTGATTCAATGTCCTTGGTTTTTGCTCCAGGGAGGCAGGTAACAGTTCTGTTCATAGGGTCTTTACGGCTAAAATCACTGTCAACATGGCGAATATTGCCAGTCAACATATCGCCAATGTTGCTCAGTGCTTGGACTCTGTTAGATAATCTGATCTTCTCTGTATTTTGACTATTTATCTGTCTCCTCTTCCTCCCTTTTCTAGTGGCCACCCAGTCAACTCTTGCCTTTCAACTATATTTATTTTCTCAGATCCATCTACACATTTGCTTCTGCAATCAGGCTGTGGTATTGAGATGTCGAATGGAGCAGCCTCATTAAAAAAAAATTTGAATCAGGGATTTGTCGTCTTCACCCTTAGTATCAAATTCTAGCCAAGTGTAATTCATTTTGTTAAAACTGGTTTCAATGAAATGCTCATGATTGTGATTGCTTCTGAGTCTGTATTTGTTTTTCAAGATCAGAAAGCTTCTGCAATAGGGATTGAGTAAAAGAGCACTTTTTACAAATAAAATCTTCCACAAATTGAAGAGCACTGACCGCCAAATACATTTCACAGACCTAGAGGGTCCTCAGTCATTTCAGGAGTCTAACCAGCAGCTATTGCTAAATCAATAAATACTGCTTTTGACCTCCCTATTTCTACTACATTATAATGTAATAGGAAGGCTTCCAGACAAAAATGCAGTTAATGTATACTGTTTTTCTTTTTTGATCCAAAGAAAATATTTGCCTTTGGAAAATATTATTTAGCATGAAACTGCTTTTTCCATAATTACCATTTCCTTGCTTGTTATTTATGATGTGTGCCTATTCCCACATGCTTTATACCAGAGGCTCAAAGTTAACAAACATGCTAATTAGAAAGACGTAGCGGCTGGAGTATTTCATGTATGCCCATGTATATGTAAGGAATATTGGGCACATTGCCTGAAAGTTGTATGGCACCCAGTTAAGAGAAGGCATTTACAAGTTCATAACTATTTGGAAATTATGATTTGTATGGATAATTACCCAATTTAAAGCTGATAATAATACTTGAACAACACATATATTACTGTTAGTAAGTAGTTAACTGGAGATCACCATTTTCATTTTTGAATTACAGAATCCTGCAGTTTCCTGCATACCAACCCAACAAGCCTTCACATGAAAGAATGGCTTCAGTTCTTTCCAAAATAGCTGATTTTGAGTTGTCCCATTAATCAGTTAGGTGCAAATATATAACATGCAACCACAACAACATGAAGATAGTAAGCCATTCATAAGTAGCACAACACCATTCACAGTTTTGTTATAGCCATAATGGAATTATAGTGACATATATGCTTTTACTCCTTAAAAAAAGATGGCGCACCCATGTAATCCAGGGGTGTACAAATCACTGTGGCTTAATTTTACACACAGCTTAAATATATATTGCCATCCCCAAGGAGACACATAAAAACAAGTGCCACAAACATTACTTGTTGGCTTTGTTTTAATACCTTCCCTGACACACAAGTTCTTAGAAGATATTTCTGAGGGACAGCTGAACAAAATAACCTTTTACATAAAAGTGTAATGAGAAACACAATAATAAAGTCAAGTAAACAAACATTTCCACAAAAATAAATCACACCTATTGTGAGTTCCAAGGGTAGCTTTCTTGTGTATCTTTTCAAACAACTGTAGATCTTATGAGTTTCATAATTGCATGACTCCCATGATTTCAAGCAATCAGGAATCAGAACTAAAGATGCAAACTAAAACAAATTCCTCACAAAAAAAGATTATTGCTTTTTAAAAACAAATACATGCTTCCTATGAAGAGCTGTTGTGTCTTTATGTAAGATTTACCATCTTTATTATGTTCTAAATAGTTACTTTTCTGGTTGAAGATGGAAACATTCTTCTAGGAGACTTAACTTTCTATTCATAAAACATCTACATTGACTGAAAATCATCTCCTAGCAGAATATATTGAAATGCTTCTCACATTCTGATAAGCACAATATTATAATAATGTAGAAATTAGTTATTGAAAACCTGTCATCCGGGAAAAGAGCAATGTTGTTTTATATAACTTAATAACAAAATCACTCAGAATAATACATGTACTGCTGTTAAGGAAACTGGGGGAATATATCCTAAACTCAAATTATATGAAAAGATCAACACTCAAGTGCAATATGGAAAATATTAACATTTTATTTCAGACTACACCGTTTACTTGTCAAACATTATCGTAATGCCAAGTGGATTATTTTAATTTCTTCTACAATTATTTCCACAATTTGCAGTAAATATAAGTCCTAGCTCTGAATCTTCACTTCATGTAATTTTGGAATGTAATAATATAAAACAGCTGGCATGATATCTGACTGACAAAACATAATAATGCACTCGTCAAATTATGCTGATTTCTTATATTGGCAATTTCAATAATACAAAAGAAAAATTATATTTATCCACTGCCACGTTTATTGCAATGCAAAGTACAAATTTGCCTCATGGTTAATATATAATCTATTACACCAATGTTTCAAAAATACTTTTTAGTTTGTTTGTTTGCTGTAAGTCTCTTAGGTTTTATATAGAGAATATGCATGGGGTACTGTGTGATGTGAGGATTTAATGCCCACCGTGTGTATTACATTCTCATTTATCACACTACCCCATGCGTTATTCTCTGTTGAGACCATTTTCCTGCCAGTGCTCTAAAGTTCTGTGTTGCTTGTTTCATGGGACTTACTCTACTTAGTCTATGTTAGTGAGTTATTAGCTCATGCTGGGGTCGCGCTCTGTTGCTGGTATTAATGACTGTGTGTTTCCCTTAATAACCATCTGGTTACTATGGGAAATATCAACTGGATGAGCCCAATGAAAAGATTGCTCACCAGCTATTCAAATTTTTTATGAGTTTTATTTATCTATTTATTTTTTAGTACAAAAGAGGGAAGCTATATTGAGCTTAAGACCATACAAAGGCAAGATCAAACTACAGTCACCAAGCATATACACTTTTGGTTCCAGTCAGCTCTGGGTTCCAATTACAATTCAATACCATATTTATAAGTTTTCACTTAAGGGCTGAGGGGCATAAGTTTATTTAAATTGTTCAGGCATGTGGTATACTCCAGCCCCAATATAAGCATAACTCTCTTTCTAAAAGTGACTCATATAGTATCACACAATTCCAGTGGGTGTTAATAAGAAAACACTAAATCTACAAAAATCGACAAACAAAACCTGAAACAACCAACGTTTGTACATTTAACAACAGGAAACATACAAAAAATGCTAGCCAAGCCAGAAAAAAAAAAAAATAAGTGAAATGATTTGAATGTATATTTTAAACTACAGGCTACAATTATAAACCCTTGTAAGGGTAATTTATAACCTTGCAAAGTGTTTTGGGATGAGGGATGAAGGGAGCTGTTTAAGAACACATGGCTATTATATTGGGATAACGCAACTTAAATATGTCAAAATGTTAGATGAAGTTGAGGCATGAAATGGCATGAAAACCATTATAAATAATGAATGTTTCAACAGGGGACCAGCTTTGGATCTGACAGCCAAGAGTAGGTTCCTCAGCAGCCTGTGTTTTCATGTTCTACTGGGGAGCAGTCCCGAGTACCTCCTCAACCTGCTGACCCGCTATGTCCCTGAGGTCCGACTCAGACCTGCTTGTTATCCCCAAGCAAAAGTGCACCACACTTGGAGAACGCTCTTTTAGCTTCATGGCTCCACCTCTCTGGAACTCTTTCCTAGCTTTGCTGCATGATGCTCCCACCATCGCTCTCAAGACCCATTATTCTCTCTTGCTTTCCATGCTCTTTAAGCCTGATATCTGCAATTAGCTGCTGTTTTGTTTTTACTATTTAATGTAGTATGCTACTATATTGTGTATTATACATTTTTTACTGTATTTAATGTATTATGCATTGTTTGTATACTGTATTTCATGTATTATGCATTTCACTGTATTATGCATTTTTTTAATGTATATCATGTATTATGCATTTCTCTATTTAAAGTTATGGATTTTCTTCTTATTGCATCTTGTAAAGCGCTTTGTGATGGTGGTCCACTATGAAAGGCACTATATAAAATAAAGACTAATTGATTGAAGGCAGTCATTCATCTTAAAAGAGGGCTGTGCCAGCTTGTACTTTAATACATGTCACTTTGTCAATGCAGAGCAATGATTTTAAAAGGGAGAAATAAATACCAAGCCTATCGTTACAAGTAGCAGAGACAAGTTTTGAATGAGACTGGAATATTTACAAATGAATAGACATTACATAAAATAAAACTTTTAAAAATGCATCTTGCTTTCAGATCATTTATTTATTAGGGTTATTAGCAAGGGGGATTATAGGGGGCCACCCCTACCCATACAACACTACAGACATTGGTTATACAATGCAAAACATGAATATAGTGCAAAACAACAAAAACTGGTGATGTCGTTTTGTTAATTGTGAAAAATACCTTTAAGACCAATGTATACTATATAATTAGTTACTCATATAAGGTACACTTTAATAAGTTATTAACTATGTAAATGCAGGAGTTGGAGGGAGGTGTGCCACAGTATCGGTTTAGCGCACTGGCTTTATCTTCCTTGAGTTCAATTAATCAATTTACACTTGTACTGGCTCCCAGGTGCCATGTGGATAATAAGAAATTAAAAACAAGTATACAACTTGTAGTACTAGATTTTCAGTTTTTTAAAAATGTATATATAAAAAAAAATATAGTACATTTACGTTATTTTGGAAGTGTTTCTGAGCTGTAGGAAAGAGGTGGACAATAATAACCATCTGCTGCTGCAAACATAATAAGGGCATATTTAGCTCACATCACATTTGAAAACTTAGGGTCCGTAAGAAATTTACAGTTGGAGAATGTGAACACAAAATATCTACATTCCACATATTTAACAGTGTAAACATGGTTGCACAGAAAAAGAGGAATCGTATTTCCCCTTTAAGAGAACAAGCACACAATTGGGTTTTGTCAAACAAGTTGAAAGCACGTCTCATGGTTTTCCCCAGTGCTGCCCCCTGCCTTACTAATCTAACATTGCAGCTTGCAAATACCATACATTGAGCTTCCTATACACCATTGATTCTCCGTTTCACAGACAGTCGAGGATTTTAGCATATTTAAATGTGCACTTGTCGGGTATGTTAAAAACGTGATTTAGAATCCCAATGTAAGTAATGGCAGACTGATTTGTCATAAAATACAACAATAATTTTCAACAAGCAGCTAGCTAAAATGTTGAGAGCAGAGGAGGGCCTTGCTCTGAGAGTTCATTCAAGAACAGCACCTCTAACAGGAAATCATCACCTTTCTGTGAAACCATACATAAGACATGCAAGCATATATAAATTGATATACTTAACCCTCAGGACCTGCTTTGTACAGTGAATATTTAAGTTTAAAACCTAGGGCACCATTTAAATTGACAATTTGTGTCAGAAAGACGAGTCAGCATTTACAGGAATTACAGTTGAACTGAGTATGCTTTATACAGGGGTTTGAGGAATCAATGCACATTTTAAATAGCTTTGAAAACATTATTTACACAATAGCTTTCATTGTTGTACTGTACACTTGTGTTAAAATATTGTATTTTACCCAATAATTATAGACAATTATACTTAATACAATGTATTGCATTAATACTGCTCTCTGTTTTTTGTAAAGAAGGCTGTCCCAAAGAATAAGCACTTCCTTTGGTAAGCCTATAAGCTGAACTCCACAAGATAATGGAATGGCTCAGTCAGATGGTATCAGAACCCATCCAGAGGAACTGGGTTTGAGTGATGGACTTTAATTGGTACACATGCATGAATCTCAAAAAAAAAAAAAAAAAAAACAAACAAAAAAAAAAAAAAAAACAGCTGTTGTCTTTTTCTTAACGATTTAATTTTTTTTTTATAAAATCTAGACTTACATTGTTCTCTTTTGCTGTAGTTTGTCAACTTAAACTGGTTTGGAATATAGTTTTTTTTTTTTTTTTTTTTTTTTTTTTTTTAAAAACTAAAAATAAAGCTACAGACAACACAAACACATTTTCTAAATAGTATGGACAACTAATCGTAACAGCTGCATAGAAAGGATGCATTTAGACCTGTCAGTTTCTTGGTGCGGGCGGCACATACCAACCAAAGTATTAAACATGTTTTGGGATCTTTTTTCTGCTATGTTTTTTTTTTTGTGTTGAAAAGTGGGTGTCGCTGTGCATGCTGGGCTCAGATCATCATGATGGTGGTTTGGAGGAAGGACTTTAAACATCGCAGTTTACAGTAGTTAAGAAGAAAGGGGAAAAAAAGTCCAGCTTTTATCAGTTTTGTCTCTGGAATGTGGATTGGTCGGTTTTGCCTGTGTCTGCGAAGTGAAGCTATACAATGTATCTAGACCACAACTTTACACTAGTGATCCTCTGACCTTTCTTGTTTTGTATGGGAAGCAGAGCCGTAGCATTTGATACAAACTCCCCACTCCACAGTTAACTGGGAGATGTTAACATATGAAGCGCATTGGAAGGAACATGGTTGAGAGGACCAGTAAATTTGTTTTGATCGTGCTCGGATCCATCTGTTTCATGTTGATCTTGTACCAGTACGTGGGACCGGGGATGATGAACTTTGGGTCCCCGCACCGGTACCTTATTCAAGAAGATTTGGATATCTTCCCGACCCCAGATCCACACTACGTAAAGAAGTACTATTTTCCGATCAGGGACCTGGAGCGCTCTGTTGATTTTGAGATCAAGGGGGAAGATGTGATAGTTTTTCTCCACATCCAGAAAACCGGAGGGACCACCTTTGGAAGGCACTTGGTGCAGAATGTGAGATTGGAGGTGCCTTGCGATTGCAGACCTGGGCAGAAGAAGTGTACCTGTTACCGGCCGAACAGGAAAGAGACCTGGCTTTTCTCTCGCTTCTCTACCGGCTGGAGCTGTGGATTGCATGCTGATTGGACCGAACTCACAAACTGTGTACCCGGAGTGCTCAACAAGAAGGAAAATACAATGACAAATCCAAGGTAGGGTGTTCATTCGTTGTATTCCTGTCTTCCCTAAAAACAACATTTATTGGACAGAACGTCGCAGTATGGAACGGAGGATGCGTTACCCAGGTATTCAACATTTCATTCAGTTTACATTATTCTGCAGAGTGCTACCGTAACAAATTCAAACATACAGTACCTGGGAATCGTGCGTGTGAGTACACACTATATATATATATATATATATATATATATATATATATATATATATATATATATATATATATATATATATATTGCACTCCTCTAAACAATTTGTTGTGAATGGCAATCCTTCACGTTTTTCGGTGGACTCTTTTCACAATTGTCACTGACGTCAGCTTTGTTTAAATTTTTTTTTTTTTTTTTTTTTTTTTTTTTTTAAATAAGCGTAGAACTATGTCTGAAGGGTCACTTGCTGTTGTGCCTATGCTTGTCTAATGCATTCCACTCAGTACAGGTTGAAACTGAAACAAGCTACTGTTAATAACGATGCTGAAGTTGGCTTCTTAGCATTCCAGCTTCTTATTGGCATACCGAAAATGTAACAAATTGCATAAGTAACTGGTATTTCGGGGGGGGGGGTAAGTAGCTTTAGTCCACACATTTGATGCAAAAATAGTGGGTAAACGGCACAGATAGCAAGCTGGCCCATATCGCAAACTGAATAAGTAACTGGCTAAGTCCCTGCCTTCCTGCTTCTGTAAATATAGCACCAAATATTAGATACATGATTAAGTTATTTTTTTCCCCAGATACAGAATTAATAAAATACAAAATACATATAAAAAGCAATGAACGGTTTTATTGGACAGCACGGTTAGAAGTAGCAACACCACATTGTTAAAATATACCAGTGGTCAATTAGACTTTCCATCAGAATTAGGATATATCACAACGTCACAGTGCAAACTACAGTATTGAACTTCTGAGTGCATTTAGGAAAAGCACTGTTTGTTAACCAGGCTTAACACTGGATAAAACAAACCATTGTAAAAAAACAAAACAAACATTTGACACGTTGTCTGTGCAGAGAAGGTAACTTCACAGCGAGGGAAAATATCTGTGTAACAAAAAAATTCTACTTTCCATACCATAAACTCTTAATTCACTCACGCTCATTGTTTAAACAGGCACACTGTACTCCAGCCAAGTACTTATCGTTCGGAAAATCCATGTAAAAGCTCGCTTCGCTTCTCTCCGTTGCTCTCCATTCCAAACGCTATATGTGTTCCCACGACCGCACAAACAAAATCACAATGAAAGACACAAACCCTCAGGATGGCCACCTAGTTTGCAAAAGTGTATTCTATTTATGTTCAGGTGCGTAAAAACTGTCAATTATTATATTAGTCAATACCCAATAAGACATAAAAGGTGAACGGGGTGGATAAGCTACTACAATTACAGTGTTAAATCAATAATATAGAAAACGTGCACTAATCAAATCTAAATGTAAAATAATAAAAATAAAACATATAAGTAACAAATAAATACATGAAAGATAATAGGGGCATTACTGACCCTGTTAAAAAGTGCCCTGTTTCTCAGTCATAAAAATAGGGTGATGCTTGAATTTGACTTTTTTTCTCAGTGAGCCTCTGCCGTTTAATGTCCTCTGCACGTTACTGCTGTGTTATAAAGTACAACTATGATGCGGGTTCTAGCGCATAAAACTGATTAATCAGTCTCAGTAAGCTTTCAGTGCTTTAAACATCTCTCTCTCTGAAAACCACAGTCAGTATCAGAGCTGAGCTGTGATTAAGAATTATTCTCTTGTCAAGACATTTTTTCAATCCCAGTATTTAAGTTTTGGTTTGCGAAATCCCATAATCAAGTTATTTTCTGCAAGTCGGTCAAAACACACTGCGCTGTTTCTGTGTTTACCTGGTTCCTACCTGCTGCCTTTTGTTAATGAGGATCACCTCTCTTTAAAACAGCAGGTTGGATGACTGATTGGAAATTGATTTGCAGCCACATTCCTCCCAATCACTCATCATCATACAAAGACAGTAACTGCTGTCATTCTGCAGATGAGCCGGTGCAGACAAAAAAGCCACAGTCCCTCCCTCGGCTTCAGTTTTACATTGGAATTTACTTTCTTGGTAAATGTTCGCTACATTCTTCCTTAGATTAGGTATTCAGCGCACTCTTTGCCTTCAGGTAGCAGACCTTGTTGGCTTTTCAGTTTGTTTATATTCCTTAAAGGTACTATCAGCTGTAGGTACACAAATCTCCTCCATCGTTCAAGCCGTCTTGCCACTTTGTAGTTCATGAAAGCAAACAAAAATAAAAAAAAATAGTGATTTATCCATCTGCCATTTTTGTTATATGATTAGGTTTTAAACTTACAAATGAGATATTTTGGCATGATTCATTAATCTTTTGGAAATGTATAAAAACTATTTTAAAGGTATCTATCTATTACGTTGATGATAATGATAACACAGTACTAATTTTCATGAACTGAGAAGACATTTGTGATTATTATTTATTATTATTATTATTATTATTATTATTATTATTATTATTATTATTATTAATTTAGCTGTCACCTTTATCCAAGGTGACTTACAAGTATTACAATAGAAAATACAATATTCAAAAATATTAAAATGTTATTTTTATTATAATATGATTACTATTATTATTAGTCGCAGCAGTGGTACTGCTAGTAATGATACCAGCCATCCCAATTTTCCCAGGACAGCCCTCTTTTTAGGTAGCATGTTCTAATGTCCCCACAAATTTAGTCAAATCTTGTTTTTGTCCTGCTTGTGGCTAGTTGTACCATTTTTCATGAACGTTGTACCATTTTCCATATTGTAATTAGGCCACACCCTAATGGACGGAGGTAAATCTAAAGCCAACTAGCCTCTTAATCCCAGAGTCCCTTAGACAGGACAGGTTGATTAAATTGACCCTTAACTGAAAGAAACAAATCTGTAAATTAAGTGTTAACCCTTTGCTACATTGATAGTGTTGCTTCATACCGCGAGGTAGAATGATGATACAATAGTAAAATCCACATTGAATCTTTTTATTTACATTGGTATTTTATATGGGAGCTCAGATATATAGAATAAAATGCAGAACAACAACTAGAGAGATTAAATATTAGTTCAGCACACATCGCAGATCATCTGCAATTACTGCAACTTAAAAAAAAAAAAAAAATCTGTTTCCTGCCAGTCTGCTCGCAGTGACTCATCTAGACACTCCATGCATAAAATATTATGAAACCGAGGTGCGGAAAAGCTTTCATTGAAAGAAAGTTGTCATTATAGTTAGAATGCGTTATATATTTAATAAAAGTACACCAGACTGTTTTCTTATCATATGACATGTTGTGCAGACTGAATGAGCATGGAAACTCTTACTGAGTTACAGTGTTTGCAAATTATGACTTCGGAAAGTTGGTAACTTTACGTAGTAGTAGTGCATTAAAATACGTTTTGGGCCAGGATAAATATATATGGGTGACGTAGAGGGGTTCCCCCTCTGTGAGAATCAACTTTGAAATAAGTGGCCCAAACCATTTATCACCCAAAATGCTCCAGTTAGTTACTTGTAGTTTTTAAAACACAACTAATTGAGGTTTTGATAGTTTCAAATATGTCACTGTAACAAAGAAATCTTATTACACACGCAAGTTCATAACCCCTCAGCTCCAAGCTAGTGCCACTGGAAGCACACCCTGTCACTTATTTTACTTTTTACTTTTTAATAATGCCAGTTCGGTTAGGACTGTGTGGTGCTTTAGCCTCACCAAAGTGGCCATAAGCATGGGGGGGGGGGGGGGGGGGGGGGACTTGAAACCAAAAGTGTTTCACAAAATTTTGGAGAGTGGTCCCTAAGGTTCTTACATCAATACTAATGTTTTTCTGGAAAGCCCTGTTCATTACGAGTTGAACGAGGTGCTGCACATGATGGGAGCGTCTAAGTTGAGCCCAGGGTGATTTTTCCGGTCAGGGTCACTTTCACTTTAGGTTGACCTTTGCCAGGTCACAGCTCAAAGGGGGAAAAAGATATATAATATAATATATATATATATATATATATATATATATGATATAGATATATATATATATATATTGCTTTTCTGAACTCGTGATTTTTTTTTCTAGTAAGTATGGTCTTACCCTTGTTTGCAGCAGTAGGAATATATAAGCTGGGAGTTTAAATAGTTTTAATTATTGTGCATCATTTATCACAAATAATATTGCAAAAAGACAACCCTACTAATTAAATAGGTTCAGTGTCTTGTACAGAATTATGTCACATAGGCCTAATAATTATATATTGTAGGGCATACCACCATGAGATTCATAGCTGTGCATCCTTGGTGGACAGCAAAGATCTTATGGCAAAGATTAGAGTGAAAACACACCTTCCCCAGCCTGAGAGATGACATATTCTCTTTAAAAACAAACATGCAAGCACTATTAGCCCATCCCAGTATTCATTTTTGAAGCCCAGGATAGTGGCATGCATCATTATCCTTAATCCTTAATTGTATGTGGTCTCTGGGGTTTCTAGAATAGTGTAAGAGATGGATACACACATGCTGCTGAACATGAACATCTTTTCAACATTTCTGGAGATTTTGATATATAAAATGGTTAGTATTTTAATAGAAGCCTAGGCAGGGGTTAAAGATTGATGGGCATGGCAGTTGTTCTATTGGATCACTGTAGAATGTCAATAAATCACTTAGTATGGAAGAATGCAATGCACAGTTTGACTTGAAAGAGCATCATTTAAAAGAGCGTTCAAATAATGTATTTACATGTTGTTATTACACCATTATCAGTAGTAGCAATATCCTCTCTGGTCCCAATCGTCTTTTGTTTGAATATATTTTGGTTATTTGATTTTATTTTTACTTCAGCTTGGAATATTTAAGGCAACACTGTATATGAAATGTTGCTTAATGACTTAATGTGTTGCAGTTAAATGGTCTGTCTGCATTCGGGAGATGTTACCTAAAGCAAAGGTACCAGGATGCAGAAGTGTATCTGTAGCGTAGTATTTGAAATATTTTCATATCCTGAATTACCGTTTCTGCACAATAATACACTCTTTAAGACCAATCTATGTGTAACTCCATGTCTGTGGTTGTGTACCTGCTACACCTCTGTCAGTGTGGTTTTCACAGTATATTTAGAGTTGAGAACTTATTCACTGATTATAAGTCCGTGGGTTTGGTCATAGCCTGGGGTTAGTCTTTTGCTTACTGATCTATGTGCTGCAGACTCAGAAAGCTCCTTCCCACAGAGTCCCAGGATACAATAAGCATATTTACATGAAATGCACTATTGGACAGAATTGCAGAGCTATTTAATAGCTGTCAAAGTCCAACCTGCCTGATTGAGCGATAGAAGCCATAATAGTTTTTCAACAAGAGCTGAGTAAAATGTACATTTGTTTTGCAGCCTTACAGGAGACACATTTTAGTGCCTGTTTGAATTATTCTGTTCAAATATAAACTAGGTGACGAGAATCAGTAAGCACAAGGAACATTATTGTTAATCTTTATCAGGCAGGTGTTTCATACTGTAAGGTGATTTTTGAAAGCCTTTTTTTGTTTGGTTGGTATGTGCTGTTTTGACCATGTTATACAAAATCAAATTGTAAGCCAGTTCATTAGGCCAATGTAATTTTTTTTTTTTTTTTAATCACATTTGATGAACAGACACAAACACAAACGACCTGAAATATATTTCCTGGTTGATTATTTGTAAGTGTTGACTGGAATATGCCATGTAGAAAGCTCTTAAATTCATGTTTTTAAAGTAGTGTCCTTAGGCTTTCTATCTGGGGTTTAAAGAAGAAACATATGTGGGTCTGGCTTTACAGCTGAGACGGACATATTTCCTAATTTATTATTATTATTATTATTATTATTATTATTATTATTATTATTATTATTATTAATGCTTCCTGCACCCAGAGCATTAAGCTAATTGAACTCTGTTTACAACCATGCAATGCAGGTCGTGGAGCCCAGAAGGACACAATGAAAGTGAAAAGTCACCTCGTACTGCACTATCATCTGCAGCTTGTTAAGATTCCCTTTTTCTCATAGGTTTCAAACCCCAGCACTTTCAAATTCCGTGGCTTCCTTTATGTTACTCCATTCCCATGACCACCGTTATAAGCTGTCAATTATCTCATCTTGGAACCACAAAGAGGACCTGGCAGGGCTTGTATTGTGAAAGAGCAAGATACACTGATAAGTCCCTGTTCACCACTGCAATGGTGGTGACGCCCATGTGTGTCGGCAGCTCAGGACTAATGGAATTCAACTCGAGCCCCTTGTGTTTTACAGCAGGAAAGGAGAAAGCTGAGATGGCTAATTTGTGTGTGTTTTTTGAATCCCTCAAAAAATACACAGGGGTTATTGCCTAAGGCTGTTTTCGAAGGTTCATTCGGTAGCCAGGAATTCGAAAGTAGTTTTAAAACTTCGAAGGTTCATCAGGTGGCGTTCACATACTGTTGTTTTTTTTTTTTTCGCTCTGTTAACAGAAACTGTTTGACAATGTGTGAATACTATAAATCGCACATTAAATGCCACTCACATGCAAAGTTTGATCTTTTGATTTGTATAATGCATATTACATTAACAAAATCCTATAGCGGTTGTAGTGCTTTACCAAAATATGTACTGAATACCTAGTTTACAAGACAGTGTAAGAGAAGTGCTATGGTATATCATCACTGATATTTAGAATTTCGAAAACTGAGCACCCTCCCCCCCCCCCAGCTCGTGTTACCCAGAGGTAACCTTTCATTTCTTCATTCACCATCTCTACAGCAAAGCGTTGTGTGGTGTAAGCTGCAAGCATAAGTTATGAAGTGTGGCGGAGCCTCAAACCCCTCACAAACCCTCTTGCTTTTTGGGATTTTTTTGTTAATCCCCAAATGACCAAAAAAAAAGTGCAAACTGTGGTGGACTGTTCCAGTGGTCCAGTTCATATTATTATTATTATTATTATTATTATTATTATTATTATTATTATTATTATAATAATAATAATAATAATAATAATAATAATAATAATAATAATAATAATAATAATATTTAGTAGCAGTAAAATGTGACTGATAACCTGCTTGGAACAGTGACTGTTAAATAAAGCTTTGTTTTGCCTAAATCTGCTGCAGTTGGCGTAAATAAACAATATGTATTTTTATTTTTGTTTAAATTGTAAAACATGATTACTGTTCTTAATAGTGTATTTTTAAACTACATGTGAATGCTTTATTCCATGTATATGGATTAGCTGTAAAAGAATAGGATTTTCAATCAAATATAAACCAGTAGCTATGGTGATTTCACCAGTACATTATGCAAATTGTACCATCGATGGTACCGAACTTTCGAAGGTCAAAATATACCCTTCGTTGCAGCCCTAGTATTGCCAGAGCTTGGTTATTCACTGTTTGTAAGCTATGGAACTAAAAAGGCAAATTACATTTTGTGCATAATTGCTTTAACGACATAACAGGGCAAGACAGACTGCTAATTTAGTTTGCAAGAAGAAAGCAGATTTGTCATTTTGAGAATGAAAAATGAGAGTACATTTCCCACTTCCGAGTTATAGGAGCAACCAGCATAGATCGAGAATTAGAAGGCTTCTTACTAGTTTTATTAAATGAACAAGTTTTTGGCATCTTTCAACACTGCATTGTGACTAACTCACTGTCAGTTTCATGAAATGAATGTGTTTTTTATTAGTATTTTATTGCTATATGTTTTGGTACAGTGAATAGAATGTAGGTTTGCCACAATTCTCCACAGATTGTCAACCCAGAGAAAAACAAAACGCATGGAAAATCTTTCAAAACCGGTTGTGGATTAGCGCTAGGTTGTCTGATAATAATTACTGCAATTGACTCATTATGAACCCTCCCCTGGGAAAAAGGGTTTTTGTGTTGTATGTAGAAGGAGGTCATATAACCAAGTGTGTTTTGAATAGACACATGCAAACCAAAAAAAGATATAAATATATATACAGTGCCTACAGAAAGTCTACACCCCCTTGAACTCTTTTCACATTTTGTTGTGTCAGTGCCTCAGAGTTTCATGCATTTAAATGAGGAATTTTTTCCATTTATCTACACACCATACTCCACACTGTTAAGGGGAAAAAAGTTTTTATTGAGAAAAAATTGTATATTAAAAATACAAAACTGAAAGAGCATAATTTGATAAGTCTCCACCCCCCCTGAGTTAATACTTGGTGGAAGCACCTGGCAGCAATTACAGCTGTGAGTCTGTCGGGATAGGTCTCTACCAACTTTGCACTCCTAGATTTGGCAATATTTGACCATTCTTCTTTACAAAACTGTTCAAGCTCTGTCAAGTTCCTTGGGGAAGGTTGATGGACAGAAAGCTTCAAGTCATGCCACAGATTTTCGATTGGATTTAGGTCGGGGCTCTGACTGGGCCACTCAACGACATTTACCTTTTTGTTCCTTAGCCACTCCAGTGTAGCTTTGGCTGTGTGCTTTGAGTCGTTGTCATGCTGCAAGGTGAACATCCGTCCTAGTTTCAGCTTTCTTGCAGAGGGCAGCAGGTTTTCCTCAAGGACTTCTCAGTACTTTGCTCCGTTCATTTTCCCTTCTATCCTGACAAGTGCCCCAGTCCCTGCCAATGATAAAACATCCCCATAACATGATGCTGCCACCACCATGCTTCACAGTAGGGATGGTGTTCTTTGGGTGATGTGTTGTGTTGGGTTTGTGCCAAACATAACACTTTGCATTTAGGCCAAAAAGTTCCATTTTAGTTTCATCAGACCACAAAACTTTTTGGTATAGAATCCCCTGCGTGTTTTTTTTTTTTTTTTGCATACTTCACATGGGATTCAAGGTGGGCTTTCACGAGTAATGGCTTCCTTCTTGCCACCCTACCATACAGGCCAGATTTGTGGAGTACTTGGGATATTGTTGTCACGTGCACACTTTGACCAGTCATAAAAGCCTGTAGCTCTTGCAAAGTTGCCATTGGCCTCTTGGTAGCCTCTCTGATCAGTCTCCTTCTTGCTCGGTTATCCAGTTTGGAGGGATGGCCTGATCTAGGCAGGGTCTTGGTGATGTCATACACCTTCCACTTCTTAATAATCATCTTGACCATGCTCCAAGGGATATCCAAGACCTTTGATATTTTTCTTATAACCATCCCGTGATCTGTGCCTTTCCACAACTTTGTCCCAGAGTTCTTTTGAAAGCACCTTGGTGCTCACGTTTGAGTCTTTGCTTTAAAATGCTCTACCCAGTAGAGGGAGCCTACAGGAACTGCTGAATTTATTCTGAAATCATGTGAATCATTATAGTTTAACACAGGTGGAGGCCACTTAACTTGGTGTGTGATTTTGAAGGCGATTAGTTACACCTGAGCTAATTTAGGATTGCTATTACAAGGGGGGTGGACTCTTATCCAGCCAAGCTATTTGTTTTTATTTTTTATTAACACCACAAATACAAAAAGGTATAAAAATTAAAATTCAAGGGTTTATAAATTGTAACACTACTGGTGTAATTTATATGTTAACTTGCCCATGTAACCTGGTCTATATTGGACAAACTAAGAGAAGCTTGAAAACATGGATTGCAGAACACAAAGCAGCTATTTGAAATCAGAATCATGACTATGCTAACGGGAAGCACTACACAAAAGCCTGACATGGATCTTCTGTGCACTCACTGAGATTTGTGGGTGTGGAGAAAATCAATGTACCAGCTAGAGGGAGGAATTTGGTAAATATTCTACTACGTAGAGAAGCACATTGGATTCTTACTTTGAACACATTGGAACCATTGGGTCTCAATGACGATATTAATTTATATTCGTTAATCTAATATTATCTTCCGAAGAGTAATACACATTTATTAATGATTTTTGTAATATATGAAGTGTTTTTAATCATGATGCTTTTATTATCATTTGTTGAAACAATTATCTATAAATTGATCATTAACTAATTGACTCCTGTTTCGGTGCAAATTGTTATTGATTATTGATTTAAGGTGTAGTCCTGGCTTTGAAGTATTTAAATCTTTGAAACACCTGTGTTTTACAATGTTCTGATGAAGACAAACTGTTGAAACGTGTAAACATTGTTGCTCGCTGACTTTTTAAACATGAATATGCAAGAATAAAGACACTTTTATCTACAAATTGACTACAGATCTGGATTAATCCAAGGGAGTTGTCTTTTTTTCCCCTCTGTCCGTGGTTTTCAGCAGTCAGGTATTTTGTTTGTGTGTGTATATATATATATATATATATATATATATATATATATATATATATATATATATATATATATATATATATATATATATATATATATATATATACACACACACACACACACACACACATATACACATACGCACACACTGAACAAAAAATATAAATCTTTTATACGCACAAAAAGCTTATTTCTCTCAAATTTTGTGCACAAATTTGTCTATATCCCTGTTAGTGAGCATTTGACTGTCCACCAGAGCTGTTGCCAGAGAATTTAATGTTTATTTCTCTACCATAAGCCGCCTCCAAAGTCGTTTTAGAGAATTTGGCAGCACATCCAACTGGCCTCAGAACCGCAGACCACATGTAACCACGACAGCCCAAGACCTCCACATCCGGCTTCTTCATCTGCGGGATCTTCTGAGACCAGCCACTCGGACAGCTGATGAAACTGTGGGTTTGCACAACCGAAGAATTTCTGCACAAACTGTCAGATATCGTCTCAGGGAAGCTCATCTGCGTGCTCGTCGTCCTCACCAGGGTGTCACACAAATTCTGGCAAGGTGGTAAATGGAAAACCAAAACATTTTGCGATATGTATTTCTAATTTCTATCAACTGTGTCATTTATGACGGACGTGGAATTTTGCCTCATCGTGGCATGCAACAAGTTCTTCAAGGCTCTCAAGAAGAAGTGAGAGCGGAGACTCCCCTCCTGAACCGGGCTTAAAAACAGTATTTTTTTTTTAATATTTGGATATTTATCCCTGCACTACAAAATATTATCCTGTTTTTAAATATGTTTTGAGTTTCAAATAAAGACTGGAGGAATATATTACAGGCAAACTTTCCACTTTCTTTAATATTATAATATTGAATTGACTTCAGATAACAACCCCATTAGTTCAAGCTGAAGTAGGAAATAGCTTTTATTCAAGTGTTTTGCAAGGCCTGTTTTATTTTATTTTTTTTACAAAACAGTGGCAGTAATTTGGTTTTAAAAGCAGTTAAGTGAAGTAAAAGTAAATCAACACAATATACAATCTGTGACCTGCTTGCATTTTAATCCAGTTGCTAGGTACTGTAGCCAAGGTAATTGCTGGGTTTCAGTTAAGCACTGAAGAGGTTGTTGGCTTATTTGTTGAGGCCTCAAATAGATAGATTTGTCTAATGAAGGGTACCTCTAAACGCTAGAGAGGGATTTCTAAGCTTTTGACAATCTAAGCTGGGTATTACACTGCCTAAATGGAGACATGTCTTTACAGCCAGAAAGAGATGTGTTGGAGTGCTGTTGCTATTATGGGTCCTTCATTTAAAATAGATCCTTCAGAACCACGCCTTCAACATTAGCCTCCACTTTGTTAATAGTCCAGTTAATGTTCTTTCAATGTTTGATCACTGGTGACACCACATACAATGGGAGAATCAGATTAAAAGTAAAACTAAATCAGCAGACTTGATGCCTTTGTGCAAGTAGTTTGAGTTTCAATCCCATTTGAAGAGAACTCCTCGAACCCTTGTGAAGAGATTCATCCTGGGTAAGTAAAGAATTGGTAATAAATAGGACAAAAAAAAAAAAAAAAAGAAAAATAAACCCATTGCAGAACTTTGGTGGTATTGTCCCTCAGACCGTTCTTCTCTATATCTTTGGGGAGGATTGTTAAATTGAGTGCTGCTCCTCCACTCTCTCTGCACTCACAATCCAACACCCCTGCACACACACACACACATATATATACCTCTTCTTCCAATCTTGTCATTCCAATCAAAGAGCCAAGGCAATTTTCCACCCTGTGGCTTTATGGATATGGGCTGCAGATCATCCCGAGCGTGACTGGAACATTAGAGGAAATGTATTTTCATGGGAAATTTGCTGCCATTTCAAAAATAGCTTGTTCGGCTAATGGACAACTGCATGGTATATAATAACCGTGTGTGTGTGTGTGTGCACGTTGGGTAGGGGGCTTTCTATAGATTTAGAATTAAATTAGCAGTTGCTGGCATTGTGCATTAACCTCCATTGTATTTCATGTTTTGAAACGTGGTCAAAGGGGTTTGACAGCGCAGGTGTTGCAAATGATGGCCTGTTCATATTCTAGTTTACTGCAAGGTAAAATGGTCCGATTTCTGCTACATCAGTTGACCTACACTGATGTAGGTCAACTCCTTGATGTTCAAGTTCTCTGGATTTAATTTACTCACTCTGTTATCCCAGCATTTGGTTCAGTTCAATGCACTGAATGTGCTGGATGTTACTTTCTTAGAAGCAGTAAAAGCAATGTACAGTACCGTTATGCCAGTTTGTTGAATAAACGATCCTTTACTGGGTAAAATTGAAAGTGTTCTAGAAATCATAAGTTCACATTTATTTGTTTTGGTACAATTATTTTCCCATTAAATACAATTAGTTAAAACAGACATTAAAAAACACAATGATAAAGACATTTAAGTAAACCTTTTAGGGAGCCAATATAGGAGAGAAAGTCAAATGTGGCTCCCTAATAAATGTACTTATATTTCATCTGCTCTTTGGAGTGTATACAAATGTGGGATGGGTTAAATTGACAGGACCCCTGTGCTGCTTTGCCCTTTTGTTTCTGAAGTACCGAGGAGCATGGTGAGCGGCGGCCCAATGTAAAATGACATTGGATTTTAGAATGTCGAGAATGTTGCCAGAATGGGCCCCTGGTGTGCAGTGAGTGTTGAATGAACAGACCTACTACTTTGACTGGGATTTAGACCAATGCTGACCTCATTGTCCCGCAGGGGTGCCAAAACAAGAGAGGTAAACCATAAAAGTCACTTTCGCATCTCTTTTCGGAAGATAAATGCAGTATTGTGCTTCTAAATTAGGACTGTCCTGTATTCTGAAATAAGATGAGAATGGGCATCAAATGACTTGGCTGAAATTCCACAGTTTTTCCTCTGAAACAACAGAAGTATTTAGTATGGTAATGGAATATTTGGAAAAGGCTGCAATCCATAATTTTAGCATGTTATATTATATAGTAACAGCCTGTTTATCCAAGCATGAGGAGAACAAGAAAGCTGTATTTGCTTAAATGTGTGACTGGAAAATCACTTGGTTTTATTTGTATGGTATAATGAAAGAGGAGTCTTATTGTTCTTGAAAGCATGTGATCTTTTATATCTGGATTTTATCAACAAGGTTAGGGTAAATGTTAACAATGAGTTGTAGTGTTCAAGCGGTTAGAGCTCTTTCATTTTGCTTATCTGTTTGAATCCCGGCTATTGAATGAGTCTAGATCACTGATGTTGTGTTAGATAACTTTGAAGACAATTCTGCTTCACAATCAGCTGTGAATGTACACTGCTCTTTGTCTGAAATAATAATAAAAAGAAGATATATTGCTTTAAGCAAAATACATTTCCACCAGTTTATCTGCTTTAAATCTAAGCTTCTTATGTGTTGTAATCATTTTTTATAAGCATTTAAATTTAGTTTGTTTTTGGTATCCTTTTGAAACTGTAAGCACTAATTTTGAATTTATTGAACATTAAGAAAAAGCACTATGAGATGATTCAGCTCAGGAGTTTAGCATCTTACCACAATATGACATGCCACACATTTTTTATTGTTTGAAACCTTTTTCAATGAAAGTAAATAGACTGAGGTACCATTACTTTTTCACAGTATATTGAGAAATAAGGTTTGATGAGGCAAGACCATTGTCAGACATGCTGATCAATCAATGGCGAATAGAACCGTGCTCATCGCCATCCACTTGTCAATAGATTTCCCATTCCTACTAATTGTCTTCCTGCGATGGAAAGGACCTGTATAAGATTGTCCATCTTTCCTTGAAAGCAGGTTAATTCAGAGAATTGTTAGTAGAGAGTTCTTCCAGTACAGGTTCACATTATTCACATTATTTACTCTAGACTGCTGGCTGGGTTTGAAGGGATCTTGTGTTAATTGCCTCGTAACATCATCAAAATGAGGCTAGGTAGGACATTAAGCACCATAACATTAACTGGAAATGTGTTGTTGGTTGGTTAATGTTTTTTCTTAATGTTTTCTTTTAATTAACATTGAGTTTTGGAACATTTCTCAGTTGTGTGTTGAAGTAAGAAGAGTGAAGTAAGGGCTGTCCAAAATAATATCTGATCATGCAGTGAACAGCAGTTTATGGCAAATAAACAAAATGTTATTCTGCTACCATTTGCATCCTCTCTGTAAGGTAGATCACTAATAGTCAGAATGACAACTATGTACAGATAGTGATTTTTATCTTGTAACACTCAGTATGACACCCTGTTCTCAGTGCAGTATAGTAACAGTTATGACCAGCCAAAATTATATTAGCAAAATCCCATTGATTTTTAATTTTTAATTTTTTTTTTTATGCAGAATTTTTGCTACTTGGTAATTCTGCTGTTGAAATAGCCAGATATTTTTTAAAGGGTGAGACAACACTGAATTGAGTGGAATTACTTAAAATTAGATGTCAGTTTTTATTCACTACAGGAGGTTATTTTGAGAATCTCTGTCTATACTATAAGGTTTGACGACTAACGGTTGCAGTGTTCCTTTGGGCTTGCCTGTCCTCCTGGTTTCACCTCTAGCAGATGCTACGACACTAGATGGATAATTCTGGAATGCTCGTTTTTTTGCCTCTGAACAGAGATGCGTATTTAGCTAAGAAAACCTAACCGCTTAAACTTCATTTGGCTAAACTGCATGTCTGAATGAATGTGAAGATCAGTGATGCTACTTCTATCACTTGCTGTTGAAGAATTTCAGTGTCATCCTAGTTAACAGACAACAGACTCAATTGCCAGTGTAGAGACGCTGCACTGCAGAAATGTTCCAGCTTCAGCCTGCTGTTGTGACCACATGAACATAACAGTTAATCGGGTTTAAGGGTCTTGTTATGCAGATATGCTTAATCACGATAAACACATTGTGCTGATCACATGCAAAATTAGTTGATCATATGCTAAATGAGTTGTTTGATTGCATGAAATAGAGTTTTGATACGCAGAGAGCAAGTTTGCGGAGACTGATTTAGCAAAAGTTTATAATTAATCCGAAGCACTAATGAATATTAATTGACTGTTCGCTAACGATGAATTGGTGCTGTTGCTGAATTTGAATAGCAAATGGTTGTGCAAGTCCAGGTGTTTTTAAACCTGTTTCCAAAGAGGATCAGAAGCCCATAAGAAATGATGCCCCAGGGCATGCATCGTTCCATATGGGCTTCTGATCCTATCAGACCTTGGAATGGAAGCAGTGTTGCGCCTGGTCAGTGTTGGAATCAGAGATGTTGTTTTACCCCAGAGGACATGGAGGTGTTAATATTCTACTCATTACCCAGATTTAACTTTACAGCTTGGAAAGCTGGCCTGGATTTTAAGTTCCCTGTTTCTGTATGTGAAGAACCACTGCTCAAGTACCAAAACAGTGCTCCCCAGCTACAAGACTTTTAATTGTAATAAAAAAAAAAAAAAAGTAAACTGTACAAAGATGTTTTTTTAAAATGTAGTTCATCTACTAAAAGATTGACTGATCTAAGATTAACCATGGAGGGTCGGGGGGGGGGGGGGGGGGCGGCAGCTAGTCTTAATCTATTTTGGTCTATTTTGGAGAGCACTTTGTTTGGCATTACAGCCCCAGTATCTTTGTATCAAACGTGAAGAATTAATCATTGTTAGCCATAAACCAGGCTGCCATTCATCTTCTTGAATTTAGTGCTCATTAACTGACTTTTTTAGGCAAATAACATTTCTTAAGTTTGACCTATCCCAGGCCTGTGCACAGTCTCGCTGTACTTGTCATAGCTAAAACACAACAAAAACAGCTATATTTTTTTTTTATAGAAAAGTGCTTGGATTAAAAAAAAGGAAGGATATGAGACAAACATTTAATGTTGAAATGGGTTTTTAATCGATTTGCCCACTGAATACGGAAATGGCCAATTACAGTGTATCATCCATCTCCCAGATTTTATTTGGTTATAATACTGACACTGATGCACTGTGCTTGCATTTTGTCTGAGTAGTCTTAAGAGAGGAGGCGGAAGGTGGTTTGGTTAAACCACTAAGCCAGATGGTGTTTGAAAATCAAGAATCAGTTTACTGTAAGCATGTGTGGAGTATATGTAACTGTTCTTAAAATAAGAATGGAGCATGCAAAAGTGTTTACTTTCAGATGCCTAATTATCGTTTTTAGCTTGGCTTTAGAACAAATGATCAAAATGTACACTTGACAGTACTGAATCAGTATAATGTGTAAGGAGTGAGTAGACCTACTCATAAAATACTTTTAATATACAGTATTATGTTGCTATAACAAGTTTTATAGTTTAACCAAAGCAACCACACTTTTTTTGTTTTTGTTGTTTTTTTTATGTGCATTCAATTTCCATGTATGGTAGGTAAGGCACAGTGGCAATAGCTAAAGACCAGGAGGTGCAAGCTTCCTCTGTGATCTGTATTCAGAATTTATTTCACTTGTGGCCAGTGCCAGATTAGATCAAGACTTCCAGAGGAAAAAGGAGTGAAAATCTTGTGAATAAAGTGCTTGCCAAATTTATCTGGCCCTGTGTGACAAGTTAGCTGAGTGGATACAGGTGCAGAGGTGATGTAGTGCAGGAACGAAACAAACAGAGACTGTAATCCGGTTTGGAAAGGGGTATTTTATTTTTGTAATCCCAGGTCTGGTGACTAGTGCACAATTATAACAAAAACAATAACGGGTTTTGCATACCCAAACATTAATTAAATACCACACGTATCCGCCCCACAGTAATATGTACATGGTCACTAATCCTGGGTGAGTGCAGTAGTGCTCTTGGTGGGTTTAGTTTAGTTTTAAGTGACAATGGTGCAGTGATGTTCCGGCTTTAGTGCTGGCCCTTGGCGACAGCTCCAGAACGTGTTAGCCGTCTTGTGTACAAACAAGACGATTATTACACAGACAAATAAACACACAACACTCATGATACTTGTTATGTTTGCTTTTTACTGGTTCACTCTCAGTCCTTCTCGGTTCTCTCTTTAAACCAATGTGAATGAACAGATTACGATTCTCTGTCCCGTTTTATGCTGTCATGCATGACCCCTTGGTAAACTGGTGCAACCACCTCTCCAATCTGCAGCTGCCATGTCGTTTCCCTTCTGGGTCAATATGTTCTTGCAATGGAGTCTCACCTTCTTCCAGACTGGCCGACTTCCCGACCCTAGGAAAGAGCTGTCAGACCAGCCCGTCGAAAGAATTCTGTTCTCGCTGCTTAGCGCCCTCACAGGTCAGGTGGGAGATTCACAACCAAGAATCATTGTATTTCTGTCACACCCTGTTATTAGATTGTATTTCTGACTTGTTGAGAAGTGTGTGTGTGTGTGTGTGTGTGTGTGTGTGTGTGTGTGTGTGTGTGTGTGTGTGTGTTTTTTTTTTGTTTGTTTTGTTTTTACTGATGAAAAGATGTCTGCCCTTGTGGCAAAGTGCCCCGCCCCTGGGTTATTTGTGTTGTATGTTACGTGTAGTGTGTTAATGTTGGTGCATAGTCAGTGGTACATGGGATATAAATGGGTCTGTTTAACACAAGTGTTTAAAATGTTTGTTTGTATTTTGGCACTAGGATTGCACAGCACTTCACGTGCAGATAAAATGTAATAACGTGAGCATGGGGAATTGCACTTTATTAATTCACATGCAGTTGTACTGAGACTCCAATTGAATGATTGATTAGCAATCGAGTCAGTACAGCTGCATAAAAGCTTACTCGGGGTTTTGTGTTCGGTGAGTGGAGAACGGGTGGGGAGAGGAGAAAATAATAACGTAAAGTAAATCATAATTTCAGCTCACCGTGTTTGTCTGTGTAGTTCGTTTTTGTTTATCTCTTTGTTTTGGCTGCCTGTGCCGTGTCCTGTTTTTTGTACTGTTTTATTATATAATAATATAAATTACATTTTATAATAATGGATGTACATTTCTTCTGGTCTGACATCCTCAGTACAGCCGTCTTTGTCACAGCCCTTAAGGTGTCAAATTCTGGGCTTGTGTCGTCTGAACTTGTGTAGCTGCAGTTGTATAGCCTCAGTGTGGATACTACAAGAGCTTCACTGTATTGTCACTGGGGTGATTTAATACTACCACAGTTTTTAAGTGACAGCATAGGTTTGGCTAAGCAATGCCAAATAGACCAAATAAATCAAGTGGATATCTGCAGGGGGTAAATTGCTGAAGGGTAAATACAGGGCTTTTCTGCGGCCAAGAGTGACTTCCAGCACACTCAGCCTGATTGTATAATAGATTTAATTCCATAATCTGTATAAAGAGAGCTGCTTACGCGTGCCCAACATGTTTCCTGCAATCTCTCTGAACATCCCTTCTTCACAGCTGCTCTTTGGAATCAGGTGAAATTAACATTCAGTGCCTGACCTCTCTGGCAGCAAAAGGCTATAAGACGTGTTTAATAGCAGCTCAGAAGGTCAGAAGTTCCCTGTAATTTTCTTTTAATAGACCTCAAATAGAAAACGTCCCACCCTGTTCTTTCGGGGGGGGGGGGGGGGGGGGGGTTCGAATGGGGGAGGATTTGAAATGTTTCAAAGCAACAGTATGTGCGTAGACAGGTTATTTGAAAAACTAGGAATGGGTACATAGACTGTTGAATGTCTGTATTGAAACACAGTGAAAGACTGGAGTTTATCAACCTCTTGTAGATTACCATAAAATAGCATTTACTGAGAAAAGTAGGGTTACTGTTTTTTGTAATTTTGGTTTTTCATCTGGTTTTCAACTACTTGTCCCAATTCCATTCCCCTCTTCCTAAAATTCTGTGCTGGGTGTGGAATAGTTTTGAAGCCGGTAGCAAACCAAATAACTTACAGGTTTGTATCTAGATATATGTAGACTGGAAGGCTATGTGCTGACCATCTACCCTGGTGTAAGTGTCCTTGGACATTGGTGGGTAATTCTACTTGGAAAGCTACTACTGGGTATGGATGTAAGTTGTTGTTTTGCATATTATTATGTGGAGGTGTTAGAATATGAAAGGTGAATTTCCTCACCATCACCACCTCTCTTCAACAAAGGAACTAAAGCACAGATTCATCTAGAAGGGCTGATTGAGCTAAATAAAAGGCATACCATTTGTAAACTGACAAACAAGGAAAGTAACCCGGTAATTTCTTCATGGTTTGCAAAGTTTTTGTTTGTTTTTTGCCTCAAGTATGACATGGGTTTGGGTTTGGCTTTGGTACAAAGTGGAGGGTAACAGTTATCTTTTCTTCACAGGCGGTGGCAGGCTGTAGGCAACATATCTTGGTTTAAAAAATAAAATAAAAAATATAATTTTAGAAAGTCTGAAAAGGATCAACATGCCACACACAGTGCTAGGCGGTAAAGAAGGCATGTGAACCAACCAGGAATCTGACAGCCGTGTTAATTGAAATGTGGGAAAATGCTACTACACGGCTATTGGTCTACAGCATATAGTATTGTGATGGCATTCCTTTTGATTCAGTGGCAAACTACTGGAAAACAGTTGATGCATGCAGATAAATGTTTTACTAGCCTGGGCTTCAATGAACAGAAACTGGCTACAGAACAAGGTTTGAATAGCAATATTTTCCAGGACTTTGCGTCTGATTTGTCAAGGTCTTTTTTATAAGCGTGCATTTCACCATTCTGTGAAAGTAAAAACACATCTATTAATGTTTGAAACCACAAACTTCAGAAGGTGAATTTTAAGGACTCATTTCACATGAAATTGGTGGAAAAGGCTGATAAATCAGTAACTTTGTATTCCATTCCTGTTAAACGCTAACATACAAACCTGGGAGCTGACTCGATGATATGTTGGTTACTGCAGAAACTTCACCCCATTGGAGCGTACCATTCGCTGAGAGAAGGACAAATCTGTATAATATTAAACAATGTTTATTCTTAATGCCTGTAAAAATGAAAATAAATAAATAAATATATAAAACTGTTTGGATCCTGTTGACATGCAAAAAATGTAGGTGGAATGGTGGGAGGATACAGATATATATATATATTATTACACACACGTGACTGTCCATGAAAACCCTCCCAGCTGAATCTAATAACATGAAACATGAAAGGACAAGTGCAAACCATGTCCGAACATAATCTGCCAAACTTGCTAAATGAGAATGTGTTACCTCTCTAAAATGCTTAGGGAAGTTTGGAATTCTTGTTTTGTCACATTCCTTGTCAGGACAGCATAATGCTAATTAGACAAGAAAAAAAAACAAAAAAAAAACTGTGCTGCCCTGGATCGTCCAGCTCAGAACGCACCTGAAGCCATCATCACATTGCTCACAATCACAATCTCCATACTCTCAGTTCCTGACAACAAAAGAGCTTATAATGTATAAGTTGACACAAACCCAGAACTTTTCACCTTAAGGGCATAAATCTTCTTATCAGTTCTATGTTGTGTTTTATTTGGGGTGGGAGTTTATGTCTCAACAAGTCGAAAGTTCAATCTAATAACTGGGCCAGAGAAACTTGGAAGGCACTTTATTAACTGGAAAGTTACACCTTGGCTCCATGCTGGTGCAATGTATTAAAAAAACAAAAAACAAAACAGAGACCTACTTTGGAGAAACATTTTAGGAATAAAATGATTTAACAATATAAAACTAGCAAAGAAATACTCGGACCAACAATTTAACTACTCCATCCTGCAAATAAGGTCTTTCTTGCCTGTGTAATACTGTTCTGTTTTATTGAAAATAGGCTGTGGTCTTAAATAAATGGATTACTGTATGGAACATTGAATGGCTAGCTAAGACTGAGGAACAGTAGGAGGGCTAGATGGCATGGAAAGCTAATTCACTAGGCCCCCATGCTTCTCTCCTTCTGAAGGCCTGTGTTTTGAATCCGGCTTGGGTCATGTGAAAATAATCTCTGCCCCCCCAGCCCTCACATTTTTTCATATCATAAATCTGCCATACAATTCATCAAAATTGTCAGTCACTGGTTGAGAGAAGCCTTTGACTAAATGGTGTTCAGGTCAGGAGCTGCACTTGCTGGCAGAGCTTTGATATAAGCTCTAATAGCTTGCCTGGGCACAATGCCTGTAGCCTGTGTAAATTTCATTTACCTTTCATTAACACTTAGGTTACCCTTGAAAGTGAGGTCTTGTAAAGTGTCTGTGCTTGACGGTGAAACATACAAATGTTTTTTTTTTTTTTTTAACTGTGGTATTCCAGCTAGGAGATATTTATTTTTAATTTCAGAGCTACCCTTACAGCTGCATATAGTGTCGGGCCTTCAACAGCAAACCTTTCTGCTGCCAGTCACAGTATGTGTTCTTAGTAATATGCCAGTAACACGATGAACATTAAAGACTGCACTCCTTTCTTTAAAGTGCCTAGCCTGCAGAGAGTAAACATCCTCCCACTTGTTGTTCAGGATTGACAGCTGGGAAATCGTTCACTTACTAAATGTTTACTGTTTAACATCTTTCACTCTATTGCACTGGTCTTTTCATTTGTTTCAGGTTTGTGTTGATACAAATGTATTAACATCTTCCAAGACATTGGAGAAGTTTGTCTAGTGTAATTGCAACAACACTGATGACAGGACATTGTTTCAGCTTATGTTTGATCAAACTGAGGGGAGGACACTTTCAGTACTATACTCGAAACTAAAATGTTGCAGCTCAGCTGGACTGTCCTGGGAAATCAGATTGTAACACATATTATTACACCTGCAGGTGTGATGTATAACACTTGCATTGAATCCCAGAATTCTCTGTACCGTTACAGCGGCCTAACAATAATGAGCAGGGGTGTAATGCTATATTTAGAAGTGAGGGGTCGCTATTATCTACCCTCCCCGCCCTCCCTCCGTCAACCCTACCATGCCGCCTGCCGTCCCCGCTTCCCCACACACTCAACCGAACAGCAGTTTATCACTCTATAGTAGTTACATAACTTTAACTCATAACTGAGTTCCTTGTCTAACTTTAGCTATGTTAAGAAATGCACAGTAATATCGCGCTGTTTGAGTGTGGGATTACAAAGCAAAATAACATCACATCACGTATAAAATTATACACGACCTTCAACTTATTAACTTAAACATGCAAAATAAGGATTCTTCTAGGCTACTAAGTGAATAAAATAAAATATTATTATTATTATTATTATTTATTATTATTATTATTATTATAATAATAATAATAATAATAATAATAATAATAATAATAATAATAATAATAATAATAATAATAATAATAATAATAATAATCCTATGCATAACACTCCCCCTTCTTATATATTGAATGGTTTGGTCCAGAATCGTCTCGTCTCGGCTGTCCTATTGCAGTCGCTTAAGAGCTAATGAGATTTTGAAACAGAAGTGCATCTGTTTGCAAAAAAGATTTATGTAAGGCCACAGGTACCCTTATTTGTTTGTTGTGTTTTCTGATATATGGGTCTAAAAATAAGAACTGTTCCAATTATTACATCTAATAGTAAAACGCTGACACCTCAGCACAGCGTTGATACAGGTTCCTATAACCTCTCTACATTGTTCACACCTGTTGTTCCAGACCAGAGGCACGCTAATTCAAACCTTTTATTATTTGTCTCTCAAAGGTTTCTTACAGCTGTTGTATTCTTTGCTTATTTGTATGGGTTATACACATGTATATCTATCTTCCTATATTAATAAGAGCAAAACAGTAACATATTCTACATGTGAAATACAGAAGCGGTGCTCTCCCTGCCCAGGAAGTGAGGGGTTGGTGCTCCCTGCTGCCTCCTGCAGCACTACACCCCTGATAGTGAGACTTGAAGCAATGAGCATGATATTACATCTAAACCACAGTCCCACAGTTTAGATTAAACACAAGCTTTTCTAATAGACTGCAGACAATATGTGCTTAAAGATGCCAGTTCCCTGGTGGAAGTGAAGCATTAAATCTAACAGTTGTGTTCACTGGCATGTCCTTGGGATTGGCTTCTCAACACACTGGTGCAATAACATAGCTCCTGCATTGCTGCACAGGCTGCTATCGTTTGCTCTACCCCGTGTGTGGGCTTTGCATTAGTCAAGAGTGTTTACAGTAATAAAAAATATCCTGCTGGAGAAATTAAGTTTTTCCTTGGCAGTGTCCAGTGTGGTTTTAGTTATTTTTTTCTTCCTTTTTTTTTTCCTTTGGCGAGATTTGCACTGATTAACCAGCTTCCAATTTTCTGCCAGTGGTCTGAAAAGTCTTCTTGAAGAATGCTGTCATTTGCAGAGGACCTATTTAATGAGCATGGTAGCTATTCTTAAGTAGATGCAAGTCCTCCAGACTGCTTTCTGCCATATTACAACAACATATAATATGGCTTAATCATTCCAGTTAAGCACATTATATTAAGTAGCCGATGGTAATACTTTTTATAAACTACAGCCCCTAGGGTCTCCATCTTTTAGCTGTAGCCACTAGGCCACCCTGCTTATATTCACATATTCCAGTGTAATTTGTGACCCATTTCAATTTGCTTGACAATACTTTTTGGATTTAGTTTCTAATTTATGTTCTGGGATTTTTTTTTAAACATTTAAGAATTTTGAGGTAACATTTTAATACATTTTGGTGTTAGTTAAGATACGTTCTAATTACCGGTACTGTAAAGGTTTACTTTATAGGCCAAAAGATTTTTTTTTTTGTACTTGGCTATACTTGCCCAGCATTACTATACTTAAGAAATGAGAAAGCAAACCGTGTTCTGATACTTTGTGTCTAAAGAAAATGGTGTAGTAATCTTGCCTCTGATCCTGGATGGTTTGTGTTAGATAAAGTATGCAGTGTACTAACACCTGACACAGTGTGTGGGGAGTTCATTGCTGGCATTGATGCACATTATCAGTTAAACAATCAAAACATAGCAAAAATGCAGGTTTGCTGTCCAGATTCACTGTTAAACAGAATTCCTTAATGCAGGCTTTGCTATTGCCCTCCGGTATCCCTCTCTGTATGTAAGGATAGTGTTCAATTTTACCGGTGAAAACTTTAGAAGTCACTTAAGGGTAATACACCATTGAATAACATACTTTTTTTACCTTTTTCCTTGGTTCATACTCTATCGATGAAGTGAAAAATTCATCGTAAAGTAGCACTTCCAAGTTCAATGGTGGTGCGTTAGATTGGGGGGGGGGGGGGGGGGGGGGGGGGGGGGGTGGCTGTGATGTGCAGTCACAAAATGTAAGCCCTTGTTGAGAAAGATTGTGCCTCTCTTGTGACATGTGTGACAAGTAACTTTCTTCAGAGTAAGCAAACAAAGTGAGCAGCCAACAATCAAGGTCTGCTTCTTGATGAATCAGTGTGCAGTGAAGATTCATCTCTGAATAAGTATAACACATAATCACCAAGGACTTAAGTATAGGATTGAACACAGAGCTCATGAAAAGGACAGATTGCCAGTCGTACTATTGGTGTATTTTGAAGCAAAGGTACTTTCATAAAATGGAATAAAAGCATTGTAATTGTTTAAAATAATAACCCACTGTTGCGGGGAGGGGACAGTTAAACGATTGGGGAGTCTGATTGTATCCCTTTCTTACAACTTGCCTTAGCACTTGCTTCAATAAGCAGTTGCTCTTTACACTTATGGCTGTGCGAAGGGAACTGGAATTACTGTTGAGTTGCTCTATAGCCTGCCAGTTTCACTCTTTCAGGTCACTGAGCATTTGCTGTTTCTCCCAGACGTGGTTTAAGAAATACATATTTTGTCAGTTAGGGCCTGCTAGGGTTTCCACGTTCAGAACAGCATGTGGTTGAGGACTTTCCCTTTAGCACACACTAGGGCCAGGGCCGGATTAATGCATAGGCAAACTAGGCACCTGTCTAGGGCCTAAAGTCATGGGTGGGACCCAAAACAAAAAGGTTTTTTTAAAACAGATACAGAATTGCAAACTGGAAGAACTTCACTCACTGGCATTTCAAATGAGACAGTGTATTTCACTTGTGTTCTCACAAAATCACTGGCTGACTGGGAACTCACTGTCCTGCTCACTTTTTGCATGGCGACACAAGTAAATTCCAGGTCAGTAAGTTTGATTTGAATACAGCAAGAGATGTCTCTTATATGGGCAGCAAAGCACAGAAAGAAGAAGAATGTAAGCGGCAGCATTAGAAATATTTTTACAAGTCTGTGCTGAAAGCCCCAAACCGCCGATAACATTATCCTCGACCCTGAAGAAAGAGCATTTTCATTTAATGAAGCACGTCAAAAAACACCTCCAGTCAACAGTAAAGCAAGGAAAGCTCACTGCCTTTGCTGTGCTGGCGATTGAGAAAGGAGTAAGCCATGTTAAACTGCATTTGGCTCAAGGTTGCCAACTGTCCATTTAAGCCATTCAGTAAAAAAAGAAAAAGTCACATAGTAACACTAAAAACATAAATAAATAAAAAATGTCGATTATTTTGAATCAAAATAAATGTGGTATGTTTTGTATTGCTTGCGGCTTTCCCAATCAGCTGAAATGACATATACCTACACCTTATGTGATGACAGTGAAAAGTATTGAAAGAATACCAATTAACAGCACTGCGCTGAAATTAGTATACGTGTTCTTCAACCAAGTAAACAAAGTATAGGGAGCTCGTCCAACTTGCAGTGTTTTTTTTTTTTTGTTATTGGAAATATATGCTGGATAGCCTAGATGGAATTTATGGAATAACAAGCGACTGGCTGACTTGACAGATCTTAGACATGATCTGACAGCGGATGAAAGCTGGCACAAAACTGTGCTCTTATACCTAGCGGAGAGAACGTTTCCTACACTTGCCAAGGTTGCCATTAAAATGTTGACTATGCCACTCAGTACTGCAGAATTAAAACAAGTTTTTTTCACTCTGAATGGAATTGTGACTATGAAGACTGCTGTTAAAAACAGCACCAGCTTCAGACCAAACCATCCAGTCTGCAAATGTGTCCATGCATGACAATAGTAAATAATACCTAAAGAAATGTAAGCACACAAAACTAGACTATTTTATAAAGTATTTATATATTTTTGTTTTTCTATTTGTTTTTGAAATGTCAGTAAAAAATACTGTCAGTAAAAAAAAGGCCTCTGTAAATCTTTATGTCAGTAAAAACAAAATGGCAAGGTTGGCAAACCTGATTTGACTACGCCACAATGTGCAGGTGTGTTTGTTTGTTTAATATATATTTTTGTAGACTATGGGGGATCTACAGTTAGTAGACAAAAATGTGAGCATCCTCCTATATAGAAGTATCATGTTATTTATTTATTTATTTATTTACTTGGATAACAATCAACATGGTACTCTTGTCTATATTTGAACTGTTGTATTTCTGTTCAGTAAATCGTGAAAGGTGCTCCATGTAGGCTTCAGGATTTTCCAAATTTATTTTGAAATGTATTTAGCACACCGCCTTCTATTGAACTGTTTCTGGCAGATTTGGGTAGTCGTTCAGGTCAGAGCAGTATGTGAACTTTCTGTCATAATTAATAACCATAATTGACAGTTTCTGATCAAAACCATATATAATAGCTTAAAACCGAAAATGATACCTTTTGCAAATTGGTGGAGCATGAGTTGAGCTAATATATACATGTATATAATCGTATATTTGTTGTTATTCATATAAGAAGATAGGGGCCCAGAAGTGTATGTTTCCCTAGGGCCCCGTAATCAATCAATCTTTATTTTATATAGTGTCTTTCATAGTGGAACACCATCACAAAGCGCTTTACAAGATGCAATGAATATAAGAAAATCCATAATACTTCAAATAGAGAAATGCATAATCCATGATATACAGTGGAAAGTACATATTACATGATAGTAGTATAATACATAGTACACTAAATACAGTGGAAAGTGTAGAATACATGAAATAGTACAATAAATACAGTGGAAAGTGCAGAATAAATGATAGTAACAATATGTGAAATAGTAGTAGCAGCTAATAACAGAGATCAGGCTTAAGGAGCATGGAAAGCAAGAGATAACAGGTGGGTTTTGAGAGCTGATTTAAAGCGAGCTGCGGTCGGAGCATTACGAACCAAAGCTGGGAGAGAGTTCCACAGAGTCGGAGCCATGAAGCTAAATGAGCATTGTCCAAGTGTGGTGCGCTTTTGCCTGGGGATAACAAGTAAGCCAGAGTCAGAGGACCTCAGCTTGCTGGCAGGAACATAGTGAGTCAGCAGGTTGAGAAGATACTCGGGACCTGTGTGATGAAAGGCATTGTAGGTGAGCAGGAGAGTTTTAAACATAATCCTGAACTTTACAGGTAGCCAGTGCAGCCGAGCAAGACAGAGGGTGATGTAATCACATTTTTAACATCTGGTAAGGATCATGGCAGCAGCATTCTGAACTAGCTGCAGTCAGTTTATGGTGCGTGGCAGGAGACCACAATATAGAGAGTTGCAGTATTTGAGTCGAGAGGAGATGAACATATGACAAAGTATGTCCGCATCCGGGAGGGAAAGGTAGGGGCGGACTTTACAGATGTTTCTAAGATGGTAGAAGGAAGATTTGACCACAGAGGAGAGGTTGCTGTCAAGAAGTAAACCAAGGCTTTGTACTGTGGGGGAAGGCAGCAGCAGACAGTTTCCAAGGTTCAGGCCAGCTACGTTGAGATTCTTAAGTTGAGTTTTAGAACCTACTGGAAGGAGATCAGATTTGTTAGTGTAGAGTTGAAGAAAATTGGCAGACATCCAGGCCTTGAAGTCTTGAATGCAGGCAGAGAGCCGGACCATGGCAGGGGCTACCAGGGTCAAAAGCTGGGTGTGATGGGTTAATCCAGCCCTGACTAGAGCCCTGCATTTGGTCGCACGCTTAGACTTTTTGCCAAGGTGGGGGTGAACTTTTCAGCCAGTCAGATTTGTGGCACACTACATCATATCAGAGAGTTGTTAAGCATAGCTGGTAGTTGTGCTCTGTGGAGTGCTCAAAGGCATGATGGGGTTAGCACAAATAGCTTTGAATTGGAAAGTACCGGTACGTCCTAAATTAAGCCCACACTGCCAGAAATGTAACAAGAAAGTGTTTATAAAAAAAAAATTATAAAAACATTGATTTGTTTAGGTGGTGTCATTCCTTCCTTCCTTCCTTCCTTCCTTCCTTCCTTCCTTCCTTCCTTCCTTCCTTCCTTCCTTCCTTCCTTCCTTCCTTCCTTCCTTAAAACTAGATAAACAACATTAAACAGGAAAATACTATTCATTTGGAGCCAGTTGTATATGGGTCATTCTACAGAAAGGGGACAAATTGGGCTACCAAAAAAAATTTGAAATTTATGTGATATTGTTTTTTTCTGTGAAACAACCAAAACTAAACATGAAAAAATCTTATCTGCATATAACATAACTAAGCCAAGCTGAAATTTGAGTGTATTTAATACTTTTGTTAAAAAAAGTTTTAGCACGTAAATCTGTCTTTACCGTAACATAACTAAAAACTATTGTATAAAGAGAAATATACGTAAAATCGATTAGGCATTATAACATTACACATTAGTGAAAACATTTATTTCATTTTTCACTAATAAAGTGAAAAGATTTCATTTTTGACTAATAAAATGAAACTTAGTTTTGGCACTTACCAGGTTTTGTACTGATATTTTTAATTAAAAAATGTTAGCAATGATTAAAAGAATACCAAACATTTTTTTTTTTTCTTTTTAATATGAACCCCTTAACCTTACAGTTACGGGAATGACACTTAAAGATTTAAACAGTGATTTAAAATAAATATGTAAAGAAATAAACCATATACAATGACACTACACAGATTCCAAAATAGGTTTTATTGGAAATTGTAAAACTTAAACACATTGGGGCTGATGTAAGGATAGGCATAGTGCAAACAATTGCTGCTGCAAAATACAAATTGCCTAGCGGCCAGGCAATTATTTTGCAATGTGGCCTATGTAAACATAAACTAAAGGCTATGCACTGCCTGGCAAAATATTTATATGATATATTAATTATTAATAGGCAAATATTTCAATCACAAGGCCATCTTACAAGGGAATATGTACCCCAAAATATTGTAATGACCTGTGCCCTTGATGATAAAGCAGAAATCTGAGATTGTTGCCAGGTGCAATTAATAATCAATTTATTAATCGAAATAACACAGTCCCTGTTCGGGCCAAGACCACACCACAAAAGCAATAAAATCAACTCCCTAACTCCTTCCTTCACCCACTGATCCCCTCTTTCACTTTCTCGAGCTCTCACTTTCCCTCGGGCTCTCGCCCCACTCCCAGGCTTCAGTGTCTCTCAGTCTCTCACAGGCCCAATCTCACTGGCTGTCTCTCACTAGAATTCTGATTGCTCGGTTCCTCCAGACATTAAGCATGCAACGCCTCTCCACCCAGACCGACCAACCAGATCCATCCCTCACTCCTCTCCCCATTCCAAGTGGTGTGATGGGTACCCTAACAATACATGCAAAACATACATAGAACAAGAGAGACGAGACAAACAACGAGACAACATACAAGTCCAGTAGACGCAGAACGCTGCCCGGGTCACTACAGTATAATCAATTTTCTAGTAATGCAGATGGGAGTGGAATTAATGGGCATTAATGCCCCTCCCCTAGTCATTCTGCATTCGAAGACAATTACCAAAACAAAGTAAGTTGTCACGGTAATGACAATTTTAAGCATTTTTATGAATTTATAAAATTCTGAGGCCTACACATTCTGACCTTGCCTAACTTTGAACATATAAATCATGAAATCATTCTATCCTGTAATCATTTGTTTCATAAAACATTTAATCATAGCAGAAAAGCATGTACGGTAATGACACATTACCAAAACTTAATTAATGATTTTCAGACACTTTAAGTAATTTTTTTAAAAGAAATGTTTGAAACTGACCATGACGCGAGATGTGCACTGCAATTAAAATAAATAAATAAAAATTATATTTTCATATAGGCGTATTTTCACTAGTGGGCAATACACTGTCTATTAGGGTAATAAAATTGAAAACACAGCACTTTTATTAAAAATCACCCTTAAATGTTAATGTTGCATGAACATATTGCATATTTGCTAAATATTAATGAAAACAGCTAAAGAAATAAATGTATATTGCATCCGACAAAACTTTTTTTTTTTTAAATATTTAAATACACTTTGCTTTGAGGTGGGGACTCAATATGTCCCATTTCTATAGAATGACCCAGATACCATTTTCAAACAGCGTACTCTTTTACTCCTGAAGTCAAAATTGCTCCTTGTTGCCATCACAATTGGGAAGTCGTCCAGATCATGCAGTGTAGAAAAAATGATTTGCTTCATTTGTGCTGTGCAGGAGTGAAAAATACCACAAACGATGCACCATGAACTTAATATTTATAGAGTACGTTGTTACCTAATCCTGAACTTTGTGGATTCCTGACATCTTTATTGTCTTCTGCATTGAGACACAGGGAGCGAGGGACATGTTGAAGTGAAACTGTGTATTTAAACAACTTCTTATTAAAATAAAATTCTTAAATATGTATGGAATTATTATTATTCTAAATGCACATGTATTTGCCTCCCAGTTTTGTTACTCAGAAATAAATAGATACATTCAGTGCCTACACTTTTGCCAGGTTGAGAAGTAAATGTCCGAGGATGTGTAATTCTTGAAAAGAACATAATTTGTCACTTTGTTTCCTATAACATGGATAGAGGACAGGTTCAGCCAGCTGTATAGAGTACCAAGCCCAGAGAGAGTTGGTTTAGTTTTACAGCTTGCCTGTGCTGGATAGGGTATGAAACTCAAAGAGAAAGCCTGTTCTTTTGCTCATGTCAGACCTATTGGAGCGCAGCATGCGGGATGCTGCTCTGGAGCTGCTAAGCTGATGAGTGGCATGGGAATTGCTAGATAAATAGGACATGCTGTGCTGTGCAGATCTTGGATAAGACACCGCTGTTCCCAAGGGAAACCATTTTTATGCAAGTGATAAAGAATCAAAACCTAAACCATGCATTGATCAGACTTTCTTTCCAGTTAAAACAAGATAAGAAAGTCTGCCAGGTAGTATGGTCCAGCTATTTTTTCTGTGCCCTTCGGTAAATGCATTTAGCTTTAATAAATGTTTAGAATTATTTTATTTTACAATCCTATCAAAACAATGTTACTAATGTACATGTGGAAATCTGGATACAATTTGCTGTACCCAATCAATAGTAAGAAATTACCTTTTAATACATAAACTACATTGACATTTATGATATTTCAAGGTTATATTGCTGTCTTTGTTTAATTATTTCCAAACCTAATGCTTTGACTTGATTTATTTGTAGGTCAGTTTCCTTAAGACATCTTGCCATGCAAACTCAATTTAACCTCAAAAGTATTTTATAGAGGAATATTTGATACCGTAGAGTACATGCTTTGCGTCTTAAATACAAGTCATTTCTAATCAGTTTGAAGCAGTCTGTTATTTGCCTTGCATTGTTGCAATAATTGTTATATAGCCATCAAGGCCAAATTTGCAAATCAGGTTTTGTTTCAACCATTCTTTGATCATAACACTGGATGAGAGACGATGCTAGGCAAATGCTAGTTGTTTTTAAAATCATATTTGTGATTAAATTGGCTTAAAAACAGAAATCATGTTGCCCTCACAAATAGTAAACGAATATTCAACAATTGAAATGTTAATCTCCATTAGAAACACACACGGTATTATGTATAAAATGGAGGACAATAGTGCCCACCTGCAGTATTACGAGACTGACAAACACCAGGTGATGCTAAGTGGCCCCCATTTAAAAACAGTCTTAGCGGGGATGCATTATTACTCAAGAGGAGACGCTATTGGGTAGAACACATGTTAAATGGCCCTTGCAGTTCATTAAAGAAACAAAACCAGTTCACAGATGGAAGGAACCCTCTGTGCCTGCAGCCAAAAGTACCTTTATGAAAGACTGCAGTATTTTATTAGAAGATTGAACACGATTGGGGGACACAGAAAAAGCCACAGCACTCCAATGCAGTTTCTATTTAGAAATCCTAAAAGAAACTTAAATTCAACTAAACATTTTTTTCATTGACTTCAAGCTGAAAAAGACGAAACATTTTCCCTTGCATTTAAGATTATTTTAGTATTTATACATTGAATACATCTAATGGTTATTGATGAGTTTCTGTTTAGGCTATTAAGTCATATAGAGGGCCATATACAATTTTGCTTTTAAATTTTGTACTGTATTTCTGTCAAGCAGTTTCCACATGCCTGTGGTCTTAAGACTATATGGGAGCAGGAAGGATGCTGAGAAAATGTGGGCCCCTGAAACACATATATGTGCAAAAATAAATATGCTTTGATGCACATAATATTGCAAAAGAGATTTCTAAATGTAAAAAGAGACTCAAGTGGGATTTGTGGTTCCAGCAGTGGTGCGTGAGAGTCTGTATCACAAGCTGAATCGCGTGGAGCTTGAAATTCGTGTCAACATATTCTATTCCCTGAGTTCTTTATATCTAAAACTATTTTCCTTTGTCCGAGTTTGTGTGTTTAGTGAAGCCTAAACAAACAGCAGGTGTCTGAAGCTGACAAGCTCTGCTGTGTGGATTAAAGTCTGCAGTTACAACTGTACTGGGTATTAAATGGAAGTAAAAAGCAATATCAGATCTGTACACCGTGAGTTTTTTCGAAAGCTAAGCGCAAAGACAGTGATTTGAAGACTCTCATGCAGGTTTTTGGAGGCCGGGTGGCTAAAACATTTATGCTGCGGATTTGATGCCTTGAGATTCTAGCTTTTTAAATGCCAACCTATAGTCAATGCTCTATTACTCTACCCTAAAATTACTTCTCCTTTTACCATGTCCTATCCTTGAAATTGGGCACATTCATGATTGGGTTACCTCGTCTAATGTTTTTTCTAGTGTTTTACAGCATGGTGACAGAACCAACTGATTGTAATTTGAACAGCTGGCTGATTTATATGGCTTCATCTTTATGTTGTTATCTGTCACGGACGCAATAATGGAGTAACAGAACCAGGAACTGTCCTGTTTACCGAAAATAGTGTAGCTCTGTTTAAATCAAGTAAGGTATGTCATTGTGACTTTCAAAAGGCTTAATGTCTTACATGTTTTTTTAAATGGCAATGTGTTATAACTATATTACAGGCCTGTGTTTCCAGTGTACATTTCCTTGAAAAGAAAACCGGCCTCCATCTCCTCTGGGGCCTGACTTAAATCTGGGCAGGGTTCTATGAGCTGTATTGCAGTGCTCAAAACAATCCACAAAATAAATAAATCACATCATCTATCTGCACTCTACATTGTGTCAATAATCTGTTTACGGCTCTATGTGATGTGATGTTGCGTTTATCCCAGTGCAGTTAGTGCACTTTGCGACAGTTTTCCACGCTCTGCAAAGAAAACAGCATTGCTCATATGCAGAGGGCTGTAAAGGCATATTTTTATTAAGGTTTACTCACTTTCATCAAGCAAAGCTCAACTGAAGAAATTAAGCAGTTAGACACAATAACAATTAAAAAGAAACAAAGAATGAATATCCCTTTTCACACAGGGCACCACAGGTTCTTGGGTGCTAGTTCTCCAAAACATTTATTTTCTGGCTTGTTTCCAGACTTGACCAATTAATTTTTCTGTATGTGTCATCCAGAAATGTTCTAATGAGGCTTTTTCTGCAGGGCAGGAGTTAAGGAACAGCAGTGGGCACTTGGAGTAAGGAAGCACAGCAGAGGCATGTGATTGCAGGATTTCGGAAATTGTAGGAAACTATTATTGTATCACTGTTGCACTAATCAATTTCTATCGAAAACAAAGCCAGCCAGATGGCCCTGCTTTGGAAGAGAAAATTACACATTTATATTGGTTGGGACAACAATCTGCAGGCTTCATTTGTAAGAGAAGAGAGGAAAATAAGAACCTTATGTTGTATTACAAGAGCTCGGTGAACAGCTTTATCAGGCAGGGAGTTATTCTAGTAAGCCCCGTGGTTTTAACGGAGCAGTAAATAAAGAATAGTTGTTAAACTGTGAAACATTTCCTGTATTGTCAATTCAACAGAAAAGGTGTATGCTTTACTAAAATTATTATTTGGAGTATGGTAAAAATGAATCATCCTCTAGTTGAATTACTATTTTCTATAATGTATTCCTACTGGTAGGTTGTATCATATAACTAGAAAGAATGACCTTTAAACAGTTATATGTGTTATGAGAGAGATCTAACCAGTAACCGGATAAGCTGATACAAATCTGCAGAATTTTCTGCTATCACAGCACTTTATGTATTTCATTTTTGACCTGATTCGCACAGAGCTATGATATAATTATTGGATGAATTGCATAACACTTAGCAGCCAAGAATAATTTAGATTTGGGTCATTTCACTCTACCTGGAAAGAGATAGTAAATGGCATTTCTATTTTCATGCAGCTTTGAAAAGGCTTTTTTTTTTTAATTCTCTCTTTAGCATATTGTTAAACACATACCTTATGAATTGTTCCCGCACAATCTGTACTGTGCTTTTGACCTCAGTGCTCATTCCATTGAAACTCCATTACTGCATAATCTGAGCTGCAGTGCTGCAATTGGACCCAGGTCTCCAGATGTAAAGAAATGAGGCTGAGGTTCTGTTTAGCTGTTTTAAATTCCCTCTTGCACATGTTAGCAGTCTTGTATTTTGAGAATTGTTCAATCAAAACAAACCGGTTGTTAGAATAAATTTTCTTATCGCTACTTCTTAATACCGGCTGTGTTTTTAGTAAGATAAATAGATTATATATATATATATATATATATATATATATATATATATATATATATATATATATATATATATATATCTTTCAGTTGAGTAAGAGCACTGTTATTTCTCAAGTTTGGCTAATAGATTATTTACGTAGTAAAATATCTTTATCTATCTATCTATCTATCTATCTATCTATCTATCTATCTATCTATCTATCTATCTATCTATCTATCTATCTATCTATCTATCTATAAAAGAAAAAAAGAAATTAAGACTGTATTCCTTAACATGAAATGTATATAATTAATAGCTACAAATGTTTGTTTTTTGTTGTTGTTGTGCAGTCAGTTTGAAATGCCCAGTGTTCCTTTGAGAGGAAAGAGCTGGCCAGTTTGTGAAGAATTGATTCTCGTACATATTTCTGCTGACTATCCGGATGAATCGTGATGTATTTGGGCTTTGAAAATGGGGACGTACTGAAGATGCAATCTGCTGTTTAGCATTTTGTTAGAATACAGGGAAGGTTGATGAACTGTCCATTGTCCAAACCAATCCAAAGTTTTTGTTAGCTTTTTTTAAGTATTGGTCTACCCATTTGTGAATATGTGCTCCTTTTTAGTTTTATTATGACATCACATGTTACCACTTATGCAATGCATTTTTTTATCCCATGAAATTACATTATGTATGTGTAATCCAGCTGGTTTACTGAATACAGGCTTAAAGTTTAAATGTATACATTCAAACTAGTTATTAAGGGAAACATTTCAATACTGCCATTGTAAGATCGTAACGTTCTTCTCCACATAGAAGTAATTCAAAGTCATCTCTCCCTACACCATTCACAGAAATAATTATGTTCTTTTTTCTAATTGACCCCCCAGTCTTTCAGTACAGTAAGTCCCTGCAGTTATTTCTGCTTGTCTTGTATTGTACATCAATTTGTAAAGGAAATATTCTCTGTGCCTATAATGGCATAGTTAACAATAAAAAGGGATTTTCTAAATGGAATTTTAATTGCTGCTCAAACTTGTTAGTGCTTTGTGTTCATGGGAAATCAACCAAATGAAAGTGGATTAGATATTTCTCTTCTGTCTTGAGTTTAATCCATTTTTTCTTTTGTGGCATTATGCTATTATGAATATTTACTTGCCTTTAGATATGTTTTCTGTCTTAATACAGTCTTAGCATATATGCATGTAAGGTTCTATTTCGTATTGTTTTACCTCAGTTATTGCATTTAATTACATGTTTCCCCTGAAGTACTGTATCAGTGACAAACTATATTGTGTTGTGTAATACATGAGTGCCGCATTTTCATTTATACTGGGTTACATTGCAGATCTAATAAACTTTGATTATGGGATAATGGCTATCGTGTGGTATAGTAGGTGTTTCTGTGTCCATGACTGATGATCCATTCTGTAGAATGTACTTTATACTACATTTCCACCCCCATTTCCCTACAGAAATTAGAAGTGATAATCCTAGAAGAATGGTCACATAGGCAGTCAGACCAATTAAAAACCCCTGTTGTTGCAATGAATTAGAGCCGTCCTGACTAACCATGGTGGTCCAAGGCTCTCTTGACACGACAGTTATAGCAGGTGTTTCTGGTATTTTGTCAAACTCCTTTTGCTTCTTTTGTATATCTGCTTGATTTTGTTTCATATTAGTTTACCTCAGCATTGATGATTTCAGTCTGAGTCTTATTGGCTGTTTTACATTAATGTCCAGTAATGTTTTGCACTGTGATGTCAAGCTAGTGAAGTCTGAAACAAGAAAAGCCCAGAAGCTGCTATCGTTTCAGGAATTCAACCCCTAGCAGGGATCTTCACAAGCTTCTTTGAAAATAATATAATACTTTATATATATATATATATATATATATATATATATATATATATATATTATATATATATATATATATATATATATATATATATATATATATATATACACACACATTTATATATTTTTTTGACAATACTTTTTTTTCTAGTTCACTTTGTGAGGAACCCAGTCTGTGTCCTAGCCCTGACATTGTGACACATGCAGACTCCTGTTGTTTTATTGATAAGCCCAGTCTGTGTGAAGCCAAATAGGCCTTTGAGCCTTTAGATATCTCATGAACTGCTAGTTCTTGATGGAGTCTCCCCTGACTGGAAATGACAGGGCCTGATAAAGCACTGGAAAACGGGATCAATAGCCCCCTGGCTGAACCAGGGGCCTGAGATGCAGGGATATTGACATCAAACCAGCAGAGACTGCTATAGGATACCAGTGCAGCCTCCTGCGTAAGCCTCTGTCCTGGTTTTGGGACTATCTTGTGACGGTTGCCATTGATTTTCCAGCAAAATTCCAAGGGGAACTAAGTGAAGGTTTCAATTTAGACTGATTGCTTAGCAAATGGACACTAATGGATGGAAAGATTACATTTTAAAGGAAACAAATAAATAAATAAGTGCAGTTACCACACTAAGAATTGAGTTTCAGGTGGCAGTTGCTTATTGAGATATCGACCTTTTTTATTTAGTTTTTTTTTTTTTTTTTTTTTTTTTTTAATTTTTAAGACTTAAAATGGAGCTCTATGAATTTTGTTTATTTCTTATTTAGAAAGTAGTCCTATTATAGTTCCAAGGCAAATTTTATACTGTATACAAATAGGTCATTTAATCTTAATTCAAATCATATGAATGTGTTTCACCTAAAGGGCATGTTAATTAAAAACCTTTTCCACAGTTTTCAAACCAGTCTTGGGGACTATCAGAAGTAGAGGTCTTCACAGGACCCGAGGACCTGAGACATGACCTATATAGAACGGGTTTTCGGGTGCCAAATCATCACGCAACACTTGGGTCGGGTTGGGTTGGGTCGGGTCGGGTCGGGTCGAGTCTGATTTTGTTTACTTAGTAATACGCAAACTGTTGATTACTATTAAAAAGGCTCTTTTTGGTACTAAAAATCATTGTCTGTAATTCCTGTTGTGTGGATTGGCTTCCCCCAGTAACATGTGACATGGCTTACAGAGCGCAGCAGCAGACCCATATCGAAGGGGTTTCTTTAGATCATTCTTAAAAGTCAGAGTAGTGGATTTGTTTATGGACTTGAAAGAAAAACTTAAGAAAAAACAAATTCCATGAACAAAACCTCACAGAAAATTTTTTTTTTTTTTTTGTTTTTTTTTTTACAGTCCTCTGTGTAGGTTCATGATGGAATAAACACTGTCTGTAGTTCAGACAGATTTCCAGGTTGACTGGAAAAAAATACTGCTTTAATACTGTATCTAGTCACTGAGCTGGGAAAAGGAAAAGCATTCCACTGTTGTATTCGGGCCAGGTCTAATAACAAGAATTCTACATTGGGGCTGGTAAATAATTGTCGGTTCGTGGTCGGGACGGGTTGATTAATTTGGACCCATGAAGACCTCTAATCAGAAGCCCATGGATGATCCCATAGCTACAATACAATCTTTAAAAGTCTGTTCTAAAATATACTGGAAGCCAAAGGAGATTTTTTTAAGGCAGCTGTAATATATTCATTGAATTTTGTACAAGTCAGCACCACAATTCATAACTAATTCAAAATGAGAAATGCATTTTAAACTTGGCAGTGACTGTTAGTTCACATTGTAATTCAAAGGTTTCCAAGGTTATGCCTTTATCTCAGCCAATCAAGCAGGAGTTACATTTACAGTGGTTTTCAGTCTGAAAGTCTAAGGTACAAATGAGAAGCCAGGCTGCTGGGAGTTTCCATTTTCTTGGAGTCTTCCTAAGGTTAAGTCAATGCCATCTCTGACCTCGCACTTAAATGCAAACTAAACATGCTCATAGTCACCTTGATCCATCTGTTTTGGGATTTCATGGATTTCTTAAATTACTCAGCAATGATGAGACAGGATTGCAATTGTGGTATCTTCTAACTGACCTCGATAGCATTTCTTGTCTGTGACTAAAACTACGCCAAAGTAGATTAAATCGACTCCATCTTCGGAGTGTGTTTTGTGATGCTGTAATAACTTTTTTTTTTTACTTGTGGTATGCAGCTGCTGTCTGCATGGAAAAAGTGTTTTTTTTTATTATTTATTTATTTTTTTTTATACCAAAGTTTCCTATTGTCTGTACATTTTATGCCAGTCTCTGTACGGTGTTGTAAAGGTCTTATAATTAAATATATTGGTGCTATCAGTTCAGATATGAAGGATTTTTCACTGGCTCCAAATATTTAAATTTACAGCCTCTGAATAAAGTATTGTATATAAAAACCCCTTTGGTGACACCACTTGTAAAGTATATTTCTTGGTAGGTTTCCTGACGTCCGCCAAAAATAATAATAATAATAATAATAATAATAATAATAATAATAATAATAATAATAATAATAATAATAATAATAAATAACCCATGCAGTTAGAAGTACATCTGTGTTTTTTTGTGGAAGCTTATTTCTGTTTAGAAGAACATAAAACATATTTGTACAGTGCCTTCCATTCTGTGCTATGCAAAGAATAAGTAAACTACTGATGACATAGTCCACAATGAGGCCTACTTTAAACCAGTGAAAAGATTAGAGCTTGTTTCAGATTAATTGTAGGTTACCTCAATGTGATGTGATAGGTGTTTGTCATTTCTTTTGACAAATTGGGAGTGGTGACTGTGCTCGGCAGCTGTTTACAGTTTAAAAACCTCTTTTAAGAATTACATGATTGCACAAGGGCTCTTTTATTATGTTAACGCACAAATATGAAAAGCAGCTTTGTTGTTGTTGTTGAGAAGGCTATCAGGATTTTGATAGGTGGCACACATGTTGCTGAGCCTGAAGGTTATACTCTGCTTTAGGGGAAAACTTGGATCTGCACCATCTGCCAATGTGTTGGCATGGTGTGTGGGGGTAAACCATCTTCCAGAGATTAGGTGTTATTACAGTAACCAAGGTTATGCCTGTTTTCTGAACTCCTATACTTGATTTATACCTAGGACATCCTAGGAACTTATTATATGAAGCTATCCACCAGCATATTGTAGTATTGTCAATAAAGGCCTCTGAAAGGGACACACTGCATCGTTTCAGGGGAATATCCATGGTAATTTGTGTTTATTGGAAATATGTAATTTTTGTAGGAGGATAATAGCCTGTGCATTCTTCTTTTTAATTGTTTTATTTATTTGAAATTCCAGCAGAATTACAGAGGTCAAGGTTCTCCACTGTTCCTCCAAGTGGAAATTAGGAATCAGGCTTGATTCATTGCCCTGATTTCAGTGGGAAACAATTTCTCATTTTAGACAGGGCAAAAGTGTGTGGGGAGGGGGTTTGTGTCAAAGGGTAAAGATCAGGCGGTTCACTATTGTGCTTTGCATCACAGGATGAGGCTTGAGGGCAGATCAAAGGTACAATGCAGCTAAGCTCTTGTTAACATGATTAAGATGCAGCTTCAAAGGCGACTCCTGTGTGCTGTGCAGTCATTTATCAAGCCGGTGTCTTAATATAATCTCCCTCGCTCTGTGATCTGACTCCAAGAAGTGAGGACCAGGGAAGGCTGATTATGATGGCTTTGAATGGCAGGTTGGACCAAATGTTGTGTGCCACTTGTGCTTTAGTACCTGTTTTTGGAAAAGTACACCATAATTATGCATCTAGGCATAATGAATGAATGGGAAAGGGGAAAGGGGCAGCAAGGGGTTACTGTTCCCATAATCCACTAGTTGCCCATATATTAACTGCAGGGGACAAGTCCTTAGAGGGAATAAAAAGGAGACAGAAAATGGTGTAAGGGACTACTGAAGAATCCATCATACAACTATATTTCAGGTGTATTAGTTCTCAGTTGGGCTGAATTGTATTTAATTTGTTCTTAATTTATTTTAGTAGATGGTAGAATGTATGTCGATCCATAATTGAACTTCAGTAATACTGATAAAAACTAAGTTTCCATACTTTGAACACTGAAAGGCAGTTTGTTTGTTCAGAAGGCCAGTTTCTTGGCTAACACAATAAGCCTTTGAACTCATTTGCTGTGTCATCAAAGGCAGTATCCTTTTTTAGTTTACTTCCTTGTTGGCTACGACCAACGGTTTTTGTAGCTCCTTCAATCACAATTATTGTTCTTTTATGTAAATGAAGCTAGTAAAACTGATCAGGCAGACCACTGGCACACTGACCTGGAGTATTCTACATAATCAATTTAAATACATGATTTCAGTTTTAGCTGGACAATTTGTATACCAAATATATTATTTAAAAGTTTATACGTAGGGTGTATCTTATTGTATAAGAGATATCATCTCGTGCAGTTTGGGTGAGAGGACCGCAAATTGAAATCGTCTGGTTCTGGCTGCTCAAATTGTCTGAAATTACTTTCTCTACAATAAGAGATACACTACATGTGACGCATTAACTTGCAGACCTACAGGTGCTGTTTTGACGAAGTATTAACCTGTGTAGTGACATCTGTACACAGGATAAGATGTACTGGAATTGTTGGCAAGTACTTCACTGTGCACATTTAGAAAAATGTCATTTTAGTACTACCTCCTTATCATCTCTGTTGATTTCATTATGTTTACAAACGCATGCTGTAAATCCAGAGGAAGTCCTGAAAATACTATAAAGCATTCATCATCTTTTGCTCTCCGTTGCAGATGGGAAGAAAATAATAGGATGCAGGATTATTTTGGCCTTAGGTGTCTTTTTCTTGATTTAAATCATTTCTCAGCCAAAACAGCTCAAGCTCTGCTCATCAAGCACATTACTTTTCTGAGCCTTGTCTAACAGAACTGAATGGTAGATCATGTATCAAGGAAGACAATTAGCTGGATTATCAAAGGAAATTCTGTGCAGTTTAATACTAAGAAAAGCAGCAGTTGCTAATTCAGACAAAATTGTTTCCCAGTTAAATCTGAGGCCAAAGGCAATACATGAGTTAGTATTAAAGGTAAGCTGCTACATTTAACAGACTACCTCTGTTCTCTTGTATCTCTACTCTGGAGTTCACAAACAGGCAGTTTCACTCATACACTACGCAACCTTACTGATTGTGATAAACAAACGATTAACCCTTCTGAGTTAACAAAAAGAACAAAAACAAAAAAACATCCTTATGGTATTTTTTTGTTTTGTTTTTAAATTAAATTAAATTTGGTACTAGTTTAAGGCAATAGACAATGGGCCCCAAGACAAAGGAATTGCTTTTGTCACACTTTCTGTATTTTTCCCTTTGACTCCTAAACTGCATTTGTTTTTGTTAAATGAAATGGGCATTTTCATCAAGTGTGTACGAGGTAGTGAAAAATCCATCCTAGTGTAACTTACTACAGTCATGCAACTCAACCCTAACCTTGCAATTCAGTTCAGGGCCTCCTCCTCTAACACAGACTCTGTCAATTGTGTGGTGTTTTTTTAATGTTGACTTGTCTTTAACATGGACAACCACACTCCTTTCCCTTCTCTGTTCTGGATTCAACCTCAATCTGCTGCACCATCTAACTCCCACAAGTGTGAGGTTATTGTTGATTATTATTGCTGTCCTGTAACTATTAGTGTTATTAAAATGTTTTGAAACTGCAATGTCTGAACAACCTTTTCATCAAATTCATTTACAACCATTGACAGGTCCATCGAGCAACCTGCAAAGTCAGCGGTCATGGGTGGGAAGTTTAGAGAACCATAGAGAAACCATTAAGAGAACTTTAATGTACCATGCCGTGATGTTTGTGTAGGAACCGCACTGTTCAGCATATCTCCACAAATCATCTGAAACACCTCATTGCTTGACTTCAAAATGCTCGTCAGCACTTATGAACTAGATAACTGGAAATGAATTCCCTAAGTCATCTAGATAAGCATCGTCATTTCCAGTGCTCTGGTTACTGGCTGTTGTGATGGTGGAAGACCGATAATGACTGCAACCAAAGATCCCTTTAAGAAGAAGAGATCTACATTTCCATGGCTTGCACATTCTATTTGTCTGACTGTAATTGAATTCCATTGAAAAGCCTACCACATCCTTTGTTGTGAATCCCATCCAATTTCTGCATGTTCCAATCAAGCTGGGCATTACACAATACATTACAAACCAGACTACAGTACTTTTTTTATTTGGGATTCTAAGGCTGTCTGCCAATAGCAAAACTGCACTTCCAAGATGTAATCAAAGACAACAAGAGTGTAGGCCAGGGGTGGCCAAAGTTGGACCTTCCAGTCCTGCTCTTTGTTCCAACCCTATTCTAGGCTGAGGGGTGAAAAGGGTTTGAGTAGCTGTGGGGGGGTACCTGAGGAGGGGTTATGATATTGCTGCATTTCCCTCAACACTTGAATGGCCTATAGCGTCATCCACTCAGCCTGTAATATGCATTCAAACACTGACATCTGCAGTGGGAGGAGAAATGTCTGCCCCTGGGCTGCTGACAGTTCTAATGGGTCTTCTTGTAATTGGGTGTATCTGCTGATAGGGGGAATACAGCAATATCATTCCACTAAGCCCAGAATCTGTTTTCTCATGGTGGTGATAAATTATAATAATATGGCTTCAGGTTTTATTTTTTTCCCTACTTTTCGAGTTGGCCATGTAAATAGATAAATATAAGCTTCTAAATCCAGTTTACCAAACATTCAGCTTAATAAAAATCTTTTAAATCATTACTGGCTCCCTCAGTACATCTGAAGGGGGAGAAGGTTGGAACATTCTGTAGTTATGCTGATAAATCATCTTTGGCTTTTGGATAATCTTTTTAGAGTGTAATATTCTGGTAAAGATGATGAGCTGCTATTTAAAGAAATCTGCAAGCCAGCTACCCATGCTATTGTCTTGCCAGGCCGCAAGATTGAGTCACAGGCATTAAATATGTTTATTCGCTGGTTGGAGTTCCATAGTTCCATAACTGTTTCAGTATAGCAAGATGGAACTACTTGTGTTTGGAACTGGAAATGGACTGGAAACCAAGCACGGGGACTAATTAATGCAAAATGTCTAGGAGAGAGGTGTGAAGTATATAATAAATGAAAAGTTCAACTACAAGACATGAAAAATAATACTAAGCCTTTTTTTTATTTAAAAACAGTATATCCATGTTGCAAGTAAGAAGTGATGGCTCCTTTACCCCATCAGTACAAAAGTGAAATACAGACATTTGTTTGACTTGTGAGTGTCCTGAAGATGCCTGGAGGTGAACTGTTGTCAAGACAGTTAAAAAAAAAAGAAAAAAAAAAAAATTGCCTGACTACAAAGTAGGGGATTTTGATGAAAGCCTCATCTGTAGGACTGATGGAAACTTACTTTGTTTTCCTGTTACTGCGAAAGACTTTTTTTTTTTTTGTCTTTTGCTGACCCACAGTGTGGAAACAACTTTTTGGCAGCACCCATAACACACAAATATGCAGAATATTGATTAGTACAGTACTTTACGGATTATGAGGCCTACATAGCACTCTAAATTTGTGAATTTAAACTAATCGTCATTTTTTTTTTTTCCCCTTTTCTCTTTCATGTTGCCATCTACTGTGCTTGATTGTCACTCTGCAATTTCAGGTAAGAGATTACTTGATGTATTCTGTGACCTTTTATTCACTGAGTGTATGTTCAAACGAATGTTATTACATAATTATATAAACCAAAAATGTATGGCAAGTGGCACTGTAATAAAGAGGGATATACTATATGCATTTTAGCTACATGTTAGCGTCTGGTTCTCTGTGGTTAAAGAGTAAGTAGCAGGGTTCTGCAAAAATATAGCGCTACAAGTTCCCACGTGTTACTACAGCTATTTAAATAACATACAGTCAGCACTCGGATATCCATGAAACAGATACACATCAGTCACGTTTTTCCACCCTTGTATTAAGAATAAAATCATTCTTCATTATATATATGTACAAATTAATGCACTTACCCGTCACACTTGATTTCCGGCTCCATCACCAGTTTTCTGATACAAAGCCCATCTCTTCAATGTTACAGTGTACTTGTTTAACTGTCACAGTCTGCTTTTTTTTTTTTTTCCATTGCATGGCAAATCAGTCTATATTTATTATTGTGCAGTTACACAGCGTTTCCTCCAAGTACAAAGCGACAAGCTGTGGTAATGTAAAAGTGAATCATTTAACAGTTTTAGATACTTTAAATCTTTAGTTTTTGTGTATTTTCATTTGCAAGTGAACTGTGACATTAGGGCCTTATCAAGCACTATATTCTGCTATTTTGAATACTAACTTTTAATTCTGGAAACTTTTTTTTTTTTTTTTAACTTTTGCTAAATTGCATTGCGTTTTATGTTTTACGCAGCTATGTGCATTGCTAACCTTTTAGATTTCATTTTGCTGTTGGGTCATTAACAGGGAATTTTATATAGTGCTAGAGCAATACGTACTGGATTAAAAGTATGTACCAAAACATAATCAATGGGTTGTCTATTTTGGCAAGTAATATTTTCAGAATCATATCGTTCTGAATTAAAATACTACTTCTGTTGAAAATATAGCACTGTACCAAAAAAGCAACTACTGTACATCTAAATGCAAGCCTACTTATTTTAAAACACACTCCTTTCAGCTATGTATTTTCTGACAATGTTGCTGTGTTATTCCCCCAAGTCGTGCGCTAACAAATTTCAATGAATGTATCAATGAAAGACGCCTCTTGATGAAAAATAAAACTAACAGTAGGATCATCTTCAGATAGTTAAACATTTGAGACAGGTTACTGTAAATATTCTGTCTTGACTCTGCTGAATCAAATCTTCCATGAACGATCTACTACCATCATGAGCCACCTCTTGTGATATGTTAGCTATAAGAAAAAAAAGGAAATAAAATGGCAACAGTGCCAAAGAAAAGAAAAATACACTCTACAATGTGTGTGTGTGTGTGAGTGAGTGTGAGTGTGAGTGTGAATGTGTGTGTGTGTGTGTGTGCAGGGCAGGGGGTTGTTTTGGTGGTAGGGGGCAGGTTACAACATTACAACTTACACGTCAAGTCAGATGAAATAATCAGATATGTGTCACACTGTAACAAAGTGCCCGCCCCTGTGTATTATCTGTTATGTGTTGCGTGTGGTGTGTTTAAATGTTGGTGTATAGACATTGGTACACGGGATATAAACGGGTCTGTGTAACACGAGTGTTTTAAAATGTATATTTGTATTTAGGCACGAGGATTGCACAGCACTTCACGTGCAAGTAAAATGTAATAATATGTGAGCACGGGGAATTGCACTTTATTAATTCACGTGCTGGGATTCAAGTGAATAATTAATTGGTAATTGAATCCCAGCACAATAGTATATATAGATGCACGTTGTCACATACTCGGGGTTGGGTGTTCGGTGAGCGGAGAACGGGATTGGAGACGGAGGAAATTAGTAGTAGTAGTCTGTTTTTGTTTGTCTATTTATTTTGGCGTAGAGTGCCGTGTCCTGTGTTTTTCGTGTTTGTTAAACCTTTTATTTTGTAATAAACCGGCGCCAACAGGCGTCTTCATCATTTCATTTCATCCGTCCTGTGTTTTGTATATTTCATTACCTTTCCTGGTTCTGACGCCGCCCACTTCGGCCGTCTCTGTGACACGTGGTGTCCTGCGTGGGATAACAGCGCCTCCAAGCGTCAGACCAGGAGAGGTGTTTTGTCAAAAAAAAAAAAAAAAAAAAAAAAAAAAAACCACAGCAACAACAAAAAAAAATAAAACATGGAAGGCTGGGACTGGAGAGATGGCTGCCAGGACCTGGAGGAGTTCCTCGGTGGTCTGGAGGACCAGGGCTGGTGCCTTGCCTGTGGGGAGTTTGGGCACCCGGTGGTGCGCTGCCCCTACCAGGAAGGAGAGGAGGAACTGCCGCAGGAGAGGAAGGTGAGGAGGTGGCAGAGAAGGGGAAAGGGGAAGAGGAAGGCAGAGGTCCCACCGCTGTCTCCACAGCCGCACCAGTCCCCTGCAAGTGAGGGAGAGCCGCACCAGTCCCCTGTATCAAGGGGAGACTACACACCGCTCCCACCTCCACCACCAGGAGACTACACGCCGCTCCTACCTCCATGGGCAGGAGCAGAGCAGCAGGAGCTGCCTCTGCCTCCGCCACCTCCACCGGCAGGAGCAGAGCAGCAGGAGCTGCCTCTGCCTCCGCCACCTCCACCGGCAGGCGCAGAGCAGCAGGAGCTGCCTCTGCCTCCGCCACCTCCACCGGCAGGGGCAGAGCAGCAGGAGCTGCCTCTGCCTCCGCCACCTCCACCGGCAGGGGGAGAGCAGCAGGAGCTGCCTCTGCCTCCGCCACCTCCACCGGCAGGAGCAGAGCAGCAGGAGCTGCCTCTGCCTCCGCCACCTCCACCGGCAGGGGGAGAGCAGCAGGAGCTGCCTCTGCCTCCACCTTCACCGGCAGGAGCAGAGCAGCAGGAGCTGCCTCTGCCTCCGCCACCTCCACCGGCAGGAGCAGAGCAGCAGGAGCTGCCTCTGCCTCCGCCACCTCCACCGGCAGGAGCAGAGCAGCAGGAGCTGCCTCTGCCTCCGCCACCTCCACCGGCAGGAGCAGAGCAGCAGGAGCTGCCTCTGCCTCCGCCACCAGCAGAGGGTGAATGCCTGCTGGGTCCCTGTCCACCAGCAGAGGGTGAATGCCTGCTGGTATCACTTCCCCCACCAGCAGAGGGTGAATGCCTGCTGGTATCACTTCCCCCACCAGCAGAGGGTGAATGCCTGCTGGTATCACTTCCCCCACCAGCAGAGGGTGAATGCCTGCTGGGTCCCTGTCCACCAGCAGAGGGTGAATGCCTGCTGGGTCCCTGTCCACCAGCAGAGGGTGAATGCCTGCTGGGTCCCTGTCCACCAGCAGAGGGTGAATGCCTGCTGGTATCACTTCCCCCACCAGCAGAGGGTGAATGCCTGCTGGTATCACTTCCCCCACCAGCAGAGGGTGAATGCCTGCTGGTATCACTTCCCCCACCAGCAGAGGGTGAATGCCTGCTGGTATCACTTCCCCCACCATCACGAGGAGAGGAGCTGGAGCTTCCTCTGCCTCCACCTCCATCAGGGGGAGAGGAGCAGGAGCTGCCTCTCCCTGCACCAGAAGGACCAGGACTAGATGCTGGCGGTCCTCAGCAGCCCTTGCATAGGCTGCTGAGGGAAGCACGGGGAAGAACCTCCCGGCTGCAGTGGCCGAAAAGAGGGCCAACACCCGCACCCCAGCTTGTCCTGACTGCCAGCCTCGCTTCGCCCAAGGATGCCAGCCTCGCTTCGCCCAAGGATGCCAGCCTCGCTTCGCCCAAGGATGCCAGCCTCGCTTCGCCCAAGGATGCCAGCCTCGCTTCGCCCAAGGATGCCTCTGCATCGCCTGGGGTTGCCCGCCGCTCTGCATCGCCTGGGGTTGCCCGCCGCTCTGCATCGCCTGGGGTTGCCCGCCGCTCTGCATCGCCTGGGGTTGCCCGCCGCTCTGCATCGCCTGGGGTTGCCCGCCGCTCTGCATCGCCTGGGGTTGCCCGCCGCTCCGCATCACAGCCGGAAGTACTGTGGCCGGAACCCCACGAAGGGGAGCTGCCGGCCACGAAGAAGGGGGAGGAGGTCTGGAGACCGCCAACCCCAGCAGCAGTTTCGCTGCCAGAGGAGGGGGAGGAGGTCTGGAGACCGCCAACCCCAGCAGCAGTTTCGCTGCCAGAGGAGGGGGAGGAGGTCTGGAGACCGCCAACCCCAGCAGCAGTTTCGCTGCCAGAGGAGGGGGAGGAGGTCTGGAGACCGCCAACCCCAGCAGCAGTTTCGCTGCCGGAGGAGGGGGAGGAGGTCTGGAGACCGCCAACCCCAGCAGCAGTTTCGCTGCCGGAGGAGGGGGAGGAGGTCTGGAGACCGCCAACCCCAGCAGCAGTTTCGCTGCCGGAGGAGGGGGAGGAGGTCTGGAGACCGCCAACCCCAGCAGCAGTTTCTCCGCCGGAGATCGTGGGGGAGGTCCGGAGACCTGCTCCCTCTGCAGTTTCTTCCCTGCAGGAAGAACGGTGGTTGAAGCCCCACCAAGGGGAGCTGCCGGCGCCGAAGGAGGGGGAAGGTCAGGAGACCACACCCCAAGCAGCCTTTCCGCTGCTAGGACTACCCTGGCAGGAGAATGCTACCCTGCTGACAGCATTACGACCTGTGGGCCCCTGGAAGCCTCTGGTCCTGGCCAAGGACTTTGGGCGGGACTTTTGGGCTTTTAAGGGGGGAGGTGGCCATTGAGGCCATGTGTGCTTTGCACAGGAGGGGGTATATGTAACAAAGTGCCCGCCCCTGTGTATATATCTGTTATGTGTTGCGTGTGGTGTGTTTAAATGTTGGTGTATAGACATTGGTACACGGGATATAAACGGGTCTGTGTAACACGAGTGTTTAAAATGTATATGTGTATTTAGGCACGAGGATTGCACAGCACTTCACGTGCAAGTAAAATGTAGTAATATGTGAGCACGGGGAATTGCACTTTATTAATTCACGTGCTGGGATTCAAGTGAATAATTAATTGGTAATTGAATCCCAGCACAATAGTATATATAGATGCACGTTGTCACATACTCGCGGTTGGGTGTTCGGTGAGTGGAGAACGGGATTGGAGACGGAGGAAATTAGTAGTAGTAGTCTGTTTTTGTTTGTCTATTTATTTTGGCGTAGAGTGCCGTGTCCTGTGTTTTTCGTGTTTGTTTAAACCTTTTATTTTGTAATAAACCGGCGCCAACAGGCGTCTTCATCATTTCATTTCATCCGTCCTGTGTTTTGTATATTTCATTACCTTTCCTGGTTCTGACGCCGCCCACTTCGGCCGTCTCTGTGACACACTCATTTAACTGTCACTGAAGTCAAAATTTTATAGGGTCGGATATGTGAGTGCTGACTGTATCTGTAATTTTTTCGTTTCATTAACATCCTGACAGCTTTTTACACTTTACTTTTTAAAAATCTGTTTCAAAGCTATTTTCAAAGTGTTTACTCTAGTGCACTGATAGTGTCAGAATTATTTCCCACATTGTCAAACAGGAAACACAGCAATAACGATCCATGATGTGGTACGGAACAGAAAAGCCAGAGCACTTGTTGTTGTTATGTTTGTTTGTTTTGTTTTGTTTTTTTTAATTCGCTCTTCCTGCAGTGATTTAGAGGACAGATCTCAAACCCCAGTGCACTAGAGCCGACATTTTGACAAGAGATTTGAAACAGACTTCAAAGTTATGAGTGTAAAAAATTGTCAGGATGTTAACAATGAAAAGAAAAATTACAGGTACATTATTTAAAAAGTTGTAGCAACACGTGGGGATGTGTAACACTGTATTTCTCAGAACCCCTATACTCACTCTTTAAGGCCAGCTGTAGTGCTGTACCTTTTATATGATTCATTCCTGGTTGTGGTTGTAATAAATTGTGTCCTCACGTGTCATTTGAGAAGCTGCTGTTTTTTTTTTGTTTGTTTTTTTTATTTTTTACTTCTGTTATTTTTACAATGGCACTGCTTATTTGCTTACTTTGTGTCTGAGAAGTGTGCCGGTGCATTTAACTGGGGTAATATCTTAAATTACAGATCTAAGGGAAAATAAGACGGGAAATATAGGAAACAAATATAGGAAACAATGTGATGTATTTACCTGTAGCAAAGAAAGACTTGAGTGAGCATGTCATAGTCTATAGTAGTTACTGTACATTATCTTAACAAGGCATTGTATTTTTACAGCAGTTTCGGAGAGGCATACAAAATTGTTATATCCCTGCAGCTTTCCTTTGTTAAACTGACTAAACTTTTTTTTTTTTTTTTTTTTTTTTTTTTCCTGAGCTTTATTAACACACATTATTCTTCTCCACTAAGGTAGCACAGATATGTCACACTTTATTGAGGCGTGATCATTTTGCTGGTGACAGTACCTCATTAACACAAAGTTTCGTTAGTCTGGGAATATCTAGTTCCAAGTCTGGTCCTCTTCCTGTGCTGGGTGCTCCCAGGGGCCGGAGGTAGCTTGCTTAACAAGTCCCATCACTTGTAAAGGCCTGGAAAATAGTGCACAGGGGAATCTGACTGCACAACCTGTTATCAGTCAGGGTAATTGGGCAGGGAGGCCACAGCAGGTTACAGCAGGAGTGTAGAATGTAGCTTCTGATTGGGAAACCGGCTTTAGCAAATTCTTAAACTAGGTAGCTTTGAACATAACGGTACAAAATAAAGGAAAGACAATTGTGACGATGTTGTATTGCATGATTTAATGTTATTATCCACACTGCATTGTTTCCAAAATGTTTATTTCTCTATGCAAGTTCTTTTTGCTTTTGTTTGACTTGACTTTCCCCTTTTTATGGCAGAAATCATAACACAACATCTCTTTTACCAAGGACTATTTGAAATAGCCTGGAATCTTGCTTTTTGGCTCAACTCAGTTAACTACTCCAGGGTCTCTCTGAGACACGGTGGTGCATGACGTGTGACCCACACACACACCAAATCAATTGCTGGTTACATTAAGTCAGGGGAAAACTTTTTCAAGCTGTGATAAACCATTGTGGTTGTTTTTTTTTTATCCTTCTAAAGAAGAATGCATGTGAACACAGACATTTGTGATTGTGAGAGTTTTGGACTCTGGGGCTCTGGAACATGGTTCATTTTCAGTTTGTTTTAGTGTTGTATGCATCTCTGAAGTGTTTGGTCCTGAGAGTTTTTTCTTTCACGTTCATTTGCTTCACTTACTAAATGATGACCTATGTCAGAGAGGACCCCCCCTCCCCACCCTTTTCTTAATAGTTCTAGCTATATAGTGGGTAGTGCTGTGACCATGAGAACCTGTCTTGTTTAAACCAGAATAATATTTTTGGTGACTTTCCTTACCCAAAGAAGGTGAACATTTCACTAACTAGAAGCCAAACCTACAATTTTATATAGTACTTTAAGTGGTGAATCTAGAAATTGAATAGGGAGACCAAGTTCTTTTTATACTCTTTTCCACCTTCAGTCTTGTATGTTCAGTTGTCACTGACTTTGTCTTGGCAGGCATCAGATTCAATATAGATACAGTAGCTGCACTTGGTTTCTGTTGCTAAATAACACACACTCGAGCACTGTAAGCTGCCATAACCATTGTTCTTTCAGTCCATGTGTCTGTTTTTTAAGGTCTATATGCGTCAATTCCTAGGGAAAGATTGAGAGATTTCAGAATAACTATTTTCTTGGATTTATTTAATTAAATGTTTGTGGTACTGTTAGGAAGTTGGACTGACAGATTTGTAGGTACTTGCTGGGCTGTTCAATCAGAATACATTTACCACCAATTGTGAAGCTTGTAGAGCAGGGGTGGCCAACATGTCGGTAGCTTGGTGGTAGTTTAAAAGTAGCTCCTGACAAGTACTGAACTACACACACACACACACACACACACACACACACACACACACACACACACACACACACACACACACACACACACACACACAGCACAAACCTTAGAATACTAATCAATTCAACCTTACGTGCGTCTTACATTATTCATTTAAAAAAAAAAAAAAAAAGCCTACCACTACACCTCATCCAGTACAGCATGAATCATGGGAGCGGGTTGGTCCAAAAAGAGACAATGCATACTATTTCCACAGCGTGGGAAAATTAGTTTTTGTTACAAGAATGAAAGACAATTGTATTTGCCTGATTTGTGAGGCGGGAGTTGCAGTTGGAAAAAAGAGCAATGTTGAGAGGCACTACGCAACAGTACATAAAGATTTTGAAAAAAAAAAACATTTCTTCCAGGAAACAATCTCATAGTCAAAAAAGTAAATGAACTAAAGGCAACTTTGCAGAAACAGCAGTCTCTGTTTACCAAACCAGTGAAAAACCAGATTGGTAAAGGGCGCAATGAATGTCATGGCTGAATCGTTATTCAAAGATCTAAAAAAACAAGTCAGAAATAATGACTGCTATACTGACGTGCAACTGGGAGCCAACACTGTAGCAAAGAGAGTATCTGCATTATCCGAAGATGTCTGTGAACAGTTAGACTGGGATTTATGTTGTTGGCTCGAGCGACACTGCTCATCTGGCTGTATTTGTTCAAATGGTGTTTGAGGACTTTAGCGTGAAAGAAGAGTTTTTGCATACATGCCAAAAGTCCCTATATGGTCGGGACTGTCCCGATTTCCTAGCAAATGTCCCACGTCCCGATGCATAGGAAGAAAATCCAGATATTTATCCATAGAAAAAATATATATATATTCTGCACAGTACAGTTAGTGAAAACCACATGCTCTAGTGCGGCTGACACATCTGCTGATTTCTACAAAGGTAAGAACGCTTCATTATTGTTTTTACTGTCATGATGTCCGTGTTTAGTTTGGGGGGGGGGGGGGGGGGGGGGGGGGGATACGTCTGTTACATGATAATGAGTGTTATTTACGTTTGACCACTCCCATGTGTATGATGTGTATGACCCCCCAGGGGGGACAAGTGTCCTGCTGAACAGTTTCCAAATGTTGGAAAGTATGTTTTTGACATTATTGCCATTAAAAAGCTAAAACCAGAGGGGTAGATATCTATAATGAGGTTAAAAAATATTTTGCTAGAAAGAACATACCGCTCAAAGCTTGTGTCAGTAACAACGGATGGAGCCCCACATGGGCTTAATCCTAGTATGTTGTATGTTTACATCAACCGCACTTTGCAGCAAAGTAATGGGATTTGACCACGTTATGACTCCTGTTGTAAAAATAGTTAACTCAATTCGAGCTAGAGCCCTGTAACGCGTTATAACATTACTAGATGTAGTTTCCTCTGAGTATGGTGTTGTTTTGCTTCACTTTGAAATAAGGTGACTTAGCAGAGGGAGAATACTGCCACAATTTCTTTCTCTTGTGCCAGAAATTACAACTTTCTCAGAGTCGAGAAACAAAAGTGCACAGTTGACTGTCAGTGTGTGGCTGCTTGACTTGTCATTTTTAACTGATATCACAGAGAAATTAAAAAGCCAGAACTGTGAATTGCAAGGGAAACAAAAAACAATTGCAGACATGATTAATGCTGGGAAAGCTTTCAAGTCACAATTGGATTATTGGGTGCAAAAAATCCAGTATTTTCCAATTGTGCAAGAAATGTTGGAGGGAAGTTAAGCTGCTTCAGCATTTTTGTGTAATGTTTATTTCGAATCCCTTCATGAATGTGGATGTAAGTGACATTTATGATAAATTGGGGTCATTGTTTAATCTGGATTGTGTTGAGCTAAAAGTGGAGATTCCTAATCTTCAAAACGATATTCGGTTGAAAGCAAGATACCCAGTGTCTGACTTCTGGACTTTAATGGACAAGGAAAGCTCAGAGATCTCTGCACAGCAGCAATGAAAGTGGTGTCCTTATTTGGTTCCACTTATCTATGTGAATCTGCCTTTTCAGACATGAACTTTATCAAATCAAAATTGTGGACCCGCCTGAATGATGAGCACCTGAATGACTCCATCAGGGTTGCACTTTCTGATTACAAGCCAGATTTTGCTGGCTGGTAGACAACATTCAGTGTCAAGTCTCACATTGAAATCTAGGTATGAATAAAATGTGGCTGTATTTTTAGCTTGGAGTTCTTTGAGGAGTGGCTCGCAAATGTTTTTGCAAATCAGAAGTAGCTCTTCATAGTAAAAAGGTTGGAGACCCCTGTTCCATAGACTAAGGTCTAGTTTGCTATTCGGCTACTCATAAAACTCATTGGCACTTTCCTTCATTCCTTAACATGGATGCATTCTTACACCACTGAGTTTCTAAATTGCTAATGGCAGCCTTGACAACCAGTGTGCCTACCCAGATGTATAACAGAACAGCCTATTCCTTTATTGTAGTTTCTGGAATTGGGGAATCATTTTTTGCAGTGACGTTTTTGTACTGACTGGGAGTTTAAGCCCAGAATCCTAATTATCTGTCCAGAAATGTGATTATTTATTGATAATAAAACAACAGGTGGCAGAGGGGAAGCAGACTCAACCGTACTTGTTTTGACATTGTGAGAAATTTAAGAGATTAATTTGCTATCCTACATCCTTGTTTTTGCAGTGATCAGGAATAGTGTGCAGATTTTAATCAAATAGCAAATGATGCAGTCAATATTTCAGTTCTGTAACTTCAGTGCAGCCTAAGAGTTGGCATATGGGAGTGAAGCATGAGGGGTTTTGAAACCCATGCTCCTGCATGATTACAATGCTGAACAAGCTCTAGGTTGTACTCTTCTATTCTGTCTGTTAGGAGGATTGATTCAGTTGATGTGAAAAGTGACTGACCTAATTACTGCCACTGTTTTACGTATAAAAAAGGACAAAGTCTGGCATTTTAATTATATTTAAAGACAACACACATTGAAGATACTATTTTAGAAATGCTGGTTTTCTTTTAAAGATATAATCAATGGCAATATTTAGACACATCATTGTTTAAATCAACAGTGTAGACCATTCTTGTGTGCTTGACTGTGTGGGCAAAGAACTGAATGCTAGACCCAGAGAATGGGCAGGAAAAATTTCAGAGCATGTGTGAATAGGATGACAGTAGGGGTGACGTCAAACCAGAAACAGAAACCACAACACACAGCAACTGCAGCCGAAACTGAGATGCTATGGCGCTCAGTGTTTTATTTAACAAAAATAAAAACTTAAACAAACACAAAACAAAAAGGCACATGGGACAAAACAAATAAACAATCAATAATTCCAACAAGCATCGTGCTGGTCCTCCAGCACCATGAGCAACTGTTATTTCAGTTTATTTCTCTTTACCTCCTACTCACATTCTCCACTCACAAACACTTAACAACAACACATTGCAGCCAAAGCTGCAGGTCTTGTTAGTGGTGACCGAGGGATTAACAAGTTGTTAATTTATTATCCCTCTGTCACATTTTACACAGGTTTGTTATGGATGCGTGACTGTCAGCTAATTATACAAATCAGTAGCTGATCAGTCACGCATTCTCACAAGGTGTTTCTAAAAACTAAAACAAAACAATAGCAAATAATGGAGGCACCTCTCTGGTCCTGCCAAACAATGCAAAATATAGATCAGGCATATGGTTTCTTGAGTAGCAAGTCACGGATTGCCAAAGAAAAAGGTGTGCCCACTGAGAGAACAGTGTAAAAAAAAAAAAAAACATGTGTATAGTGAGTGGAAAAATAACAGCTCTTGTTTCCTAGGGGTAGGTAGACAGATGGCAAAGATGCCCTTCTTGTACTCTCAGAACAAAGACTTCTGTGCCTGTATGCATGCAGAATTACACTTCGACATGGGATTGGCTATTTGTTTTCCGTGTGCAACCATGGTGGACCACCAGGTGAGGGTATGGAGGTTAGGAGGAGGTGAACAACACACTGGTGCAATTAGCACATTTTGGCAAGCTCCTCATCCTTTGTGACCTGCTAGAGGAGATGGAAAAGACAGGGGGTTGGAGGATTGGTAGTCTACTGTATTCCCTCCAGGAGCTTCATAGCGTGTCTGAGTCTCCAAGTGTGTACTGAACTGTGAACAAGGGGAACAATTGAAACAGCAGCACCAGCTGTCACACAACAAACAAATTAATGTTTTATTAAGCGCCAGTTGAGTAAGAGACAAGAGGCACTTTCCACATCCCCTTTTAAACTTCAGTTAATACAGACAGTGGCACTCTGCTTTGGAAGTGACCTCCAGTTGAACATGTGGATGAGCATGTCATATGCTGGTCTCTTAATGTAGTTTTTTTTTTTGTTTACTAGTCCAGTAAACCTACTGGTTCTTTATTTCAGTATTTTTGAGAATTTGCTTTTAACTGAACCATTGAATGTTTGGAATAGGCAAATCTAGAGTAAGCATTGATGAACCTGGCATGAAAACCCTGGAGAGTAAAAATTGTTTTTTTAGGCGCAGGCAGCTGCAGTGGCACCCTCTTGTGAGGGAACTTCTGTCTCCATACCCAACCAAACAATGCTCTTTCTAAAAGGGGTAGCCAGTTATAATAAAATTAAATTAGTTGAAGATCCTTAGAATTAGGAATAAGATTTTTAGGCTCTGAAACAAGACTTGTGTCTTCTAAGGTAAGGTTTTCATTTGACAATCAATTCACCAATTTTGTGGTAACACAAAAGTGAAAAACTTGAACCTTGAACTACTTTTCATCGCTATACACAGACATTCACGCACCAGGAAACTGCCTTCTGTTTGTTAATTCACTCACTGGCTTTGGATGCAGAGACAATGTGCCTCTCGTGTTAGGTTTTTAAACACATAACTGCGGTTTCCTGAACTGGGTACTCTTTTCTATGTCCCCTGAGGTCAACAAACTTGTATTTGAGATTGTTGGTTTGTCTAGCATTTCCCAATTAATTGCAAAGAGACCTCCCTCTCTTTTCCTTGAGAGAGATTTGAACATATACCGACTCTGGGTTTTTATTTATTTATTTATTTTTCATGCCTTGCCATTGCTGTTTCATCACAGTAAACAGTGGCCATCGACACGTTTTCATCAAGTACAGTAATAACATGAGGTTTACTTGTACCTTTGTGTAGCTGAACAAGCAAACTGAAATTTAACTTTAAACACTTGAAATAAAACAAACGTGGAAATGACATTGTAAAGTGAAAAAAAAAAAAAAACCTCACTGTCACACATCCTATGTCACGTAAGCATTCCCATGTAGGGCTCAAAACAAATTTAAAGTCTGCAGAATATGATTTGAAACTGAGTTGTCTTGTAACTTGGAGAAAAAAGTTATTATTTTGTTCTGAAAATATGTAGAAGTAACAGCAAATGGTGTAAGTATTATACACTTACATTGTTACGTAATTCTAGAGAAGCTGTTATCTCATTCGCATTCCATTTTGTTGATGGTATTGTTGAACACAGGATATTGAGATTATCAAAATCTGGGTATGTAAGGAACCTGTCCATCAGTCGGCCCATTTTGTGTGTTACCTCTACATCTTTACATGCACCGTACAGCCAGTGAATGCAAGTCAGTGTATGTTTAAAGCTGTCGCTGAGGACATACGTTAATAACAAGTGTGTTTAAATTCCCCTGCAGTCCTTTCTTTGTTCCTTCATTAACAATGTAAGCACAAAGGCTGTTTGTATAGCCTGCAGTTCCTTTGTGACCAGTTGCTGCCAATGTACTCGTGATGGGCAAAAAGCCATATAATCTCTCCCAAACCTTTCAATTTATCACTTGTCTAAACATGTAAAACAGCCCATAGCCACAGAACATATTTAGAGTCTGTTTTGTAAAACTTGATTGTTATAATGTTGTGTTGAATAAAGATGGCATGCTTGGGCAGTGGGAAAGTTCCCTGAAGTTTATAAAGAGGTTATTTTGTTTTGCATTACAGTTGTTCCATTAGATTGGAAGCTGGCCTTGTTTCCAACAGTTCGAAGGGATTGTGTAGAGTAGTCATTACGCAGTGTGGTTCAAGCCTGTTACCTTGCTGTGTAATCCAGGCAGATCCCTTGTCCAGTGTGTGCGCGGCCCTGTATTTACAGAGATTAGTTGGGCACCTCTCCAGGTTTGCCGTGGTGGCGGCTGCTGCACCAGGGCTGGCTGCGGCTGGGCTGCCTTTGTCACTGCTGATTGATTTTTTTTCATGGATAAACGGAAGGTGCAGCAGAGGACACAGGAACATGATAATTAGAACATGATGTTGCAGGCAGTTGCTTATATGTTTACCCCTTTAAGCAAGTAATCCTGCATGTTGTACACGCTGTTTGTAATTGTAATAAAATATTGTCGCAGATGACATGCAGCCCAATCGATGACAGGGCAGGAACAGAATCACGTGCGGCTCAGGTAGATGAGTCAAGGTACAGGCAGATGGATATAGAGATACTCTCCACTGCATTGTGGTCTGCGCTCTGGATGTATTACACTGTTACACTATGTAATGGTGGACTTTCATTTTTTACATATTAAAATAGTATGTTTCTCTTCCGATACATTAGTAGTTGTCCATTTGCATGTATTTAGTTAAGTCATTCTGAGGTAAAACTGTTTTAAGGCATTAGCTAGAACATTTACCTACTCAAGATTTTACACTCCAGTATGAATTTGAAGCTATGTTTTAATGTCTGTTATCTTTCCATGCAGGATAAAGAATTACTGCTTCATGGTACAATCAATTATGTTGCTGTTTTGATAGTAAATCTCTTATTCAAACTCTGGTATGTATTTTTTCGAAATAAATAATAAACATAATTGTTTAAAACAAAGAAAAATACACCCTTGGTTGCCTTGTGGGAACACATTAAAATTAAGCAGATCTGTCACATGATATACACTACATGAGGAAGATAATCCAGAGATATAATAGAAATATATTCCAAATTCACAGCTGGGACTTGGTGTAATGGGAAAACATTAATATTAAATATATGTAACTGATAAATATAGATACTGTTAGAACATTAGTAGTGATGGATGTAGTTTTAATATACCGTATAGTTGAAAATGGTGATGCTTGTAGAATAAAGTTCTAACCCTCACATGTATAATAAAAGGGTTACTTTCAAGAACATAACTAGCCGTTTTACCGCAAGATGACATAAAGTCCTTAACATAGACATATTGATGCTTTTAGGCTATGTACAGTACAACAATTTTGTCATCATAATCAAATCTAGTATTTGAATGTATTTCCCTAGTTTACTGTTTCTATGAGTTAATTGCTGTAGCTCTGTTAGTGTTGATGACATCATTGCCTGCTGTAAACAGTACACTGCTAAGTTTTCATTACACTTTAAATAATGCAAAATGCATGGTTTCTGGCCAGTTGTGTAATATTAACAATTTGACCTTCTACAAAAGAATGATGCAAACGTAGCATTCGGGTGAATGCTTTGTGAAATATGCCTGGCAGTGGTTGGTTTTATTATACTTCAAACTGCCACATATGTGGCTGGAACCTGTAGAATCTAAACCTGACTGAATTATACATCTATTTCTCCTTGGCCTTTAACCAAAAGCTTAGGATTACAAGTAAAAAGTTATATTAAAACCTGGGAAATGTGATTAAATATTGAACCATCAAGAAATGATCTATAAAACAATCCCCCAGTCATACTCACAAAACCTTACATCATTAAATGCATAGAATTAAAAAAAAACAAAACAAAACATCTAAAGTACTTTCACCCTCTGTAAGTCATCTGGGGGATGAGTTAGACAGGGGACAGATGGAGAGGCTATTCAGGCAAATGGGACAAAAAGACAGGTGCTGGATGGATAAAAAAAACATAGATTAGGCAGTCAGACAAATATTTAAATAAGACGGGTAAATTATACACAGATCTAAACAAGAATAGAAACCTGGATCATAGAAAGGGGATTTAATTCAGGAATACACGTAAAATAGATTTAAAAACACAAATAGAGAGACAGATTAATGAGGGTTACACAGGTGGCAGGTGAATTGTGGAGAAAGAGGCATTCAGAATGGATTATGCATGTAATGTACATTATGAGGGATGCATGACAAATGTGTGTTTTTTAAAGAGAAAGGTATATTCATTCAAACTTAACATTATGAGGGTCATATCAGTGTTTTATTTAAAAAAACAAAACAAAACAAAAAAAAAAAACCTTGTGTGTAGCATGACCTGGTTATCAGAACAAAATATCTCTTCAGAGAATGATATAAAACGGAGTATCTTCTTGATTAATCATGTATTAAGCTGACTCGTTCTGGCTCTTAACTTTAATTATAAATATGACTGCATTAAATATATTTCATAATTAATAAATCATCACATATTAATTTAATGTTCATTTAAAGAAAACGCCTGAAATATTTAGCAGGTATCACAGAGCACTCCAAATAAATGGGTTTCTCTTTGCTGTTTGTTTGGCTCTTTTTGTACAAGTGAAATGATTTTGGTTGGGTATATGTTTCAGTCAATAGAAGAGCATTTTGACCATCGTGTTTTTTTTTTTTTTTTTAAGAATATTGTAACACAAAAAATGTAACTCTGTCTTGCCGTCATAATACACTGTAAACTGGCAGAAAAAACAGAATCCTTCTCTCTCTTGTTTTGTATGCTTGTTTTTTTCTGTCTGAGCTTGTCTTCTTTGTTTTGTTTAATGGTAGAGGTCTATCACATAGTGTGCACTTCTAATGATCTGTGATGCTCGTGACATTGTTTTGCTGCCCTGTATATTTCAGTACCTATCAGGTCACGGTTGGCTTGTGTGTTCTAAAGTTGCTGAAGCCGAGTTCAGTTGGTGCTCCACAAGCTGATGAGTCAGTCAAGCTTGTTGCCTGCTTCAGGTCCCCCGGCCAAATTGATTCCCTACTGAGGTGGCAGAGGAAAGTTGGCTTTCTTACTCCAACTACAGCAGCAATAAAACCAAATGTGGCAGAAAATGAACAACATTTCTTTTTTTAAATTTAATGTTTCCAATTCTAATGTTTCCCCTGATTTTTCTCATAATTTGGAGTGCCCAATTGCTTTTCCCCTCACCGCAGCAATTGGGTACTTGGGCAAATGGCTCAGGAGACCCGAAGGTTCAGTGGGCGTCCTCCAATCCCACGACCAAGCCAGCTGCTTTTTCACCCAGGAACTCGAGAACGGATGTCAGCAAGCTAACGACCTCTGGAGGACAAAGGTCAGCTCTGCAGGTGTCTGAGCTCACTGGATGCCTGGCAATGAGGAGAAACAGTTCTTGACGGTTTTACCTCTCTAATCCACGGGAGCGCCAGAGCAAATGCAATGCTCCCGTTGCACTCCCGAGCAAAGACCAGCCTACTTTGCACAGCCAGGACGTGAACCTGCACTGTATGACTCACCCTGTGCACCTGGCGGCTGCACTTGGGGACCCCCAACTAATAATTATTGATAGTAGTAACCGTGCCAACCACTGTTAGTTTTGACCAGGAAACAAAGCTATTTGTATTCCTCATATTGTTCAAGTGGGGGTGTGGCAAAGTGCCCGCTCCTATGTGTATTATGTTTTATCTGTTGTGTGTTAATGTTGGTGTATAGTCATTGGTACACGGGATATAAACGGGTCTAGATCATAGAAAGGGGATTTAATTCAGGAATACACGTAAAATGTATATGTGTATATGTGTATTTAGGCACGAAGATTGCACATTGCGTGCAAGTACTTCACGTGCAAGTAAAACGTAATAATATGTGAGCACGGGGAATTGCACTTTATTAATTCACGTGCAGTTGTACCGCGACTCCAAGTGAATGATTGATTAGCAATTGTGTCACGGTACAGCTGCATAAAAGCTGCATGTTTTCATGCACTCTGGGTTGTGTGTTCGGTGAGTGGAGAACGGGATTGGAGACAGAGGTAAAGATAATAAGAATAGTTAAAGTTAGAGTTAGAGTTAGAGTATCTGCTCACCGTGTTTGTCTGTATAGTCTGTTTTGTTTGTCTTTTTTGTTTTGGCGACGAGTGCTGTGTCCTGTGTTTTTGTTTGCTACAACCGTTTGTTTTCTGTCTGTTCTGTTCACTCATTAAATGCTGAGCGAAGCCATTCGGTCAGCTCCACCAAACTCCACCTCTCTCTTTGTTTATTTTCCTGTTTCTGGTCGGACGTCCCCCCACTCCGGCCGTCTTTGTGACGTGTGGTGTTAGCAGTGGGGTTACCAGCGCCCCCTAGACGCGGACCAGAGCAGGAACAGCAATTTCTTGTTTAAAAAAAAAAAAAAATATGTCAGAAGACGCCTTCAGGCTGAGGGACTGGATCCGGCACAATGTTGGGCTGGAGGCACAGTCCATGCCCAGGGAGCGATGGGAGGCATACGAGCGGGAACACACCCCAAACTCCCTGGAGGAAGGTGTGGAGTTGGTCCTCTGCTACCGGGAGGCAGCTATAAATAGAACAGCAGCCCAGGTAGCAGGGTCTCCAGCACGCAGGCGGGGGGACTGTGGGGATCCAAAGCCTAAGAGGGAGCTGTTCCCATCTCCACCAGCAGAGGGTGAGTGCCTGCTGGTATCACTTCCCCTAACGTCACCACCTGGAGAAGAGGAGCAGGTGCTTCCTCTGCCTCCATCACCTTCCCCTGCAAGTGAGGAAGAGCTGCACCAGTCCCCTCTAATAAAGTGCAATTCCCCGTGCTCACATATTATTACTTTTTACTTGCATGTGCAATCCTCGTGCCTAAATACACATATACATTTTAAACACTCGTGTTACACAGACCCATTTATATCCCGTGTACCAATGACTATACACCAACATTAACACACAACATACAACACAAAATACACATAGGGGTGGGCACTTTGCCATAGGGGGTTATCTGCAATACTGCAAGCAAAACTCTCTTCAAAATGCACTTGCTTTTAATATGTACTACGTCTTACTGTATACAGATAAAGTCTTAGTATAGTGCTAAACCATGAGCAGAAATTGATAGCCCATCAATGGCTGTATATCAACCTGCAACTGCTCTTATTTCCACCACAACAGCAGGAAAGCAATTAGTAACTGTTGGTGTAGTACACGGGTTCAAAGATTTTTCAACACATTTATGAATATGCATGACAAGCCTTTTGAAGCAGTTTTTTTTAAAAAAAATTTTTTTATTAAAGATTTACGATTCTTCACTCTGTATCCATGCTCAGAGATTTTGTATTTTATATTGAATACCATTCCAAGTATAAATGCATCTTGACACATTTGTGTGTAAAAGATTTACTATTCTAAACTCAATCACAGTGCAAACTTTGCAAACTTCTATATCAGGCTGTTTCGGGGTGCCACGCCCCTATGTGTATTTTGTGTTTTATCTATGTGGAATGTTTATATGTATGTGTTTAGTGGTGCACGAATGTGTGGGTTATGTAGCACAGGTGTTTTAAAATGTATATTTGTATTTAGGCACAGGGATTGCACAGTCACTTCACGTGCAGATTAAAGTGGGTATTTGTATGGGGGCACGGGGAGTGCACAATTAGTTTACGTGCAGACTGCCGAGATTCAATTGAGTGACTGATTAGCAATCGAGTCTTGGCACAGCTGCATAAATGAATTTCACACACATAGGGTTGATGTGTTCAGGGAAAAAGAATGGGAGAGAGTTGGAGAAAAATAATTAAAATCATAACAATTGCTACTCGTGCTGGATTTGGACCAGGACGATACTTGTTTGTACAGTGTTTTGATTTGTCTGCTGTTTTGGTTTGAGTTTAGTGTTTGTTTCTATTTAAACCTTTTATTTTTCAATAAATCTGAGCACCAGCACATTAATTTCATTATTTCAGTGCTGACTGTTGTCTGTCTCCTCCCTGGTCTGATGTCACCCACCAAGGCAATCTGTGACACAGGCTCACAGTGTGTTTTCACTTATTGCTATCTAAATAAATATTGTGTGGTTGACTGTGTGTCATGTTATTGATGTGAGAAGTCATATAGGGGTACAGCCCGGTGCGTCTTGTTTCATATGTTTAGTGCTAATGGTTGTGGAAAGTAGGCACTCAATGATGCAGTAATGGGACTGCAGAGGATTGCTTCCTGCCCTGTTTTTGTGTCATGTTGCCAGCTCCCTCTGAGGGACTCCTGGCAGGCCCCATGTTTTCCCACTGTGTGGCGAGGGAAAACAGCTGACAAACACTGACCTGATTACCAGCAGTTTGTCACACCCCTGCCTTCCTAATAATCAAATTACACAGCGAGATGAGCAGGTCAACATGTCCCACTGATTTGAAACCCCAGTACCTACTTCCTATGGCCTTGATCAGAGATCAACAATCTGGTTCTTGTGAACCTGTGGCCACTGCCTGTTAGTATGGAAATATCACCATCTTATCTTGGAGTTCATTCATTTCTATAGTCACAAACTATAATAGAGTATCAATGTTAATAGATTGTACCACAGTATGGTAGATTGCTGTGGAATAGGCTTTAATCCATTCATGCTGAGAAAAAAAGGGGAAAGGATTCAGCTGTGTGCAGTTGTATGTGATTCTACAGAAACACTGCAAGTTGCCTATGTAAAGCATTTGTCATAATTGCAAAAGTCGTGTAGGTTGAAATCTTACAAAACCACGGTCCTAATTCAGGGATGTTAAGCTTTAGGCCCAGCATTCAAAACAGGCCTCTTTAGTGCAGTTGTATCTGCATCCCAACAATGTTGACACATGTTCTGTTTTAGTTAGGTTTGCACCTGCTGTATGGCATGAATCAAAGAGATTGAATCTTATAAAATTGCCTAAATGTTAGATTGAGGTTAAGTTATGGATTAGGGTTCTTAGTTCCCATTCTTGTGTTTGCATCTGCTGTTCATTTTCACAAACTCTGGTACTGCTTGTTTCTTTTTTCCTTGATTTGTATTCAAGACTAAAACCGTTTGTCTGTGGGAAATGGTAGCCCATACATTTGTTTTTTGTGATCTTTCTCTGGCTGAGTACTGGAGGCTGCCGTTTCTCACCAGGGGAACCGCTCCTGCTTCTCTGTTTCCCCCAGCTTTGCCATTTTCCAGTTCCCACATTGTCAGCCGCAAAGAAAAGAAAACACTGCCTCTTTGTGATAATAGGCTGCTGGCCCCATCTCCCCAGCCTAGTTTGAACGTACACAAACACACACTCTGAGAATGTAACGACACAAACTGTGCAAACAGAGTTAACATGTCGCCTTTTCAACAAGCTAAACCAACACACTAACTGCTGAGCAAACGCTAGCAAATGGGTGCCAGAGACTGATTTTACTCAGGATATGCCTGATTAATTGAGGAATAAAAGAAAAACATTATCTCGCTTATTTTAAATGATATCAATAAAACTTTTTTTTTTTTTTTTTTTTTTTTTTTTAATAAAAGTCCAATTTATTTATTTATTTTTAGTAGTTGCAAATGGTTTTCACCTGGGTTTTCTCCCCAGTTTGGAATACCCAACTATTATTTTGATCCCGGTTCACCACTGCAACCCTCTGGAAACTCGGGAAGCGGCAGCTGAAGCACGCGTACGCCGAAACGTGTTCCTGCCAAGATGTCATTTTTCGCAATGCAGATCCACAGTGAAGCCACCAGACTTATAGTGCCGGAGGACAACACAGATGTGAATGGCTCCACTGCAGACCAGTAGGCAAGTCTGTCTAAAACGTACTGAAAAAAAATAAAAATAAAATAACCTTAGTCAGGTTTATAGACGTGCGTGTTATACGAATTTAACAACAGCAACAACGAACAACAACAACAATAATAATAATAATAATAATAATAATAATAATAATAATAAATAATAATAATAAACATTTTGGTTTACTTTTTCCAGCCTTACTTGACTTGAAAAACATCTTAAATGGTACAAGCACATTCCTACTTGGTTTGATTGAATGAGCACAAAAATGTCATATGCAGACAGGCTAAAAGAATTGAATCTGTTCAGTCTTGAACAAAGAAGACTATGTGGCGACCTAATTCAAGCATTCAAAATTCTAAAAGGTATTGACAGTGTCGACCCAAGGGACTTTTTCAGCCTGAAAAAAGAAACAAGGACCAGGGGTCACAAATGGAGTTTAGAAAAAGGGGCATTCAGAACAGAAAATAGGAGACACTTTTTTACACAGAGAATTGTGAGGGTCTGGAATCAACTCCCCAGTAATGTTGTTGAAGCTGACACCCTGGGATCCTTCAAGAAGCTGCTTGATGAGATTTTGGGATCAATAAGCTACTAACAACCAAACGAGCAAGATGGGCCGAATGGCCTCCTCTCGTTTGTAAACTTTCTTATGTTCTTATGTTCTAAAAAGCTTAATATTAAATCTGAAAATACATTTTAATAAAGAATGACATGTATTTAGTAAGAAAGCCATTCTAGCGTACTTCTCTAAAGTAAAACCTTTATTTTGTTATTTTGAAATACCACTGCTTCAGATTATTACTAGTGATTAATAACAGTAACAACATTTTACTTAGAGTTGGTTCTGAACTTTAATCTTTCCATAGCCCCTGCAGTAACACAAACCTTATTCTATTAAAAAAAAATAAATAAATAAATAAAATAAATAAAAAAAAACACAAAAAAGTCTGGTTCTCCCGTCTTTTTTTTAATGAATATAATTGAATTAAGACATAAGAGAAACAAACTAAACTAACAACTACCTAGCCTATCTTATTTAATACATATTTGTTTTGTCGTCTCCAAACCAAAACTGATGTTGCAGACACGCTGCTGCTATCGTCGACTGTAAACAGTGCCGTGCGGACTTGGGTCAAACCAATGTTTGTGTAGGGTGAGTTTTATTGTGTTTTTTTTTTTTTTACCAGAAGACTTCTGGTGTCTTCTGGATGACTTTCGTTTTTTTTTTTTTTAAATTACATTTAAGCCTTTTAAAGGCAAAACCATAACAAAATAAAAGTGTCAACTGAGCAAAAAAGTAAAGGCGCAAAATGTGTACCGGTATTGCCTCCCCTGTGCTCTATGGGTTAGGTGCCTAGTCTCAAGGTACAGTCACGAAAATTAAGTGTCCAATGTCCAGAGCCTTATGGCAAACACCTGTAAATAATAAATGATGGAAGTGAATACAGCGGCGTGTATCACTGCAGTTTGTAAAAATCCAACGGGTTTGACCCGCAACCAAAAATCCAGTTTTACACATCAATACTAAACACAAAACACAAACACATTTCTTAGTGACAGCGACTAAGTGCTAGTGGTGTATTACAGTTGTCTGAAATGCAGGGGTGAAAGTGATGTCTGGGTTTATGCTGGCTTTCACTACAGCTCCGGATCAAGCTACTGGTAGTCTATTGAAAAACAGACGACATTTAACAAACACTAACAAACACAAAACAAAACTCAGGGTTCACAATACTGCAACACAGACTCCTTGTAGGTTTAAAACACTAACCATTTACCAAGGAGCAGATTACTTTGCTACACCCATACTTTATACCCTCGCTAATGACTGCTTGGTTAACGAGCGCATCCGCTTCTCCAATCCGCAGATACCACGCTGTTTCCCGTTCAGGTCATTGAGTTCGAGTACCATAGCTCAGTCCCTTTTCTAGCCAGCCAACTTCCACCTACCCACACAAATAAAGTGTCATGCCTTTTGATCCAAGGTATTCTGCTCTCTTTATCTAGTACCCTCTCAGGTCGGGAGGGAGGGAGATCTAACACCAAGCGTCATTCGATCTCTGTCACAATACCCCCTCGCTTTTCTGGCAATGGTTAAGCAATTAAGCCAAGTTCGTTACTTAGCAACCACAGAAAATACAAACAAAATCCGCAGAAAGAGCCAAGGAGACAGAGACAGGAAAAATAAAACAGTAGTCTTAAACAACATATAGTGCAAACCTTGTCTAAGCAATTTTTTCATGACTTTTATAATACTTTTTCCAGGCCTGGAAATCGCTGTTTTAAAATTCCATGTCTTTTGCATGATTTCCATGACCATACAAACCTGACATTATTTTAACCCCTCTCCCCCTTCAGTTTTGTCATTTCGCTTGCAAGTCCATTGTGCCTAACACAGTAACAGAACATAAACAACCAATCACAGAACACGCAGTATGTAGCCACGCCCCCTTGCATGCGTCGCAATTTTGACGAGAGAGCTCTCAGCTGTCACAGTCTGGTGCGCAGCAAAACAACACAGACGCTGTGTAACCTGCTGAAAGAAACGGTATAGCAAGGTTGAGCTCTTTTTTGTTTGTTTGTTTTTTTTTTTTTTTTTTTTTGGGGGGGGGGGTGGGGGTTTGTTTAAGGCTATAGCCTGCTCAGCCCCCCTCCCTCGGTGCACCACTAGTGGTACTGTATGGCCTACACAAAAACACTGACTGGAGCATCAATAGACAACATAATGTTTTCTGTATACCGTATTTCCTATGCTGTTTTAATTTAAATTAGACAGTTAAAAAAATCAAATGGAAGTCATAGCCATACTAATGAAGAGACTGATAAGATCAGCTCAGATTACTATGCATACTCCTTTAATACATCAATATCAACTTTGGCATCATTGAAAAGTAAAGATAATAATATGTGTGAGTGGGAATGTAAATCTCAATTAAGGGTGCAGAAAGAAGGCCTCTTTTGGGAGAAATTTGAATGTGATGCAATTATTAGATAAGATACTAGGAATGCTCTAGCCATATATCAATACAACTTTTTTTTTTTTTTTAAGTCTTCACTTAAAAGCCAAGGAATGAGTGAATGATGCTTCAGAGACTGATTAGCAATTTTATAATTATAAGCATTTTTTATGGAAATGAATTGGTTGATAGCCCAGAATTGATTCGCTGGTAACTGCTTTTGATGGCAAATCCCTTGGCTTATCCTGCTATCACTGCCAGGGTGATTGAACTGACCATTAATTTTCCATTAATTCCAGTGCTTTTCATGTACAGGGTCACTCAGATGATTCTCTGCCACGAGGTAAGGTTGCAGGCCCTAGCAGTACTATGGGTTAAAGTGTTTGTTTCTGGTTTACATGTTTCATTATCTCTTACCGCCATGATCTCATATCCAATCCGTGGTGTGGGTTCAGTTTTTGTAATAATGTAAAAACTGCAGTGGGCAACTATATAGCCCTTTTTTTCCTTTAAATACATGATTTGAAGCTTCATTTTTTTCTTGTCGCTTCTCTCTTGTGAAGAGACAAGAATCTTGGCCTGTTTAAGGTACCCTAACCTTGCCTGCCCCTGCCATGTCATATTAATTCAAGACGGGACTTAAAACACCTGGGCTTTTGGTTCGCTATTGAACATTTGTCTGTTCTTGTTTTTAAAAAGTGAGCCATATTTTCAAAGGGTTTACTCCAGTCTTTATTTCAGCAGTTGATTGAAGAAACGCTTTGAAAATATGGGTCTTTTAAGTGAAAAACACAGCATTCACTGGGATAGAGTTTAAAACTGTTTTAAATCTCTTATGTTCATTTCCATTATCAGACTGGCGAAAGAAAATGAAAAAAAACAAAAAGCTGTAAAGGCCGAACAGTTTGATAATGGAACAAGATAATGGAGTTTACAGACTGCTTACACAGGATTGATAGAAGATAAAGTGTCTATTTACTTATGACAAGAGTACAATCAATACGCTTGCCGAAATTCCTGAAAAAAAATTGAAAAAAGCTGAGTTTTAGTTGATTAATGAAAGACCCTTGATTCCCTGAAGAAGTTGATCTTCAAAGTGCTTTTCTATTGAACCAATCTGACAAATTAAACATGACGGCAAGTTCAAAAGCACAAGAGTATTACAGGACATGAAAAGACACTGCTCCATAATCCACACAGGTCTTGTGAATGTAAAGTACAACAGCTTCAGAAGAACAAAGGCATAGGGATGATACATTAAATGCATTGATTAGAGTGGAAAGTTCCTCTGTAAGCCAAGAGAATTACCGGTATTTTGCTTTGTGAGGTGAAAATCAACAGGGAGACCATGAGGATCTGGCAGGAGTAAGGTGATTAGTCTTTTTATAGGCAGAACAATGCAAAGAACTGTAAAGAATAAGACATGCTGCAGCATTCAGACAGTAGTGTGGAGAAAGATGAACCAACTAATGTGGCATTACAGGTATCTGTTCCTGATGTTATCCAGGACCAGTGCAAGATGAGCTGTAAAGCTTTATTCTGTGTGGAAGGGGACTCTGTACAGTACAGAGCAGCCTTGTATGTGTTATATAATGTGTTGTGAGATTGTAAAGTTGGATTAAGTAAGTGGCACTGGGATCTGTGGTTGTAACAACATTCATCTTGAAGATCAGGTGTAAAAGTTACAGGGAATTCAGTTTTGTAACAGTAATGTATTTTTTTTTTCTACTCAACCAACTAAAGCCTCCTTCACGGAATTGAAGAGTGTATGCATGGATTTTAATTTGAAATGATTTCAGGGATTGGAAGCAGACGTTAGAAATGCATATGGGCTGTTGAAAAAGAGGAAATATTTTGCTGAAGCCTGCCAAATCAAGAAATCCTGCAGACCTGTATCTTAAAAATATATAAATAAATAGAATTTTAAAAATGGGATTAAAAGGATTGAACTGAAATGAGAAGCTTGGTATAGTCTAGTCAAGCACGGGTTGACTGAATGAAGTCGACAGATGCATCCTTATGTCTGGCTGTCTTATCACATTGCTTTGCTGCGCTGTGCGTGTGCGTGTGCGTGTGCGTGTGTGTGTGCGTGTGCGTGTGTGTGTGTGTGTCTGTGTGTGTGTGTGTGAGAGAGAGGAAAAACAAATTTGATTGGATCATGCAGTGGATAGTTACTGTGTTTTGAATTCAGATGCAGGGGACAGGGTTACATTTGGGGTTAGGTAACTAAGTCTAAATCCCTGAGATGTGAATTGGATTTATACTGCAAAAGAGTCTAGTTAATATGGAACAAAGGATTATTTTTTTTTCTACTTACTTTTTTTGAATTATTCATCTTTTCATTTTCTTCTTATCCCCTCCAGCTTTGGATTTATTACACATTAGATAGGGTATTAGGTAACTACAGTATCAGCTGAACTTTTGTTTTATGGCATATCAAAAGAGATATATCACTTAAATGAAATATTAGTCTCCCTGGGGGAGACCTTGATGGGAGATTGCGATTGAGATGGCTACAGCAGTCTTGAGACACACATTCCAGTCTATGTGGGAAAATTAAAATTAAAAAAAATAATAAAATTAATTTGGGGCTTGGGCAAAGGTGATGACCAGACGGAGCGCTCACAAAAAATGGTTTGGTATGGACAATGCAAGTTCCCCACTCCGTAATAAGATCTAACTGTTATTTTGTCTGTAATAAGATCTGACTGTTATTTTGTGAAACTTTAATGGCAATGATTGTCTAAGAAGCTGAACCTTTAAGCTTTAGCTTTATTGTTGTCCAACAAATTTGTAGAGACAAGGTGTGCTAGAATAGCTGTGATTCATCAATCAGAAATGACATGAAATCAAGATTTTTTGACCACCACACTTGTGTTAGCTTGCTACCCTTTTTTTCTGACGGCAGCCGTCCAGCTGCCTGATTGTTGCTTTAGCCCTGATTGAATGTCCCAGTCCCGCTTACATCCCTGCAGCAGTGCCTTCGTTTTCCGACTGGCGGTCAAATAATCAATTGCCTCCCAACAGGTGAATGCACATGGATTTCCTTTCCCTGTCCGCATTCATACGAACTGCTCCAGACATATTCACAAGACTGGGCACTTTTAACACACACAGTTAATCATACAGTTACCACAAAAGGGAGCCGACTATTTATTTCATAAGGGGAGGGAGGGCAGTTCAACACAGCCCTCATGGTCCTGTTGACCTGGTTATGGCCCGGGGAACCATCTCCCTTAACATGCCCACCGGTACTGCACGCAGCATGGGCTTGGCACTGCCACCTCAAGCTCCTGCCAATGTAACAAGAGACAAGGCCCCACTCACCCCATCACACAAGATTTATGGGAGAATAATTACACTATCTTCCTTTATGTGGCTAAACCCTATTTTAGGCAAATATAAAAACATAAGAAAAGGGTATTTAATTAATTGAATAGGAAGTTATATGTTTTCTCTTACCCATATAGTTACTGATTTTGTTGGTTTGTTTGTTTTAATAAATAAATACATAAACAAGCATTTTATTTATACATAAAAAAGGCTGAGATCCCGTACGTATTGGAATATCGGATGTTCAATCACTTCTGAATGAAAAGGAATTTAATCCGCCTGCTGAAGGTGAACGGGTTCATTTTGCATTGCCAATTCAGAAAGCTCCTGAAAAACATTGCCGGAAACAAAATGGACTGTGGCCAATCAGATCTGAGACACACAGGGGTGTCTGACAGCTACCAGCACCATGTGATGTTTATTGCAATGCTATTTTATCTTTTTATCTGACTAACAGGCTTATCTGTGGGTTATCGAGGTGATGTCTATGTTAAGTTTCACTCCCCATTCATTTGTTTTGGGTTGATTTATGTCAGGTATTTTTTTTTTTTTTTTTTTTATCCCATTTTGCTAGTGTTTATTTAATTTTTTTACCTGCTTCTCTGAATCTTGGTCCAGTAGCTCAGCTATGTCTGTTACAATGTCACCAGTAGCCCAAGATAAATGAGTTAAATGTTTACAATGGTTTTGACATCATGTCTTACAGTTAATGATATAAAGTTTTGGTGTCAGGGTGACACTTCTGTGTCCTCCTGCAAACTTCATCGATAACTTCAAACTCTTAAGCACAAATTTGGCGCTAATACCAATGAATATAAAAAATGTACCCTTCACCAGTGTTCTATTTGCTCTGTGAGCACACCTTAGTCTTGGCCAGACCACCTGCTGCATTGCTGTCTTTGGGCTCTCTCAAGCGATGCTGCTAATTGCGTGGTTTGTGGTTCAGACTAATGACAATTTGAGACAAGCAAACTGATTTCACTTAGATTAGAACCCAGCAGCCCTTGAAGTAGTTAAAGGCTTTTTAATGAAGCTGCTGAACCAACTAGACACCTGGTTAAAAATATGTTTCAACAAAAAAATATAGAATTAGATAGTTGGTTGGTTTCAGCTTTAAACGAAACTCCGTCAGTTCATTTGGGCTGTTGTGTACTGAGGCGCTATAAGCAGGGGCCTCTGACAAAGCTTTTCAGGCAGGTTTGGAAGGACTTCAGTCTAAGTGGTTCAGTTACAGCCTCAGCAAAGCAGTGGAACTACCACAGTTAAGCTTTCCAAAGCCAGTTAGGCTTGGTGTTGCCAGACTGTGCACTGCTTATCCCTTGTATAATGGAAAAGTGGCATCTGCCGCTAAAAAAAATCTGCCATTGTCTGACTTTTAGCAGGATATAGTCCTTAAATGCTGTTCGGAGCAAGGAGGGTGCAGGCGAAAAGAGGTGTGTAAGGCAGCTGCAGACTTTTGGAGAGACCACCCTATTGCTCTGTACTTTTGCCTGGAAGCAGGGAGGTGTTGTAACACAATTTAAAGATAACTTGATACAGTGCCAGTTGCTGGCAGGCTGACAGAATTTAGCATTCTAGGAGAACATCTTCTGAAGGAACCGTTCAGTTGCCGTGCCCTAGTGTGAAGTCCAGGAATACCTTTGTCTAATTCAATTAGCTTGTGTATCACTCGCTCTAATGAGGCTAGTCACAGGCAATGAGGTAAACCATGGTGGTCTGTCAGGGTGGGCTTCTTAATGATTTCAATTTTGAGATTATCAGCTGTCCTGGACAAAGAATTTAAACCCCAGGAATGTGGCACCTCATTTTGCACTCTCCTGGTTTGCAAAAACTAGATGCCTAATTTTGTTAGATAAACCACTCATATAAAAGAGTAGTATTGGTATAAAACTAACAAGAAACTACTAACTATAATATTTAACTGCTCCTGAAGGAGTTATCTGCCAATATAGCAGGAATAGAAAAACACTTTTGTCGGTATAAAATGTTGTTCTTATTGCCATCATAATTTAGCATGATGGTATAAATTGCTAAAGTTGGCTTTAGTTGCTTAGGGATTTAACTCTGAGGGGGCAGTTAGGCTTCTCAATGGTACCCTTAGAAACAAAAGACAGTTTCACATTCCTTTCCCTGTCTCACTTAAACTCTCACTCCAGCTTTCATTATGAAAATCATAAAGTCCTTCCAATTAGCCAGTCTGATCTGCAGAGAATAGAGAATCATTTAAGTGATTCTGTGTGCATGGAAAACAATCAACTGATTGTCATAAATTGAATACAAAAAAACATGATTTACTAAAGGAAGCATGTTTCTTAAGGAATAGACTTTAATGAAGGCCCTTTGCTTTTTTCCATTGATTTTCTTTAAAAGTAATTTCGATAATATTTTCAGTTTACCCTTTTTTAACTTACTCACAGTTTTGGTGTCAGACTGAAACTGCAGTGTCATCCTGCAAAGTGCTAACAAGAAAACAGTATTGTATCATGACAGAGGGTCTATTTTGCAAATTAAAAACTCTGTTGAGGTAGAATTAAATGCTTTAATGTTGTTGCATGTTGTCATTTGACTGTCATGGCATCATTAGGCACACATTACTGTGCAGTCAACTTCTTCTGAAATCTGTGTATTGTTAAAAATCCAACCAAGTTAGCTGTCTTTCCTCACCATGTAATCCTTTGTGGAGTTGGAGGGGTAAAGAGAATTAAGAGAATGTTCGAAATCAATCTGACACAAATTGTTTCAAAGTGCAGCAAATTTGAATCCAACATGCAAGAATCCCAAACTGAGCTTTTATTCCAAATCAACCTGACATGAAAAGACCCTCAAGTTTTTTTGTTGTTGTTGTTGTTTTTTCTTTAATCAATTTTGCTTTGCCGCATGGTTGCTGAACAAGCCACAGAAGTGCTTTTTGACAACCTATATTCACAACAGAGATATGCCTGTGTTACTGCTTTTTTCAAACGATCAGTATAGTTTACAGCTTTGTTGCAACATAAAATGATTTTCGTTTCGGAGGCGTAGTTACACAGCGCATATTTTTTAAGACAAAAGAGTTTACTTCACTGTGGAGGTGGCTTCCCGTGAATGCGTAAAGACCAGGATGTTGACAGTGTGTGTTTAACTTTTTTATATTTTTTTATTTGGGGTCCAGGGGCCAGGTTTGTTATAATGAAGGGCTTCGTAGCGAAGGTGTGCTATATTATTTTCAAGGGAATACATGTAAATTATAACGGTTTCAAATGTAAATTCCACTTGTGAGAAGTGTTTTTCACTTAAAACCATTGTAATTCATCAGAATAAATCCTCGGAGTATAAATTTATAGGCCTACATTTTCAGTTTTTTTTTTTTTGATGTGGAGCACCATGTATGTGTGTTTGTCAATTGCCATAATGCTGTGTCTAATTTTAAATTGTTCTGGAGGGATACAAGACATTGCTATTCACCCAGGTACTTCTAATTATTTCAGGGAAATTGAAGGTAGAAATCTTCAGAACTGGGTTTCCTAAATGGACCATAGACCCTATTCACACTTGTGATTTACTCATATGTGAGTGCTTCAAAAAAGAAAACGCAGTCCTGGGTCGGCCTAGATTTAGGCCACTGTTTCGATGTGGCCCAGGGCCTGAAATCCAGGACCAGGACTGGCATTTACATATATATATATATATATATATATATATGTGTGTGTGTGTATATATTATATATATATATATATATATATATATATATATATATATATATATATGTGTGTAGTGTGTGTGTGTATGTATATGAACGCAAAGCAGATTTATGGCCACCTTTTCATATCACATTGCTTTTGTAACTTAGTAGCAGAGATCACAGGAATCTGTTTGCTGTGGAATAACAAGGAAAAACTGGTATTTTCTATGATGTCGGAGATTTTTTTGTTTTACATTTGGGGAGGGGTAATAAACATGCAAGGCTTTTTTTTGTTTGTTTGTTTGATAATAACCAAATCAATAAACGTACCATATATAAACATTAACACAGGCAACTTTGCTTTAAATTTATATAAACATACCTGTCTTTGAATACATAGCTTTGGCAAGGTTGTCTATTAAGTTTGTTCAAAGCAAGTCGCTATGTAAAAAAAAAACATGGCCGCCACGAGTCATTCAGATTTCAGCTGGGTTCAATTTGCATATATTGCAGTGTTTCTCTATGGTAGAATGTGGTAGAATGATGAAACTTCATAAAGTAGTAGAGGCCTATGGAGAATTAATGTCAATGTAAGAATGAAGTTGATTGGTCACATGGTTTGGAGGCCATATTGGATTTTTCCAGCCAAATTTTCAAATGTTTTTAAAATGAACAGCGTTGCACGAAACGTCATGAAACTTGATAGGGTGGTAGAGGCCTATGGTAAGTTATGTCAGAGAGAAAACAAAGGTCAAAGGTTACATGGTTTGGTGGCCATATTGGATTTTTTGTGAATTTTGACCAATTTAAAAAAATCTTCACCGAAACCACTTATGGTACATATGTGAAACTTGGGGCACATACTACCCCAAGTGTTCAGTGGCCATATTGAATTTGTCAAAAAATATTCAAACGTCTTTTTCCCTGAAACCGTTATGCCGATTTAAGCAAAACTTTGCATACATAGCCTTGTATATATGTGTGCGTGTGTCAAATGCAAAACTTGCTTATAACTCCTTACAGAGTGCAGCTGGGGTAATGGTTACTATGAAACACACATTGCAACCCATATATGCTCGTATAGTACAATATACTACATAGATTAGCAGAGGCCAATGGGCTACTATTCCACATGTGAAGTACCATTATAGGTCTCGTGGTCTGGCGCTTGGGCCCCTGGCACTTGCAGCTATGTTTCTGATTATTGTTGTTAATGTTATTCTACTGGCGAAAGAGCAGTAGTTTATTATATATCATGCATGTTGTTGAGCAAAGTGTATTTGATATATGACAATTTCTGTTTTTAGATTAGGGCGCTTTCCTTAATGAAGGTTTTGTTATAGCCATATGTTCTGTAATATTCCAAGAGAAGGGGTAATGATAATGTTCAGTCTTTACTAGTAATTGTTAGGGACAAGAGAATAATAATGACAACGATAATAATAACGAGTAAACAATAAAATAATTTAACGATCGTGTTTATAAACAAAGATGGTATTCAAGCAGGTTAAACAAATATGTATAAATGAGAAGAAATATTTGTAATGTAAAATATATAAATGTTTATCGTAAATGGAATGTTAAATAATATTAATTTTTTTTTATAAAATGATTCCAGGTGTAACCGGTTATTGAATAATGAATTCATTGAATATTTAATGCCGTGTCTTTCCTTAGGAGGGAGCAGTAGTATTAGGTGGTCAGTCGTGAGCTTGTCTTGTGAATGTCAGTCATTGTATGTACAACCTGTTATTCATTTGCAATCTGAGTGAAGTATCCATTACGAAAATAAATATTTATACCCAGGGCCATAACCAGAGCTGACATTCTACCGAGGTCAAACTTAGGTTTCAACTCTAGCTGGCAGTATTTATATCACTGCTTGATATTTACTATTCAACCTCCAAATCGATGTTACACGGCAAACCAACAGAGAAAATGAAGGAGTCTTTTGTACTTTACCAGAATATTTACATGGGCATCAGCATTGATGATGCATTAAAACAAACAAGGACATGACCTCGGTGTTGTTTATATGGACATGTTTATACCTGTGAATACGGCTGCAACGAAGGGTACATTTTGACCTTCGAAGGTTCGGAACACATTACCGAAGGAAGGTTTGAACTTTCAATGGTACTCATTTGCATAATGTACTGGTGAAGTCACCATAGCTACTAGTTTATATTTGATTGACAATCCTATTATTTTACAGGTAATCCATATAAATGGAATAAAGCATTCTCATGTAGTTTAAAAAAAATGTTATATAGAAAAGTAATCATGCTTTTATAGTTTTAATAAAAATACATAAATTGCTACTATGCTGCATGGACTATATATATATATATATATATATATATATATATATATATATATATATATATATATATATATATATATATATATATAGAAGAAACATCTGCTACAAATCAATGATTACTGTATATCCTGGTGGCTCTTCCATTCTGAGTGCAGGCTATCGTTCCATTGATGCACCAGCCATCCAAAAACGTGTTGTAGTTGTCGTCCAGCTTCAAGAAAGGTCATAGGTTACCAATTTAGCTCAACAACTGTCCCAGCAGACCGAGCCCATAAGCACCGTGGTTGCTGGCTGATTTATGAGCGCTTGGGCGGGTGTGTAATGTGGGCTGAAAGCTCTGCTGCAGCTGTTCCTGGGTGGAGGCAGCTGGCAGTGCAGGGCGACTGGACACAGTGGAGGATTTACACTCTTAACCCAGGATCAGGACCGCACCATCCCCATTCTATGTCCTGTTTTAATCCTTTTTTCCTGTTAGTGGGGAATACCAAGAATTCCCGCAAAAGCCAATTTCCACACTCAGACCCCATGATTTAATACCACAGCTATTTAGGTGGTGATGTCAGTGTTGTTGTTGTAGTTGTAGTAAATAACTGAGCAATGTAGGGAAATAAACTATATTTTGGTTCGTTTACTATTTACACTACTAGGCTTGGTCTGTCTATTCTTAAAATAGATAGTATTGCAGGCCTGCAGCAAATCTTTTGATATAGTGTGCCTTTATGTTGAATAGTTCCATGAACTATTGCAATGGCCTTAGTCTCTGGTATATGAGGAACCACATTATCTATTGTCCCCTCATAATTGGTGGCATTGTCTGAATGGTTATTGAAACTCATGTTTGGTTAATTTATCATACGTAATAATGCTTAACAACATACTGAAGACTGAAGTTGTTCAAAATGAATTTGACAGCAAACTTGAGATAAAAATGTCTAACATGAGAAAGATTGCACAAATTAGCCTACAAATGAAAAAATAAGTGTCAATAATTTCTGCTACCCTATAGTAGTTCAATTAAAGATGAAAATATTTCATTTCTGACCATCACTTGTAGGCCGAATGCCCATCTTGTAGACATTTGCCCTTTAACCTGACCTAGAATGTACCCAACTGGTTGGAAAGTTGCACCCTTCCTTACACAGTGAGCTGACTATGTATTCCTATTACATTGGCTGCTCTGTCACTGGGATAAAAAAAAAAAAAAATCTGTACTGTTTGAGGGCATAGGAGGGGCACGCTGCCATGTGTTAATCCCCATAGACTTTAAGCAAGGAGGTGTGGCACCTCTAAATGCCTCTTCACATCTGTTTGCCAAAGTCATCGTCCGTTCAAGGCTGTTAACAGCTGTGGTGGAATCTGTAGTTTATGTGCTTAATTATAACCCTTTGGCACTGGTGATGCTGTGGAGGCCTGGCGCATACCAATTGCAACAAAGCTACTGTAAAACTGCAGATTAGTGGAGAGAGCAGGAGTGGTTTAGCAGGGTTCAGGCACAAGACTGCAGAAGGGATGCCAGCAACCAGGAAACACATTCAGGGCTCCTGCAAATAAAAGAATGCTCTGTGTTAAAGGATTGCCGAAATTGCTGTAGAAACAGACTGCAGCAGCTATTTAAGTTGTGCAAGGCTCGGACCTATAAAAACATATTTATATCCCAATAAAGCTCACTAATAAAGAACGGGTACTGTGAACAGCACTGCTGCCATTGTATAAGTGATTTTAATTGAATACTGTGGATGCTGTGACGCTACAAACATCTGATGTATAGAACAAGTATGCACTGCAATCTGTTTTATGACTACATGACCCAGGACAATTGAATACAAATAAATAAATATAAAAACAAAAGCAAAAACATTAACATTAACATTTACACAGGTAGAGAGTAACAGCATTTAGGCTAGCATCCCAAGAAATGCCTTGGTTGTGGTTTGTGCAGTTCACACCAGTCTGCTTGCAGTAACCTCCGGGCCTGTCCGTAGACTCCACAATAGAAGCCCTGTACAGTGGGTCTGCGAGGCTGGGATACCTTCCCTGTATTCATACATCATTGCTCTCAGGAGACCATGAAAAATAACTGCTGCTTTTAAAGTAGCAGATCAGTTATGTGTTTGTGTTGCACAAGTAATGGCTGATGGGAATACATAACAGTAACAAGCAATGCAGGACTTACCTAAAGGTCACAACCTCATTCAGGTTTCTATTTCCTGTCTGTCAGGGAGTCAAGGAATAAGTCTGGGAAAGGAGACATGGCCTCTTTGTCACTGATAATGGAAGAAAAATAAATTGTATAATATCTCAATCCTCCCAAATTCACAAAAAAAAAAAAAAATTAAAATTTGAATTTTTTTTTTAATTCATATTTTTTTTAAATTGAATGCAACAATGAATTCAATCTGCATTTATAGATCTTTCAAAAAATCTTCAGTTATTGCTTTTCACCTATTGAGGCCTTTTTTTTAAATTGACAGTTTGTTCTTGAGAGAGGCCTGCATGTCACTGAGAACAGAACTGTTCTTGCAGAGCCATGAGGAGAATCTCACATGGCATCTACCAGTACAATGCCTGGGTGTATTCAATATCTGATATGCACACATACAAATAAAATGTGACAAGTAAGGGCAAAACAATCTGAAAACAAAAATCTTTAGTGGCCTAATCCACTTTCATTATGGCTGAGTGCCACAGTTTGTCAAAGACATACTGTAGTTGATATACTGTATGTGATTGTAGTGTTTCTCTCGTTACTTTTTAACCTGTGCTTAGAATGAATGCTGTCCACTGTGCTGAATCTGTACGTAATCAGCTTGCGACTCTGTGCCATTGGGGAGGACACTACAAGTCATCACCATATGCTACAAATCTCTCAACACACCGCCTCGGGGTATTGACTTGCCCTCTGCTCTTCAGTGACAGTAGCTCAGGGTCTGAAAGCAGAAAGCTGCTTGTAACTAGAAGGTGATGAGTATTTTGTTTGAAGACCAGGGAGGATACTGGCAGAACCAAGACTGACAGATGGCAAGAGTTATCAGGGCATGGTGGTTGAGGAGTCTTCAAAGATAAAATGAATAAATGCCATGCAGTCCAGGCCAGTGAAACACTTCCCAATAACACTGCTTTGCTTGGGTGAACCAGGAGGAATCTTATCAAGGATGCTGTGTTACATACAGCAGGGTTTGTAGTGATGCTTCTTCTGTGATGAGAGGGTGATGAGCCTGTACTTTAGACAGTTGTAGACGCAGGGTGTTTTTTTTGAAGTGATGCATTAGGCGAATGAAGTCACCAATGCAAGTCACGTAGCTTTCTTTTTTTTTCTAGTGTGAAAGGAGGCTTTTGCACAGTGAGACTCAAAATAATGGAAATAGGGTGATAACTACATGCTGTTGTGTGAAAGTGTCTGTAAAGCTGAAACAGATGACATTTTCTCCAGCTACTGGTGCAGTATCTTTTAAGCTGTGCTATAGGTGCACACACATTTTAGTTTCAGCTTGTTTTTTCCACTAATTTTATTGGTGTCTTAACTGCTACCGTGTCTTAACTGCTACTGCTACTTTTGTACACATGTGGAAATGTACAGAGAGCACTATCACTCAGTCCACCCTATTTGCTAGCACTGCTTTTAGTGTCTTATTAATGTAAACTGTTTATGGATATGTAAATCTAAATGTATATATTATAATATATTCAGGGCATTTGTTTTCTAACATCCTTTTTTTCTCTCTTTCATGTTTCTGTTGTGCCACCTTCCATCCTGTTGCTCCTTCACTCTTGCGACTCAAGGTAAGAGGGTTCTTTAATACACAATTATATCGATCAGTACTGAAGTCTACCTACATTAGTTATAATTAGTACAGATGTGCACCTCTTGAACACAAAGCGGTGTTATCTTAGTTTTTAAAAGATTCATTTTCCATATTCAGAAGTTTTATCATTAGTACCGTTAGACATATAGTGATAGATAGCCAGCACAGGAAACAGCACTCCTGCAGCTTCCAGTGGCATGTGGAGTTTATTATGCCTTTCTTTTTAATATTGGTTTACTAGGCTCCAGAGAATCAAAGCTTTCAGAGCTCTCTATTTATGTTCCTTGTTGATTTTTATTATCCAAGTGCAATACCAAGCCAATTCAAGAATAGACACAAAAAAACAGACTCAACAAAACCCGCGCCAGGTTTTTGGAACTATACATACCTTTTATATCAGGGGAGCCTTTTTTTAAAAAAATTCGAGAACAAATTAAACTGTTAGCTTTTACTAAAATAAACATTTTACTGCATTTCATTAGGATTAGTGCCTCTTTCATTTCCGCTTGATGGTTGTGTAGCTGTAGTTTCCATTTTACAGTTTCTAGCCCCCAGACTTGTATTGCTTAATTTCCTGTGTATCACACACATTCCCGCTTCTACCACTGTGATTGTTAAATAATATTGCACCACCTTTATTGTGTGAAGCTGCTGTCAGAGTTGGGTGCATAATGTGTTATGCAGCCTGCCACAGAATTCACATTTGCTTAAATTTTAATGGAGCTCTCAGTTTCTTTTAAAGCTTCATAGCCTTAAACTGCTCCACAAGCTCAGAGGCAAGTAGGTCTGTGGTTCGAGGTAAATGGAGTTCAGTGTCTAAGCCCTCAGCAGATGCTTGTACACTACTGTGATTTGGTAATTTTATTTGAAACTGGAAACAGTGGCCACAAACCCCTACTTCTGTCCAGTCCACAGATGCAACGATTGTGCTGTGAGCTGTTCTTGGCTAAGTGAGTGGGATACTTAAAGACCTCATTATGACATGTGGCTTGGACAGATTCTGTATACGTCTTCAAACAAAAGAGCAAGCCAGTACAGGGAGTGTTTGAACTGCAGCTGTGAGAATTGGATTTGCTTTGTCAGTGCGTTTAGCCTGATATTGTTTCACACTTTATAATACAGCCATCACTTGCTCATACAGGGATGGCCAAAAGTTTGCAAACATCTTACTAGAATATATCATATATATATATATATTATATATATATATATATATATATATATATATATATATATATATATATATATATATATATATATATATATGAACATAATTTAGATATTTTATTTGACATCATGTCATTTCATGTTGAATTTTGAAATGTCACATTTTTCAATTTGTGTCAGTTTTTCATTAAGTATATGGAAGACTACAAACTATTATGTAATTCAATATCGTAGCGTAACATTATTCAGCAGGTTTCTTTAGACTATGAAGCAAAATCAGTTCATTCTATAGGGTGATGCAAAACTTTTGGCCATAGCAATTCATTATATACACACTTCAGTGTACATTTACACCTAACTTCATATGGTCAAGGGTTAATTGTTGTAGTTACGCTTGATATAAAGTCGTGTTGGTTTTATTTTGAAGAAAATTTCATCAAAATTGCTGATAAGTTGTCTTTTTTTATTTCTTTACCTACTTATTTCTAATTGTTCTGTGAGGCAGAGTACATGAATACACACATAGTGTCTTTTGATGAGTAAAAAGTCAGCAGGGCCATTTCAGTATTCTAAAGTTGTACTGGGTGTCTACCAATGAAACAACAACTGCTGTAGACCATGAGGTTGATAAGAATTGTCAAGTGTTTCAATGGTTAACTGTCTATCCCTAAGCCCTTCAATATCATCTGTTTAAACCCTGTGATAATTGCAGCTTTCATTTGGACGTGAACCTGCATTTCTTTCCTAAAGCATCATCCTGGCCCCCTGTCTCCTGTGTCTTGGCTGGATGTACTGACATTTGACCACTGAGTGTGGACAGATTAGCATGCCCCTACTGTGCAGCTGATGTGCACAATGTTCTGCCATGGCAGATTTTTCTGAAATCTCACCAATTATCTGGGCATGGTTGCTTCAAAAGCTTATATCGGGAAATAATACAGTGAACAGATTTAGCTTAGAAAATGGATTAGGGTTTATGGAAAAGCTGAATAACTGCAATATCTAAAACTAACAAAAACTGAAGTTCAGATCAGACCTTTAGACACAAATTGCAACCACCATTGAAGGGACTGTTTAAAATATATTCATAATAGACATAGTCTTCATATCCCTGCAGTTTAATGTAAATTATATAACCCAGGGATTGATCAGAGTGATATGATAATACAGGTGGCTTGACTGTATTTTAAGTGCACTTACAGTCAGCTGTATTGGAAAAACTCAACAGAACCACCACTGTAGTAAACACACAGCATTGTAATCCATACCCTGGTATTGTTTATAAGCTATGCCCTGCATTTTTTTTTCCTGTAAACCAGAGCTGAATAATTGCACTACTGTTCTACCTACTGTCTGGCTGTACTAAATGCTTTAGGCGTTCTTTGAACTAGAACAAGGTTGCACAGTCAATAATGCTGCAACTACCTTTTTAAACTATTGTTAAAAAAGAACAATTAGATGAATAGACATACTTAATACACTGCCTTAGTTTACCCGAGTGGAAAATGTCCTCTTTATTCTAAAGGTCTAGTGATGGTAGGGGGGGGGGGGGGGGGGGGGGGGGGGACTGGTACGCACCCTCCCTAGATTCAGTAATTTGGAGCAAGGTTTTACACTGGTTCAGCTTACTTTGCCTACAGTCCTGCCATGCTTATCAAAGCAGATGTAATAAATCAGTATGCCCCCCACTCCCCCCCTTCCCTTCCCAGCCCAGCATGGAGGGAAAAAAACCTCTTTTGGAAAGTGGCATGAAACCGTAAAACCGGTTTACTCTGTAGGTTTCTCTTGGGGTAGAGATGATGATAATCAGAATAATAGCCTAGTGCACAGAGAGGGGGTGGGGGTAGCTTCCTTATGGAAAGCGCCCTTTCAAAGCAGGCTTAGGGATTTAGTTTGGAGGGCATAAAGATGGTCTGGGTAGCTGCAGATGGCTATTATCTGAGTGAAAATCCCAGCAAGAGCTCAAGGTGTCATTTCCATTCTCCACTGCAAGAGGATGGTTATTGTTCTGGCTGAATTACAGAGGCAGACAGACAGGCTTTGCTGTCAGTATGAAGAGCCTTAATTTTCTGGGCAGTGGAGAGAGTTTGGGGAAGGGTGAGGGGGGGGGGGGGGATTTGCAGTATTATCTCTCCAGCCTGCCCCGCCGTGCGGGGTGTTAATGTGGCGTGAAGGTGCTTTAAAAGCCCCAGCCTCTTTCTCAGCCAGTCGGGGGTGGCTAGTTTTGAGAAGGTCTGCCCACCAGGGGTTCCTCAGCAGCGGCAGCCTGGCCCAAGTGCATTATCTATCCATTGAATAGCGATTCTGCTGGGGGCAAGAGCCAAGCTGACAGCTGTATTTGTGCCTGAAATTCCTCTGCATCTGATTTAAAATTGAGAAGGGAGCAGAAAGAGGAGGAGGAGGAGGAGGAGGAGGGAGCATCTGTTCAAACAAAAGCTTTTAAAAAATGTGGCTAAGCTGTTAATGTTTTAGAGGAGGGGAAATGTATAATTACATCGTGTCTAATCTATATCAATATGTACCTTCCTCTGTTCAAAACCTGTAGGTACAATTATGTATATTAATTCAATTTACATGTGAATCCTCTCCTTCTATAATGAAACCAGTACAAAAATGTAGTAAGCTTCTAGTTTAATTTATATTTTTTTTACTTTTTTGTGTATTTTAGATTTCAAGTGGCATATGATATTCTTCAATAAAGAATTCTTGCATTTGAGAACGGCCCTATCCCCATCTTTTTCCCATTGCCTATAGCATTCTCTCTTTTTTTTTAAATGCTTGGAATATTTTTTCATTGGAAGTAATTTCAGAAAATCACATGCTACAGATTCCTGCCACTGATCCCCCTCCCTCCACAGTGACACCAAGAGCAGCTGCAGCTCTGGGGTATTAAACCCCTGGGCTACGACTCCTGCATTCCCACAAGCTGAGCTGCTTTGAGTGGACAAGAAAAAAAATAAATAAATTGTGGATTTTCCTCTTCAATAAGTTGTGTTTATAAATGGTCTTTAAATTAAGTCAAATTATGAAAATTAAAGTAATTTAAGGAAAACGTAAAACAGGTGCAGTTACAGAAGGTCATTTTTGCTTTGTGTGTAGTAAACTTACAATGTACAAGTCTGTAAGCCAAGTGACACATTTTAAATCATTCATATATAATACAGGTGTTCCTTTCCGAGGGCAAGAACCTTCAGGGTCACCCTCACTATTGAAATAAATTAGGAGCGGTTGAAAGGGATACATTTATTAAACATAAATAATACACCAGATACGCATGTGCTGATTATGCATTATTTAGGTTGTGAGAATGGAGTACATTAGATCTTTATGTTCTTTATGATTTACTTCATTTTAACACTACGTCTCTAGCCTTTTAATTACCCAACCATTTTTAATGCAGCATTCATAGATCATAAAGATACTGCAGATACTTCACCTTTTTGTAAATTGCTTCTGCTCTTTGTGACCTTCATAGGAATTTCATTGCAGTACAGCTTTCTCCTTTGACTGCACCAAGCTTTCAGGAAATCAGTATGAACTATTACTGGCCAGTGATGATTTGTTCAGCAGATGCTGACTGGTGTCATCATTTCATTGCATGTTGATGACTGGATGTGATGGAAATTGCTGGCCAGATTTTTCTGTTCAGAGTTAAATCATTTCAGCTGTCATTTCAACCTTCTTGGAGCCTGATCTCGTTAGATCCTGGAAGCCAGGTTAGGCCTGATCAGTAAACGTGTTGTAAGAAGTGTTTTTAATGGTGGGTAGTTGGGGGGCAGTCTGCTGTAAAATGTACCATCCTTCATATGAGATGTAAAACCAGGGTTCGATATACTCCTTGGAAAACTTTTAAGGCAGTGCTGAGGATTTGCTACCTGCCTGGAAAGTAGGTAGCAAAATGGTCTTATTCGGTAGCAGTTTATTCGACTAATAATTTTATATAAAAATAATTTAAAAAAATAAACACCTACCTACTCTTTTAAATAGACTGAATATCCCAAACTATCACATAGTAGGCCTATATTTAAACATAAAGTATTTATTGAAACCACCTTGCGCTCAACTAAGTAATGGAACTACAGTGCTCCCTCGCAATAATACTTTTTTGCTGCAAGAGGAGCTGCAGTGTTCTCCGGGAGAGGAGACACTTCAGCTTCGCTTCAGCCCCGCTCCGGCAGCCGAACCTGGGGCAAGTCCATTCCCTCTTCCCCTTGCCTATCCCGCTCTCCTTCTCGCACTTGGTTTGCTTGTCTATCGCTTCGAACTGAACTCCTGACCACCGTTTAGCCAGGCTATTTATAGTTTAAAATGTGTTTACCATTTGTTTCAATGTTGAGTTTGGATTATATGGTAGTATTATAGAAAAAGAAGCTGAATTTAGTATGATAGTTATGTTAGTCAAGGTTTGTGAGATTAATTCAAATGCTTTGCTTTTGGACATAAAATGTAAACCGTATTGAAGTACTTCTGTTAAAATATGGTATTTATTATTATTATTACAATGTTAATCTGATGCGGACACACACATATTCTTTTCAGTTGTTAAATGTAAATCCTTTGTATTTCTTTTTTTATAATCAGAAGTGTTCTAAATTTGAATGCAAGTCGTGCCTTTTTGTTTAACTATTATACACAATGTTAGTCATTAGATATTCTGTTAAAAAAAAAAAAAACAAATGTCGGTTTATTTTGAAAAACAAAACATCAGTGCATCGTATCGTTGATAAATGTCTACATAATAATTGAATACGAAATTAGGGTGCCTCTCGTTTAAAAACTTCTAATTAAAATGATCCACAAGTGGGATCTTACCTTTTTTTTTTTTTTTTTTTTTTTTAAATATAGTGCTGTGTTTTGTGCATGGTTAATTCACAGAAAGTTACATTGCTTCACTATATGCGCCTTATAGGGAAGGATTTATTTTATTTTGGATTTTAGTCAGATGTTTATTGTTATGTGTCCTGTGGCACCCCCCCCCCCCCCCCCCCCCCCCCCCCCCCCCCCCCCCCCCCCCCCTCCCACATTATAGCGAGGAAGCACTGTAATGTAATTCCTTGTCTAAATTTATTTTGTTTTATCCTTATGTTCTACAAGAATGCAGCCATGTGTGTCATCTAAGCATTTGATATGCCATCAGTACGGTTAACTAGCTTATGTTTTGTCTGTCCAAATTAAGTGGTACGAAATTATCCACTCATCTGTCTTCAGTTGTTGACTGAGATTTTGTTAACTAACAAATCATACACACCTATAAAGGGATTAAAAAAAAAAAAAAGTAGCGTGTGCCACATTATCGTTGAATCCTGCATTGTATGACTTTGTAAACTATGAGGTTACAATTACAACCAAGCTGTTTTGAAAATGAAAGCTAATTCCAGCACTGTACCGCTACGTTTAAAAGTTTCATGCAACATGCTTACACCTGGTTTGTTCATAAATGTGTATGCTCCCACCCTGCCTTTTCACTACTTTTTTTAATTGCTGTACAATTTAGAGGAAATTAACCAAGTAGTAATAACAGAATAAGTGATATCAACCAAGATTTTAAAAAAATAATAATAATAATACTGGGTTCGTTTTATTAAACAGTGACATTTTTTAGCTATGTGTGTAAATTATAGTTTGAAGGAGCTATACAGTTGTAGTCAAAAGTTTACGTAACCTAAGGAAATTTATAATTTCTAGAAATTTCTCGGAAAACAAATAATTATAGTAAAAATCTTTTGTAGCAAAAGTTTTGCTTTTATGGATGAGGAAAAAAAAATACAAGAAATAGATGTCTACAATTATTTATTTCAGCAATTTTTTGGCAAAATTCCAAAAATGCTAATGCAAAAGTATTCATACCCCGTATTCATACCCCGACCAGGAAAATTAAATTAATAGCTAGTTGAGGCACATTTAGCAATAATAGTCTCTTTTAGCAAGATTCTTTAGTGATTTTTGACCATTCTTCAACTCAAAATTATTCCAGTTCATTCAAGTTCCGAGGACTTGTGCACAGCAATCTTCAACTCATGCCAAAGATTCTCAATCGGATTTAGATTGGGACTTTGACTAGGCCATTCCAGAACCTTGTAACTGAACAACTCAAGGCAGCTAACTTAGAGATGATTTTGATCCGCTTAAGAGTTTTTATTGGAGCATTTTTAAAGCCTGTGGTTATATCAGGGTATCCTATAAAAATAGGTGGTCAATGCATCCAGGGGGATTCTCTGATTCTGTGAAATGCTGTGAGAAAATCAGTTGGTGGCTGGCGGTGTATACAGTACAAATCAACCCCGAAGTCAATTCTATCTGAAATTAGATGTGAGGATTTAGCCGCCTCATGGATTCCTGTGCAGTAACCCAGTTCCTTTGGAAATACGACCCTGAGCCAGAGTTAATGGAAATATTTACGAGAAATGAGTGGCTGAAAAAGCAGGTTCTTATTGGCAGCAGTGACAAGCCTCCTAGTTTAAATGAACACAATGTTACAAACCGCACAGGAGCAGGAGCACAATAAGAACATGATTACAGAAACAATTAGAACAGCACAATCACATTAATGGGAATTAGACATGCAAGCGAGGCCCGGATTGTAGGACAGTGTCTGTATTGCTAGGATAATATTAACACATATGTTGGGAAGTTAGGCAAGATGGATTCATTAGTTTTGGTTTACTGAACAGACATGGGGAAGAAATGGCAAAACATTTTTGAGCCGATTCAGTTTGTAAGGCTGAATTCTGGTTAAAAAAAAAAAAAAAAGGTTGTCTTTCTAATAATGACGTTATTTTACATTCATAGTTTAACTACTTCAACTTGCTAGGTGGAAGAAAGGGCAAAACGACTCTGGGACTACCTATTTAATTGCACCAATTGTGCGTGTGTGTGTGTGTGTGTGTGTTTTTTTTTTTTTCCATCAAAATTAAAAACAATAGAATGCAGCATGTTTGTGTTTTCTTTCAAGTGGGCTTGTTTTTCAACAGGATTCAATGGCACTAACTGCTATGAGCTGGCCTCTGGTAATAATCGCTTTTTGTCTAAGAATAGTAGAAGGCTAGAGAAAAAGAAAAAAAAAACCTGAAATAAATGTTAGAAACACTACTCCCCAGTAACAATAGAAATTTATGCAAACATTAGTGGCTGTCATTTTGGATCAGCTGCCAGCCTGCAGAATGACCATACACAGACTCACTGAAAAGCTTAAAATCTTGCCATGTAACAGTTTGATCCAAAAAAAAAAAGGTCAGGTTCAGGGTTAGGTTTTACAACTCCCTCTATCTAAAAAAAAAGAGACGATTCCTTTAAAAAAAAAAAACTGAACTGAATTATTAAAAATATGAAAACTAATGAAAGCCTTTCAGTCTGTAAGCCACAAAAAAAGTCATGTCAAGAGTAAGAAAAAACTATGTTTTGCCAGAAAACCAGAAAGAGCAAAATCTTTGTTCGGGTTTGGAGTGGTCTTCTTAACTTCTCTTCCTTGGGAACATTAAAACAATGGCTGTTCACACCCTGGCGCTCAATAGGCCTGAGTGTAAGCCACACTATTGAAGTTTATGTTCTTCCCATCAGTCAGCCAATTGAGTCAGGTATTAAACAAGGTGATCCATTTTCTCTCCTGATTTGCTTGGAGCAGTTTTGAGACTTCTGTGGGTAAAATGCATAAAGGGAACTGAGACTCTTTAGAGTCTTGATTTTTCAAGTCTCTGATTATGTAGAACCGTTGTTTTACCAGAAGAAAAAGTGCCCTCGAGTCAGATGATTCATTTACAAGGGATTCCATGGCAACAGTCACCAGTTACAAAGTCAATACATAAATCATATGATAACCCACTGATACACACATAAGTGAAATTATAAGGAATATCTAGTTCTGTGGGGCTTGCAAACCTGGTAGTTTTAGGTCTGAAAATCCAGTTGCTTTTTTTCATACTTTCTCACTCTTACTGTGCTCCCATCAAGTTTTCCTAAAAAAGTGCTAACTGGTGCTTAACATCCATTAGTGCCACTCTTTGGCGATTTTTTGTATCAACTTTATTCTTGTAGGTATTTAAAATGCTGCGCTATAGCTGCAAAGTTACTGCTGGTTCCTAATCAATAGTTCTAGTTCAAATTTACTTCAGTGATCTAGTTGCAATCAGATCTTGTTGCCTACAACAAAGGATGCAGCTGCTTAACTATGTCACATTTTGTATTTCATTTTTTAAATTTAGTTTTCATTCAGATATAACAAGAATAATTAATAACGGATGAAAAACAACTGTATCGCAAGAAAGAGAAAAAAGGGAGAAGGTAGAAAAGATGAGAGAGGAGAGAGCGAGCGAGAGAGAGAGAGAGAGAGAGAGAGAGAGAGAGAGAGAGAGAGAGAGAGAGAGAGAGAGAGAGAGAGTGTCACGCTTTTCAATGACAGGAGATTATAAGATTATGGGATTGGAGTCTGCCTTAGTTGGTCAGCGTACAGCAGAAAGGTTTTCATGCTTTGAAGATTTTCTCCCTTGATGCCGACAGAGGGGCAGCTTGTTACCGTACCATCAAAATCAGGAGTCTTGCCAACAAGGTGGCAACTGTCACATTTGAAACCTTAAAAAAACATGTAACAAAAAAATGCACAATAAATGTTAATAATGTGTAAGAAGATTGAAATGTTTAAGTATTTCAGGAAAAGAGGACTATTACAGGTCATTCTGATACCAGTACTCATTCTAGGGTTACCGTGCTCTCGGGTGCTACCTCTGTACCAAGATAAAACAGATGCCAGATTTTGCTATGGAATTGTAGTTGACATAGGGATAGGTCCTGTCCAGAAATAGAAGCTACTCAGGTGTGATGCTTGCACGCCTGCATACATGCTGCATACATGATGCCCAGGACTCTGTTCCAAATATCAGCAGCACACTGGATTTTTTAAATGCAGTTTATTGAAAGATATTTAAACTGGACAGATCCACTGAAATCCCTTTTTTTTCTGTGGCTATCCTGCCCCAGTTATTGGGTTTGAAGTCTTTTGATTAGCAAAGGGAGGGGAAATTTAGTCAAGCCAAGAATTATGGCTTATATTGGAATTTGCCCAGGAGTCAACACCCCTCTGTCTTTGAAATATAAACTAAGATGTATTTTCATAACTTTGAAGACTGAAGCATACATTTTGATAGTTAAAAAGCCAAGAAGCAATTGTATTTATTGATTGGAATATATATATTTTTTTTTGCAACCTTTTGAACCAGTGGAGACATTTTTGTTTACATGTATGTCACATAACCTACATCTATGTCCTCTTTTCTGCCGTTCACACTTAAAACTGCCTAATTTGATGATTAACAACATACTGTGGCCTGTGGCTGCAGTTCTATTAGCAGTACTGTTGGGTATAGGATTTGACACAGCAGTTCAAGAGGCTTTGGGCAGGATTTTCAAAAGGTCATAAATGATAACTCCAACGTTAATCAAGAAATTGGTATGTAGCATTGTTTTTGGCATTTTCAAGCGGTTGTTATGTCTATTTTGTTCTTACATAATCCTTATGTGGTTTCCAAAGTTATGTTGATTTACAAAATAATGTTAATATCTTAACAAGCAGTGCTTCTTGTGACTATTCCTTTTGTTTGCGTGGGAATTAAAAAAAATTGCATTTATGCTAATTGGAAACTAGTGTCGGGTCAAATAGACCTGAAACCTAATAAGAGGGTTAAGCCCGTTCAAAGTAAAGTGTTTTTTTTTTTATTTGTTGTCCGATTTTTACCCACACACCAGATAATCGGAAACCAGCACTGTATATGTGAAGTTATCTACATAAATGTATATTCTGCATGACAAAATGCACAATTTTAAATTAAGTTTATTATATATTATATACAAATTATGCACAAAATAGATATTCCCGTTATTTTTTTTATTTCATTTCCATTTGGTTGCTACTCGCAGGTTCCATTCATGCTTCCATCAATTTTTCTTGATCTCGTCAACATGCATTTTGATTAATGAGTTCCCCTTATTTAGTCATTGTGACAGGAAGTGATTTATGTGACCTGTGACAATTAAGCTTTTTAACGAGAAATGCGTTCATTAACACCCTAATGTATTGACTTAATTAACACATTTTGTTTGAAAATCACTTGCTACTAAAACTCTTGTTACTATACCATGAGTTTGATACAATAACATTGTTTTTTGAAAATCCTGCCCTTCGTTTCCAAGTGTCATTTTCTATTCCGTCAATATGGCTATTTCTGTTCCAAAATGTATCACTCTCCCTGTCCAGCCTGGAAATCATTGGTGACTCTAAAATACATGCAGCCCGATGTGGAGGAGAGGAATGCTTTGCAGTGTTGTATTTTCAGAAGCATTAGTAGTTTTCAAAAGATACATCAATAAATGAGTGAAGGAACTTTACTGTCACCAGTGTTTTTGTGATGGAAACATCCCAGAAGGAAGTATTCAGGATGTCTGGTTATTACTCTGCTCTTATTTTAAGGTCTGGTTGCAGCAAACAATGATATATTTTATCAGAATAATGTTTTGAAGATCATCCTGTTAGGACTTTATGTGTGTTATAAGGAGATGGAGTAAGTGCATGAAATGCTTGGCGTAGTGCCATAGAACAATGTAATATTTTGATTATTTATGGTGTCTGTCAACTGTATACCTTAAATGTTATATTTCTTTCTTTCTCCCCTTGTGTTGAAATAACTTTAGTTGCTTTTTGTTAAAAGTAATCCGTGAAAAAAAAAAACGTCATTTCAGGGAAAAAATGGGGATGTTATTTTTATTTTTTCTGCTTTCTGAACAACAGCGGATCTTGAAATGTAATTTAACTAATAGAAGTAACAGGAGCATGTCTATTTGAAAACAACATAGTCACACATATGTTTTCAAGGAAGGAGGAAGGAGGAATATATATATATATATATATATATATATATATATATATATATATATATATATATATATATAATATTATATATATATATACTACATTGTTCTATATAGTCACATAGAATGCACAATATTAGATTTTATACCCCACTGGTGATGTAACAAACTTAGCATCAGTGTTGTCTGCTCATTGATAAAATAAGAATGCAGAAAGATAAACTCTGGAAGAATGTAGTAAATTTATAACAACAAATATGTTTCAGAGCATCATGTTCTGCATTAAATCTGCAAGTTTCTAAACACTGCCACCTGTTGGATGCTTTCATAATTATTTCTGTTAGGCTGAGGTATCAACTTCTCCACACATAGGTATTTGGTAGTGGTTCTTGCATATCCAAGAAAAATTAAGCATGCAGACTGATTTATGCACTGACCCCTAGAGGGCACACCCCCCTACAACAAGCTGAAGCCCTATTGCCAGGCCATTGTGGTAAGCTGACACTATAGTGGCCCACACTATATTTCTATTGTATTTTGTGATGATAAAGATGGCCAATACATTTCATACTGGGGGTAAAGACAGGCATAATATAGAATGAAAAGGTGTCATTATACCCTTCACTGTTTTCATCATTAAAAAACACCCCAAGTTTACCTGAAAGCTTTTAAATAAACACTGTAAATGATCCCATTGGGATGCAATGGGAGGGTTAGTTCAGCCGTTTTCCTTCAAAATAGCACCTTGGCAACCAAAGTTAGTTGCCATGGTGATTTTTGTTCTGAACGTTGATATTCTAATAAAGATTCAGGCAGGCATAGGCCCCACTGCGTCAATAAACAATGTAAGTGAGCCACCCTTTGTCCGGTGTCAAGTCTTCAAGAGGCACCTGTGCTTGCACCAGGTAGTTTTGTTGGTGATTGTGGTAAGATAACTTAACAGCTGAAACACATGCACTGAAGGTAAAGCAAACAGCGTGCATGTTTATCCAGGTATGTATCCTACAGAGCAACTATGATCCCTTGCCCAACATTGACTGACTTGAGTTGTCTGAAATGTAACTGAAAAGGCTGCTCCCCTAAATTTATTTGCATTCTCCCAGATTGCTGCTATTCAAGGCTCTGTGGGCCAGTTTTCACTTCTGTATTAATGGAGGTACAACACAGTTGAGTACAACATTCATTTCCCCCTTAACCCCACTAAACTTTGGATTTTATTTAAAAGTAAGCAAGATAAAGCCAACACTATGGAACACATTTTTTCCATCTCTTGAACATAAGACAACATGTTGCAGCTGCATGTAGGTATTCTGCAAGGCGTGCAACACATTTTCTGAAAGCCGCTGTCACATGAGCAGATCAAACAGAGAAGTGCTATGAAGCCAGAGGAGATTAAAAAAAGAAATTGTCTCTTTTTATCAGTTGAATTTCACAGCGTTAAAGCCTCTTTGAGATATGCAGAAGATTTTTTTGTCAAAATGTTCATAAGATTTTAATTGAGAGACACAGAATCGTTTTCATCATTCAGCCTGATGAAAAGTTTATGCAAAGAGGAAAATGTGATATCTGTTATTTTGAAGAAAATAAAGGATCTAGTCAGTGCTCGTGTTTTTAAATTAGACAGACAGTCAATGAAAAATTCATGCTATTATATTATTCCTTCTAAAATTATTATTTGTAGTTTAAACACCACACATTAACAATAGCTTTCTTGCTATTTTCATTTTACCAAGTACCGTACTACTCTATCATAAAAATAACACAATATTAAAAACGAAAAATAGAGTCTGCTATTTGTGGTATTTTAAGGAAATATTAAAATCGCATGTTTAGATTATTTTTATTAAACGAGTGTCTTAGCAAGCACTAACAGAACACCATAACACAGTGTTTGTGTTACTTTTAGATTGGAAGGACCAGGCATAAGGGGACACCACTAAATAACAAATACAAATATTTAAAAAAAAAAAAAGAGCGCTTGAGACAATTCCAAGATCGCCTGCCACAGATTTTGCTTTACAACTGTTGCCATGGTGCTCCCAAAAATCTGTTCTAATTCCTGACGGAAGATTGCAAATTGTGGTCTTGCTCCTAACAGCACCATCTGTTTAATCATTAGCCTCATTAACTTGCACTTAATTACGTCATGTCTCGTTGAGGCAACTGCTTTGATTTTCCCATGGTTATTGCTATCTCTATTCCTTTTCTTTTTTCGTGCTTGGCACATAGATTCCTGGCTTCCTGTTGCATGAGCCTACCTCAGGTGTCCGTTATTGTGCGAACGTACATGAAATTTTCTCTTTTTTTTTTTTGTACCATCCCATCCCTTTACCTGTAGGTGCTACACTCTCTTGGTATGCTGACCTTAACAAGAAGCTATTTGCTAAGTTTCATAAACACATTTACCTAGGGGAGAAGGGAAGACTCTGATTCTGTTTTATCTAAAACTGGGGAATTACTCACTCCAGATATCTGATATATGTTTAAGTGACTTTGCAAGTCTATTTCTCAAATAAAAGATTGTCTGCCTCCTCAAGTCTTTGATTGAAATTGTGACAACAACTAAATACACAGAACCTAAGTGTAAATGTTAGCTTCCCCAGCTTGTATTATCATAGCACCAGTGAAAGGTCCAAACACAATGATGAATGATTTCCTTTGATGATGGCAGCGTTGAAACGTATTCTGTATTCGTGAATATATAAGCTGCATCTCCCAGTTGAAAGATGGCTTGGGTCACAATGGGGACACCAAGACAGCAGTTCAGACAGACTTTGATAGAGGTCTCATCCTGTGTGCTCAGTTGGCAGGTGCTTCAGTATCCACCATTAAGAATTTTAGGATGAACATACCATGGGAGCATTCTGAAGAAATGTGCTATTGTTGTTAATCATAGATGAATAGTCACATATCCCTTTATAACATATTGAAGACTGATCTTGTTGTTCCTTTTGAAATGATTCCAGATGTACCTGGTCTTGTATATACAGATATAGTATGGTTTTAATGTAGTGAGATGGGTATATATATGTTTATATATATATATATATATATATATATATATATATATATATATATATATATATATATATATATATATATATATACACACACAGTGCCTTGCAAAAGTATTCAGACCCCTGACCAATTGTCTCATATTACCGAATTACAAATGGTACATTGAAATTTCATCTATTCGATATTTTATTTTAAAACACTTAAACTTAAAATCAGTTATTGTAAGGTGACATTGGTTTTATGTTGGGAAATATTTTTAAGAAAAATAAAAAGCTGAAATATCTTGCTTGCATAAGTATTCAACCCCCACACATTAATATTTGGTAGAGCCACCTTTCGCTGCAATAACAGCTTTTAGTCTTTTGGGGTATGTATGTACCAGCTTTGCACACAGTGTCGGAGTGATTTTGGCCCATTCTTCTTGGCAGATTTGCTCCAGGTTGTTCAGGTTGGTTGGACGCTTGTGGACCACAATTTTCAAATAGTGCCACAGATTCTCAGTGGGATTGAGATCAGGACTTTGATTGGGCCACTGTAGGACGTTCACCTTTTTGTTCTTGAACCACTCCAATGTTGCTTTGGCCTTGTGCTCGGGATCATTGTCCTGCTGAAAGGTGAATTTCCTCCCAAGCTTCAGTTTTTTAGCAGACTGAAGCAGATTCTCTTGCAGTATTTTCCTGTATTTTGCTCCATCCATTCTTCCTTCAATTGTAAAAAGATGCCTAGTCCCTGCTGATGAGAAGCATCCCCACAGCATGATGTTGCCACCACCATACTTCACTGTAGGGATGGTGTGTCTTGAGGCATGGGCAGTGTTAGGTTTGCGCCACACATAGCGCTTTGAGTTTTGGCCAAAAAGCTCTATCTTGGTCTCATCTGACCACAAAACCTTTTCCCACATCACAGCTGGGTCACTCTCATGCTTCCTGGCAAACTCCAGACTTGCTTTCAGATGGTACTTTTTGAGTAATGGCTTCTTTCTTGCCACCCTCCCATACAGGCCAGTGTTAAGCAGAGCTCTTGATATGGTTGACTGGTGCACCATTACTCCACTCCCAGCCACTGAACTCTGTAGCTCCTTCAAAGTGATTGTTGGCCTCTCTGTGGCTTCTCTCACAAGTCTCCTTCTTGTTTGAGCGCTGAGTTTTGAGGGACAGCCTTTTCTTGGCAGTGCCTAGGTGGTGTGATGCAGCTTCCACTTCTTGATTATTGATCCAACTGTGCTCACTGGGATATCCAAACACTTGGATATTATTTTGTACCCTTTCCCTAATCTATGCATTTGTATTACTTTATCTCTAACTTCTGTTGAATGCTCTTTGGTCTTCATTTTCCTTCAGATTCACAGCCTTACCAATGATCCTTCAACAGTGGGGTTTTTATCCAGAAAATGTGACAGCAACTTTAATGGTTCACAGGTGGAGGCCAATGGTAAGGTAATTGTGTCCTCGTTAGGGCAATTTCTTTCATCGGTGCAAACTGGGAGCTTCCATAGCACAGGGGGTGAATACTTATGCAAGCAAGATATTTCAGTTTTTTATTTTTCTTAAAAATATTTCCCGACATAAAACCAAAGTCACCTTACATTAGTTGATTCTGAATTTCAGTGTTTAAAAATAAAATATCAAACAGAACGAAATTTCAATGTACCATTTGTAATTCGGTAATATGAGAGAATTGGTCAGGGGTCTGAATACTTTTGCATGGCACTGTATATATATATATATATATATATATATATATATAATAATTATCGATATTCGATATATATATATTATATATATATATTTGACCGTACACAGACCAAATGCATTTAAATTTAAAGAACATGTGCCTGAGGATGGCCAGTGACATCCCATACATCATTTTTAAATATGTGTTATTTTTCTTTTGTGTGCCTACCTACTGTCTTTGGTTTTCTCCTTTGTCTGCTCACTCTGCAAATGCAGGTAAGTCGTTTATTTTTTATTTTTATTAATTCATACTGAATTGTGGTAATCTGTCTTATTTGTAAATGTCAAGTCCATTATAAACCCTGCTGAGGAGAGCAGTGTTTTTACGATATTTATGTGAAGTTGAGGGGAGTCTGTGAAAGCATAACTATTTACTAAGCAATTATTTAAAATTTGGCACAGATGGGGTGAACTAGGGGTGAATAAATAATAACATTCATGAAACTGTTTCCCTGCTTTAGGCTAAATTGTACCTGGATGTCATTAGACACTATATACATTTAAAATCCCTCCCAATTAGTAGACAAAGTGTTCCACTAACTTGCTAAACTGTTCTTTTCTACATACTTTGCTACCCTTGCATGTCTTATTTCAGGAGTCTCTTGTCATTATTCTTTTTATTTTTTTTTGCAGTTTTCTGCAGTATCTAAAACTCCTTCACTTCCTTTATTGAGAGTGCCTTCTCATGTCAGGGCAGTCTCTCTCTTCAACACTTTGACTTCATCAAGAGTTTAAAAGGTTAAAGCAGCCTTCCCCTTTCCTTGTGTTATTCACAGAGAAGTTCTGACTTGCAGTTTGTCTTGTGTAAGGATTAGGTTTCGTTTGATCATACCAGTAAATGGTGTCATTATATTTAATTGTTTTACAAAGGTAGGAAATGAACAGAACTTAAAGGTGCAGCTGTACAGACTGAGCACTTTACCTTTTGACTGTATTGCATTTAGGTCCAGGTTCTGTATTTAGCCAGTCATTGTTGTAATTTTTTCCATGTCGGTGGTGTCACACATCGGGGCTCCCTCTGGTGGATGCAATTTCTACCCCTTTTAAAGCTGTCAAATATGTTGTTGTTTTCTTTTTACAATCCTTAAAACTGTGTTCAAACAACTTGCATGTTTCAGAACACTACATAAAAAAATGCCATTGAACAGCTATGCAAACAAATAAAAATAAATAAAAAAAAAACCCGTTTTGACATTCTCTCTGTCTTTTAACGTTTTTTTTTGTTTGTTTTGTTTTTTTTTAAAGCAGTTGTTGCTGTGCACAACAGGTCAGTGGTTCAGGGTCTTCATCATGTCAGGTTGTGCATGTTCATCTGAAGAAAAATATATAATCTGATACTAAAATCCACCCTCTGTAGCCAAGTTTCAAGCATAATTCTCCCTTCTGCCACAAAAAGAGTCACGTTCTTATTTTCTATATAGTATAGTATAGTATAGTAGTGGTGTAGTCGAGGGTATAGGCCGGCGTTTACCCACTTTTAATTTGGGCAATATAGTGTTAACCTGCTTCTCATATAAGGGATACAGGGCCTCATTCACTAAACAGTGGTAACCCCCCAGTAAGTACTATTGACTAGCATCTTGACAGCACAGTACACAAAAACAAGATAATCAATTCTGAAGTTCAGGCTAAACAGTTAACGAACAAGCAGGTCACAATCACAGGTTTGTTTAAAAAGAGCACAGAAAGTGGAGCAATACGTGATGTCAACAGGTTTGAATCAGTGGAAGCTTTTGTGCAGCGAACATACCGATGCAACGGCTGGTCAATGAAATATTACGAAGGTTTAATGATAAAATCCCTAATTGTGGAGTCCAAGGTTTCTGCTTTGTTGTCATCCTGCCACTGTGTTAAGACCCCTTTCTCTGTACTCAATTGGGTTGGATCTTTAATAATGAATGATACCACTAAACAAAGAACATTTCTAAATATGGTCTCACTTCTCAACACTGACACTCCCTTATAGTTTTATTTCAGATACATTAACCAAATGAAGGGCATTTAATTTCATGTTGAGATATTACTTCAAGATTTTAATACATAGGAGACAAATAGTAAAATAAAGAAACTGAGGCAACATTTTATATAAATCACTTTTATATAATTCACAGGTAGAATCTGTACTACATATCTTCTCTTCATGTAAGCTGAGCTGTGGAGTGTCGTTTTCCATTCAAGGTCAACTAGACATTTTTAAGTAACAGATTCTGTTTCACAAAAGCACAAAACATAATAAAATGGTGTCTCTTTTGGAGTCCTAATGGCATAACAAAACATAATACTGTACTGAAAAAAGTACAAAAACAAATGAATCTTTTAAACTTTCTCTCCGGTCACGTCTTATACTTTAATATACATATACATACAACTTTTAAGTTAAAGTTTTATTTATATTTAATAAGATGTGACCATAAAGAAAGAAAAAAAACAAAAAACATTTTAAGCCTTATTTAAAGTCTTTAACTAAGGCTTTAAACATAAACCTCTAGTTTCACAGACCCTGATTAGCACTGACCTTGGGTTAACTAATATTAGTTTAGATAACATTGCAAATGTTTGTAGTTTTTATTAATTTGCATTAACAATTGTGTACTGTAAACAATGTTTTATTTAGAATTGGATTTAAAGGGAAATTTAAAAATAGTTACAAAGCACCAACTCCATAAATAAATAGAACCGTACACACATACATTAAAAAGAATAGTGAGGATCATATACTTCCCAAATGATTTACTTTTCAAGCTTTCATTAGGCAAAATGTTACTTATTGGAAACGTTTTCCATATATTCGTTACCTTTATTTGTGTGCTAACAAAACCTGAACAATAACTCCTAATCAGTGCTTTTTCTGCCGTGTTGTTTAATTTGTCCTGGCATTATTATTTTTTTTTAAATATTCAATATCGACTGCCTACTCATTTTGTAAAAATACCGCTGTTGCATTGTGCCTGAGTTTTTAATTAATTCAGATTTTCATTTTAACTGTTGAAAAAAACTAAAAACCTACCAGTATAAATTACCGGCAGTTACCAGTGCTATATTTTGAATGCAGTTTATTCATATTGTCACTTTACAGTGCTGGCAGGATGCAGCCTGCTTGTTTCTCTCCCGGCCTGTATAAATATTAAAAGCGAACCTCACCACACAAGTTCTTTTAGTATACTCTGTCTCTCCCTGTTGTTGTTTTGTTTTTTTCGTGTCTGTGATAAAACTCACAAATCACTATTTTCCTCAAGGTTTTCTGTGATCAGTGATCAGAAATCTGTCTTTGCTTCCCACCTGCTGCTTGAGACGCTATGATTACAGAACAGTGCTACAGGCTAGAAAGATGTTTCTATTTCCTTAGCAATGGTCTTAGCAACCATGGCAGGAACCTGTTTATGTGCAAAATGACAAGATGACTGCGTGTGTTAGAGAGGCGCTGTATGTATTGAAAATTTTTTAAAAAATTGTTATCGATTTTATCATAAAGACAATGACTCGTTAGGTGGAGACTTTTTTGCGTGACTCCTGTCCAGTCACATCTTTTGAACAGGGAGTTGAGTCTTTCCTTGCAGGGACTCGAGTCGTTTGATGGCAATGACTTGAGTCGAGTCACGTAAAATTGCAAATTGATGTCGAGTTGAGTCATTGACTCGAGTTATTACAACTGTAGTATTGCCCTAAAGCAGTGGTGCACAACTGGTTTGTGTTCTAACCATACCCTAAATTGGTTAATTGGACCAATTGAGCTTCTAATAAGGTCCAATAAAGTACTTTAGAGTGCAGTTTGAATAAAAACCTGCAGGGACACCGGCCCTCCAGGACCGAGTTGTGCACCACTGCCCTAAAGTGTCTTTTATAAAGAAAAACACAAAAGCTTTGTTTTTGTTATTTCAGGTTTGCAGTTAACATTTCTCCCGTGTTTAATGTTTTGGGATTAAAGGCAACAAAATAGTCTATGGGAATGACATGGTCATTCTAATGAAAACTCGAAAATGTTGCTGAATTTGTCATTCAGGGTTGTTTTTAAAAAAATAAATCAATTTTGTCTTCTTGTTACTTTTTTGCAGCCAACACAGACCATTTTAAACGACTCTTGTTTCCAATAAAAGTTTGTTTAATTTTTAAAGACTGTTTCAATGGAGACTCGAGTTCCAATGTTATAATGTACTCATACATCCTCAGACAGTCTGGGATATATGAAGATTACGAGGCAGGTGTATATGCAACACTTTCGGCTATGTTACTATATTTGAAGTCACCATGTACTTGTAATATTTGAGTAGGCTATGCTTTAAAATATACAAAATAAACTATAAATGTCCAGTAAATGAATGTACACAGAGTGCGAGTTGAGGTGCAGTCATAAATGCAGGCAATCAAACAGCATCTAATGTTAAAAAAGTGAAGTTTCGCCAAACACCTTTTGAAATGTAAACAGTGAACTTTTATTGACTGAGCGAGTGCTTTGCTGACTTTTGATTAATATTACCAAATAAGTCAGAGAGAGATCAAGTTGAACAAACAAATATTTATTTGATTTGCAGTTAAACGTAAATGTTCCATTAACAATTACTTTCTCTGCTTTGACTGTCTCGCGGGAAGCTGTGATTTGGGACAAGACCCCCGCTCTCCTCCTATGGAGCGCGATTTATTTTGTCCTTAATGTTTCATTGAAGTTAATGTTCTCGCTGATTCAGCACCAAAAAGCCTCTCATAATTCCCCACCACTTCTTCTGCTAATACATTTAGCTCCTGGTCTGTAAACTTTAGATTCCTCATTGTTTCCTCCTTGGTCACTGTCATTGCGACGAGCTCTGAACCGTACTTAACTTTTCTTTTGAGAACCCTTATATATATATATATATATATATATATATAATATATATATATATAGATATATATATAATATATATTATATATATATATATATTCAATTATATGCATTGTAGACAATTATAATTAATTATAACTGCCATCTAGCGGTGTTAATAATATTTATAACTGTACATTTTAAGTGGCTGTTATTTGGTTGAGTCATTTCTCTCATCTACGGTGTTTAATTTCAATTGAACTGAAACTGCTATCGCAATTCTACCTAATTTGTAGAACTAGAAATCGGAATGGCTGTACATTGTTTTTATGATCCCCGCTTTCCCACAACTACTTGGCTGCTATTATTTTTAATGATGTATTTGTTCCCCCTGATGGTTTTAAATCATAATGGCCATATAAACAACATATGAGCGAATATGGAATCAGCAAAAGCACATAAAAACACATTTTGAAGATTTTTTTGTTATTCCTTGCTGACAAACTTGAAAGTTTTTAAAGAGCCCTTGCCATTTGCGATTAAGAGCTTTTAATTCAATGTGTTTCAATAATTTAATTATTTCCCAAACAGACTGTTAGTCTCCTCTATCCCATTATTGATTCTGCACATCTTGTCCCTGACTTCAGTGTTTTTGCTTTTTAATTGCACTGCTTAAAGAAACAGCTCAACATTACCAGACAGGCTACAACTAGGCAAAAATAAGGCAGGGCAACAGTCTGATTAAAAGGGAGGTTCACTGCGTGGCTTTTTATTTCTATCTGAACATTTTATTTGCAAGACTGTGTGTGTTCGTGCCACTGTCTTTTCATATGAACTTTAAAATGTGTGATTGACGACTCTTTATATGGTATTGTTTTAAACCCCTGTCCTTTTATGTTTCTATAACATTCTTGTCAATCAGATGTAGTTTATGTGTAATTGCGGAGATTTATGTATATATTAAATGGTTTTACACATCAAAATGTTGTCAATCTTTAATCAAAATTCAAATGTTTCAGTAATATAATCTAATGACATGCTGCACCCATAATATTAGTATGACAAGGTCGTATTTTTACATTTTAATTTTAGTATAGCTTTAACTTTACTACAGTTTAGACGTGGCAAAATGTAGGCCTACTACTACAGGTTAAAAAAAAATAGCATATACAGTACATTGCTTTGTCTGCATGTCTTAAGCATTAATATGTATTGTTACACATACAATTGTGTTTCTTTAAAAATAGCTTCTAGGTTTAGGGTTTTTAAATTTGGATAGGATGAAGAAAATTAACCACAAATAGCCAGACAAAAGTTTTTTTTTAGAAATGAATTGTGTCTTGTACTCAGGCTGGGAATTAAACAAATCTCTCATGTTGTTTGCACACAATACATTAATATAAATGCCATTAAAGTACTGTTTGTCTCAAAACATTTAAAGGAGGTAATTGCATCTGTATCGTATTTTTTTCGATTTGCTTTGTGAATTAAAAGATGTCACATTGCTGATATTTTGAAGAGTTAAAGCTGTATTCTGTATGGCTGGCAAGCTATTGGTCGTACAGAGTCATTTTAGATAGCTCCCTACAATAGAGCAATGCCTATTCTAGCCACACAAAGGAACAGACATTCTTGCAGTAATTGATGGCACAAGGGTCAGAGTCTGTAAAAGTAATGCATTTTAATTAAGGTAAACCTAGCATACAGCAAACACAACTTGCACACATATTTCAAAAGGAAAGCGATTTCACGTCACTGGAGATGGAGTTTGAAATGGTCAGCTGAGAGCATGCATCAAGAGCCAGGGAAGCAAGCAGTTATAGGAATACAATCCAAAGGTTCAGGGTGCAAGATTCCTGCAGTCCAGATGAACTATTGATATGACCAGTTTTCAATATAGAGGCCTGCAAATAAAACTGTTGTGGCATCTTTGTCTCGGGCAAGGCCTAGATGCACAGGGGTTATAGATGGTGCACTGTTTTATCTTTTGTCTTATACTTTCTAAGTCTAAATTTGTGGTCACAAATCAGTCTACACTGAACTGTATTCTGCCATCGACATCACAAAAACATTGTGAATTTTCACACTTCAGCAGTTGTACAGCATCTTGTATAATATGGTTTATTCAAGATTGACTATATTACATATAGGAACTGACCCTATACAGTATACCACCAGAACACCACAGTGGAAGCACACCAGTTGTACAAACAGAATATTGTTATTTAAAAAAATAATCATATACTTGTATTACAGTGTCCTTGTAATAAATCAGCATACACAGAGAATGAAGTGAGTGGAAATGAACACAGCCCATGCAGTAGTTGCTGTGCTTTTATACAGACATTACTTCCAGGGATAAGAGTGAAAAACAAGCACTGGAGACCCAAACAAGTCTGTTCAAGTTTTGAAAGGTTCTTAATGGCGAAGCCAGTAGGAGGTTGTCAGCTCTTACCTGTTAAATGCTGCTGCTATTACTTGCACAGCAGGAAATCAACCGGGGAAAACATAAAAAGCAGCCAACCTTTTTTCAAAACAATCATAAACGGGCTGTCTTCAATGTAGACACGATAACCCAGTGTTGGAGTGTGGAGCCTGCTTTGTTTGTCGAGTAGAATAGCTGTTTGATTTGTTTTTGTGTGTCTGTGTATAATGGCTACTGTGGTGCTAAGAGGGTATCCCCTTGTGCACAATGGACATTGCCGTTTAGATGGGTGGTTGTTCGGGTCAAGTTCAATGTTTATCTTGTAGAAAAGGGTTGCAAGTTTTATGTTAGTGGGTGAAAAAAAATGGATGGCTGTTCTTTTCATTATGCTTCAGGGCAGAAGATAAACTGTTTCATTGTTTTATGTTAGCTTGGTTAATTAAAGAAATATATGTGGCTTTCATTTAGGGCTGTGTCCGAAGGTTCATTCGCTAGCCAGGCATTGAAGATTGTTTAAACCTTTGAAGGCTCGTCAGACAGGTTCACGCACTGTATTGTTGTTTTTTTTTTGTTTGTTTGTTTTTGTTTTTTCTGTTAACGGAAACTGTTTGACAGTGTGTGAATACTATAAATCAAACATTAAATATCACTCAGATGCAAAATTAAATCTTTTGATTTGTATAATGTATATTACATAAACGAAAGTTGTTATTAAAATCCTCTATCAAATCCTTACGTAACAACTCTACATGGTGTTGCTGCAGTGTGTGGAACAGGGTATAAAGTATCAAAAGCAGTGGGCTCGTACCTAGGCTGTATTGCTTCAGTAAAATATGTACTGAATACCTAGTGTACAAGATTGTGTGCTATTGTAGAATATGTTTGAAACATACAAAATATACGCTAACACTAATAATTTAAATTTCGGAAACTTAGCACCGTGCGCCCCTCCTCGCTCCAGCTCGTGTTATCCAGAAGCAAACCTTTAATTTTTTCATTGACCGTCTCGACAACAAAGCGTTGTAGTGTGCGTAAAGGCGTAAGCTATATATTTTTTTTAATTTATTTAGTCGTTGCCATTTATTTTTGTTATTTTCTCCCAATTTGAAATGCCCTGTTATTATTTATGCTCAGCTTGCTGCTACCACCCGTACGCTGACTCAGGAGCGGCGAAGATGAACACACAATGTCTTCTGAAGCGTGTGCCATCAGCCGACCGTTTTTTTACGCACTGCGGATTCACCGTGTAGCCACCCAGGAGCTACAGCGTCGGAGGACAACGCAGCCCCCCGGGCAGCTAACAGGCAAGCCCGAGGCACCCGGCCAGACTGCAGGGGTCTCTGGTGCGCAGTGAGCCGAGGACACCCTGGCCGACCTACGGCCCTCATTTAAATTATAAAAACATGATTATTGTTCTTTATAACGTATTTTTAAACTACATGTGAATGTTTTATTCCATTAATATGTATGGTGATGTAACCAATAAATTATGCAATAATATGCAATAATTTATAATTTACGCACCTTCCTTTGGTGATGTGTTCTGGACCTTCGAAGGTCAAAATGTACTCCCGTTGCAGCCCTACTTTCATTTATTAGTTTATAGTTTTTAACTTGCAAAATCTCAGAGTGAGTGCTTGGAGTCCCTGAATTAGTGTGTCATTTAAACTTTATCAGGCACACAGTGAAGAACGCCCTGGAGGATTTAGTGCACAGATAAGCCTGACATTTTTATTGGTGTCTGGTTTTCAATTTCGGTATTTAGAGAACTGAGGCAAATAATGGGAATGCCCTGAAAAGCTGTCTGTTTATTGGTGTAAGATTAGAGATTACAGGCCTGCTATTTCCGTTGCAAAAGAGGTAGCTGATAGGTAGAAGGTTAAGTCTCTGATAAGCTTAGTAACTGTCAGTAAATGGTTTTTGGTTCTGCATTGCATAGTTATTGGTGTCTGAATTTAACTTTTGTCAGTAATGCCACAGAGCATAAAATATTGGGGGCTGATAATCTGCCTATTTTATGCTGTGTGGTTTTAAATAGGTTTGTTGAACTACAGCAAACTGCTAAATTGGCACTTTCCAGCCACTTTTTTACAGGCTTGTAGTCTAAAATCTCCCATTCCCCCATGTTTTGCGTAAGTAGGTATTCTCTAGATTAGTTTAAGCTAGTCATTTTCTTTTTCATTTTTAATTAAAACCATTAGAGATGGAACCACTCATGAGGGCACATTTGGTTCACAGCCAAGCATGTTCCAGCTTGAAGAGCATCTCTTTTAATTCAGTGAGTAGTGCTCCTATATGCTAAAGGATACTCGCACATTGCTGTACACAGCCACGAAAGACAGAAAATGTGTTCTCTGTTTGAGGTAGAAGCATTATAAATGATGTTACGGTAGATTGTTAAAAATGGGCACGGGAACAGCCTTTTGGTTGTGTTCTCTAGCCTGCTTCTGTCCAGATGGCACTCAGGAGAGTGGTAGCACACCTGTGATTCTCACTTTATTACTTGTGAAATAAGTAACCAAGGGAACATTGCACAGATGGCAGTTTCCTGTGTGCTTTGCACCAGAGTGCTCAGGTGGGAGTGGCTGAGTACCTCACTTTTGTTTTGTTAAAGCTGAAAATTTAAAAGCCAAAAAATTGTGCCTTGTTTTCAGTTGATAAAAGAGAGTTTGAAGTGTATGTTCTTGACAAGTTTGCATACAAATGAACAACAAGCACTGGGGTTATAGCCACCTGGCTGGGCTCAATAGGAATTGGATTGGAACAATACTCACCATTTTCACAATAATTTGTTCGTATTTGGATATCACATCTCAAAAGACTCCCAAGTGGTGCCATGTTGACTTAGTTCGGTGGTTGATATTATAGCTCTCTGTCTTTTGATAAGTGAAATATTTACAGTGGAATCAGAGCCTTTTGAAAGGGAAGAGCTGGTTTTTTGAAAAGTGTCCTGCAGCATTTCAAAAAAACAGTAATAAACGAGTTTTGTGAACCATGTCGTACAGACAACTGGAAAATGAGATATAATCAAAGTGTCATTACGTCTGCTATTCCAAAAGGAATACGTCATTTCTGTTAATGCAGGGAACAAAAAAGTTCCTTTTGTTTGTACATAATAGTTATTTGGGTGGCTGCAAAGTAAAATTCGTACACAGTGAAGAACAAAATGCCCCTTGTTCTTAGTGTTGTCTTTGTACAAGAAAGCCTCAGCCTACTGTACACACCTAGACTTCATATTACAAACTGTCAAAGACTTAATGTCAAAAAAGCACCTGATAGTCATCATATCATTTGAAATCAAAAGCTGAGGTAGGTTTTGGAAAATTTCCCAATTTATAAAGTGATTTTTTTTTTCCAATTAATTGAAACTAAATAGATTTTTAACAGTAGTTGTCACTGTAGAAATAGAAAAGTAGAGTGTCCTGTTTATTATTAGTTCATTGAGGTTACATTACATAAGTTTTCATATGCACTTCTTGCCCTCTGCAAATATTTCCGGTAGAAGTCGTCCGAGTTAAACGCATTCTTCCCAGTTGATTACTCCTTTAATGAAATATGACATTACAGAAATTTGTTACGAATCAGATTTTTAAGAAGGAGGTGGGGGCTGTTGTTTTATGTTAAATCCTTCAACAGAACAAGAATGGGCACACAATAACATTGCAGCTGTGCTTTCCAATGTAGCGTGTAGCTAAACAGAAAACACTTGAGAGGGATGGGATGGGATGGGCTGGCTTTCTGCTGAGTTACCCTGCACTGTTACAGGACCAGGAGATTCTCAGTCGGTGGTATTAAAGTAGGGCCTAAACTACATCTCTCCTGCAGCATGAAATTCTGTTCCTGATTAACACTTGTACTGAAATCAGTATACATCTGAATTATATAATGTGTATCAGTAGAGGTTTTAATATGTCCTCCATGAATAAAACATATGTGTGTGTTGCTGGTAGATCAGGACATGCTGACGTGGTAAATCACAGTAGTCTAATCAGGCTGAGTGAAGCGGTAACACTCAAATGATTCTCCCGCTGATATTTAATTCCATTATGAAGTTGTCCCAGACAGAAATAGCGTGGGGTTAACGTTCTGTTAATTCAAAATTAACTTTCTAGCTGAACTGCAGGGAGACCAGGAAAGAAGCAGGGGACTTATATTTTTAAAAGCTTTCTATCATTGCATGTAGCTGTGACATTTCTATAGCATTTTGGTTGATTAAGGAATAAGCTTTGGTTTGTGTCAATATAGTTTAATCACAGGGGCCGGTAATATTGTGACTATGCTTTCAAATCCTTTATTAAATCAGTCCATTCAAAAATAAAATAAAATAAAAGGTGTGTTTGCTGCAGTCCACCTTACATTGTAACAATTTCCCAGATACTGTATTGCACTTTAGACAGAGTATATCTTTTAATTTAATTGTGTTGCTATCAAATAAAAAACACTCTCAGGTTTTCCCAGTAGAATTTTTAATGCACAAACCCAAAACAGAAGGCAGAAAACATTATCTACTGCAATCCAACAAGTCGAGGGGGTAATATCAACCCCTCTGGGAACAAGTTTAAATTCGCACTGTTGACTTAGGACTTGTGAGACTTGAGTTTGTGATTAATGGCTTTGTTTTTATCATGTTGTTTTTTTATTTTGTTTGGTTGCGATGGCAGGAAGGCAGGCCATAAGGTTTGTGCCCTAGCCTCTGTTGCCTGAAGCTTGCCATTCTTAACAAGTAGAATTACTTAGAATCAGAATATATATATAGTAAGTAAATCTTTTGGCAGGAGATTCAGCAAAGGGGTATTTGTATGATTCCATTGACAAAAAGAGACAACTGGCTTTGGCAACGGAAGCCAACCGGCTTTAGTGCCGACAATAGGAAATGGCAATCAGGAATAGCCTTTGAAAAGAGGAGGTGACAGAGTATGATAATCTTTTTAATTGTGCTCCACCACCACTCTGCTCTTGAATATGGGATTTTCTTGGGAAGAGTAAGCTTTGCAGTGAACAAGAATATAAAGGACAAAGACAGAAACCACAGAAGGGCTTTCTCGTCCGGTGGGTTGCAAGTTGTTGTTCTGAAGCTGTGCTTTCATCAAGAACAGAAAACTCCCCAGATCCCAGACATGAAAGTAGACTTTTATGTGGGGCGCCTATGTGTTTGTCAATCTGGAAACCCAACAGCTCCAAAAGCACTGGCAACTGAAATAATTTAAGCGAGCTGTGAGGCGAGAGTGTATTAAATGGAATGTCCAGACAGTAATTTATGTGTACAGAAATAATAATTTATTTTTATTATCTATACACAACAAAATAATTAAATAACAAAAGAAAATAAAATGGCGTGAGGGAGGGAGTGCAGGGTTGAAATCCAAAACAGATTGTGAGAACTCGTCTTTAATCGTCTTCGTGGCGAACCACACATAAAAATGTTAGTATTTTCAAAAATCCCGCTGCACCAAACTAGTCTCTCCCTCCACCCGTTACTCCACATAATTTACTTTCGGACCAATCCCGAACACAGTAGTACGTGCCCTTTAGTATGTAACGTCCCGCCTCTGTAGTCAGTGGAACACCAATCCCCAACTGACAAGTGTCCTTATCCTTCACTTGACTCCAGTGGCTGGAATTTACATACTCGTACTTCCGCCCTTCACCAAGGTGCCGCCCCTCAAAAAGACGACTTTTGCCATGGTCACGAGATCTTGGTAAGGGAAGTCCCTAGTTGGTTTGATGCCATCTACTGTCAGGAGGCTGAATCACAGACCGAAATCCCTTTGACTCATCACATGAGCTAATATGGTATTACAGTCATTCAAGTTGAAGTGACGTATTCACACTCTGACCCATTTCAGTTTTTAGTGCGGTTATAAAAAAGAAAATTGCAATTTGTCTTTAATTTGGCTTTTCATATGTGTAAATATGTTTTTTAGGATTAGCTGGCAGGCCCAAAAGATAAGCAGCTTAATACTGACAGTACTGAAACATCCAAGAACATTTTTCTCAGATGTGATATGCTTTAGTACCCATTTTATATGATTATTTTTGTATTTTTTTAAATGTATTTGTTTACTAACTCTATTTAAAATAAATGACTACAATATTAATGTGTGCAGAACTACAGAACATGTGTTTATGGAAGTGACGATGAATAAATATTAACCCTTTGCAGTCCTGTGTCGGACCAGGTCCGACATTACAATTTTCCCTTTCCCATCCAATGTTGGACCCTGTCCAACATCATCAAAGACGTAAAGCACAAGTCTCTAGTCGTTTTTTCTCCGGAAAAAGCAGAGAAAACCTTTCAATGGCCGAGTGAGACTGATAGGAACCGAATGAAACCGAAAAAGGTGTATCTCATAGCCCCATGCACTACAGAGATAACACAGACATAAACAAAGGAGGTAGCTGCTTCTGCATCCAGTGCTCAAAGAATATCACAGACTTTTTTGAGATGTTATAGTAATAATATAATGACTTAGATCGCACTATTGAGGAGTTTGGTGATAAAACAGGAGAGGATTTATCGATATGCATGTTGTGAAAAGATTGCAACTCTCAGCTTTGTTGCCCCTTTAAATCGTAGACCCAGGACACAGAGTTGCAGTTTAAGCACTTGCACGCTATTTTTAATATCAAAATAAACAAAACACAAAATAAACACCTAGCTCTCATGAACACTAACTACCACACACAGGAACCTAACTACAACAAGACAGGTAAGCCGTTTACCTGTAACTCACATTAACAAAACAGAACACACAAAAAGGCTTTCACACTACCTTTGTTACAGTTGAAATCACCATCAACCGGGCTCCTTTACCCCACAGCAACCTTGAACAGACTGGTTGCTTTCTTTAAATACTCTGCACCTGGCTCTACAATAATCACCCGGTGCAGGGGATAATTAATAGTAAAACAATTAAACAGCACCAAGAAATTAAATAAAACGTTTCCACCTGTTTTAGGCAGGGAGGAATCTGCCCCTCTCCCTGCTACTTTACACACCCTCCCCCTTGTCTTTACAAGACACCGGCCATTTAATGGCCACCTCCCTCCCCCCTTGAAAAACCACCCACCCTTAAGTCCGCAAATGTCAATTTTTGCCCTCTTCCACGGGCAGGCTTGAGGGTGGGTTGGTCCAGCCGGCGTTTCCAGGGAGGGACCTAGGACCGGCAAGGAGGAACCCAGATGGCTTGTACAGGGCGACCACAGCTCAGGCCGGTGACCGGGAGCCAGGACTGGCAGGCAGAGGTGTGTGCCTGTGGACCTGCGCAGTGACTTCTGGGATCCCAGGTGGAGTGTAGCACGAGGCAAGGGGAGCGGAGCAAACAGCAGGGGGAATGCCAGTGACGTCTGCCCCTTGCTTAGCGACGTCTGCCTCTTGCGCAGCGACATCTTTGATTCCAGCAAGGGAGTGGAGCAAGGGACCAGGCAAGAGACTATGCCTGGCTGTGCTGCGACCTGGGAGCAGGGTCAAGGGAGGTCTGGGCATTCCGGCCCGGTGTCGACACTGCCGGGACAAGGGACCTCCCTCGGCAACGCCGGACTGGCTTGCAGGGGTGGAGGCACGTCCTGCCCTCTGGGCTCTGGCAGCGATGACTCCTCCCCTCTGGGCTCTGGGAGCGGCGGCTCCTCACCTCTGGGCTCCAGTCTCCACCTTTCATTTTGCTCCCGTTGAGCCGCAGTATTCCTGTTGATCATATCGATCAACTCCTTAAAATCTTCTGGGTCTTTAGGGGCGCCCACACACGCTGGCACCAGATGTGAAATGATTGCAACTCACAGGTTCGTTGCCCCATTAAAATGTAGACCCAGGACACAGAGTTGTAGTTTAAGCGCTTGCGCATTATTTTTAAGTAGATACAGTATTGAATGTAAACACTAAGGCCAACAGCAATAATCCACATGCATGTTTCTGATAACGGTTAGACAACATTTTAAATGGATAAGGTTTAAACTATTAACACCGGCAGTTGTACTTGTCCGTCTGCAATCTTTTCAGTTAACACTAGAACAACCAAGGAGGTCATTTTGACCTTTTTTGGAATTGAAATTTAAATAGCAGTGCACGTGTTTAAGATACGGAGATGTGTTTTCCTGACTTTAACTAAATGTATGTACTAATCACCCTGACAAAGAAAGAATCGCATATCTGCAAAAATTAGGGCGTCAAAATACTGTCATACCTATTCCGACTAGGAGCAGTCAAATTGACCAATACATATAAAACATATTATAACAATTAAATGTTGCTGTATTATTTGTATTTATCAGTCAGGACTTGCCGTCATGTATTGAAGTTTAATTATATCAATCTGCATTCCTCAAGTGAGTGGTCTTCTTCCAGCAGCAGTGACAGTGAGGAGGATGCCAGCTAAGTTCCAGGCCCGAGGGCACAGGAGATCCTGTAGCAGCCCTTGCAAGGATGCCAGCCACTTCACCTGCATTATTATTTATTTATTTAGTAGACGCCTTTATCCAAGGCAACTTACAGAGACTAGGGGGTGTGAACTATGAATAAGCTGTAGAGTCACTTACAACAACAAAGGAGCAAAAGGAGATTAAGTGACTTGCTTATGGTCACAAAGTGATTCAGCTGGCATTTGAATCTGGGGCCTCCTGGTTACAAGCCCATTTCTTTAACCACTAGACCACACAGCATCCTATACCTGATCCTGCCACTACTTCACTTGAGACAACCACTTCTCCAGCGGTAGCGCCAGCACCACCATATGCAAAACGCTGAGTGCTTTTCGCCTATTGATTGACATACATACGCATCACCACATACAACTTTGCACTGAAGCAGAAGCCCACTGACAACTACAAGATGATTCCTGGTCAATGCCCTTGGAGGAATTAAAAGCTTTCATTGCACCTATATATGCCTGTGGAGCATTGGGTGCCAGAAGCCTGTGTTACTGTTGATAGCGGTGCCAAATATGCAAACACAGTCTGCGCTAAGTGCACTGCGTATTTTGAAAAGTGCATGATCTGTGTGATTTGTGGGATCACTTAGCCTTTATAAATGAAGCCCATTCTGTTCAAATGTTTATTTATTTATTCATGTCATTTCGTTTATAGTGTGTCTATATAAACGCATAGCTTCGGTTGAGTATATGCGCTTTGTTATATGGGCACTATAAACCCATGTATTATTTTTTTATATACTTATTCAGTTGTACAGTTTTGTAAGTACATGATATACCTGTATGTACACAAATTTATTTTCAAATATTAGTTTATTTCATTTTTCACCATTTTATTAGGTTGAACTTTGTAATATGTCTGCATAAAAATACATTTCTGTTCAAATGTCTGTTTATTTGCAATGTTTCGGTTGTGTAGATGTTTTATATGACACTCCTGAATAAAACTACGACTTATATTCAGTTGTTTGTCCTTTCATTATAATATGTATGTTGTTTTTAATACGCTGTTAAAATTGACTGCTCATGGTTGTTTTAGGTATGCCTACAAACACAGTCGTTCTAGAGTTAAGTTCCAGTGTTGTTCAGTAAACATTAACCGTTCCATTGCCACACCAGCCATATCAACAATAAACTTTTTGTTCCACATAAATGTTCTATTTCATGTCTACAAGCTATTCCCTTAAGGATACGATTCCCTTCACATTATGCCACAATGGATGCTTTGTATTTGTTCACAAAACAAAATATTTCTAGTTACTGTTGCATTGGTATTATTTTACTATGTTTCTTTTTAGATTCATTACTTTGTGTGAGACTGAGACTACACCTGAACTATAAATCAGCATCGTTTTTTTTATTCTGTGAGATACGATCAGTATTGCACTGAAGCTGGAACTGAGCTACAGTCTGGTTATTCTCTCTAATGAGGACCCTTCTTTTGAAATCCATCCCTAATGAGGACCAATTATATGCCATGCCACCTGTAGTTCTGCCAGGTGGTACCTGTCAGGAGCACCCCCAGAAATCTTTCACATGGCACGCAAAACTGAACCACACTGACATCCCATCTCATGCCGATAACGACTCTGCATCAACATGCTGTAAAGTATTTCAGCCAGTCAGAGTGCTACATTTTCACAGCACAGCACTTACGCTGTCACGTTAGAAAACTGCAATCAAATTGCATCACTGTTTCCATTTATAAAAAATGAATAAACACAGCACACTGCTATCGAGACAGAACAGCAACTACAGTGAAAGCCAGTAGTGCACAACAACAATAACAGGTACAAATAAACGTATTTGAAATACAGACTTAAACTGGGGAAAAAGTAGCTCACAAATCTGTTATGCTGGTTCCATTTCATATATATATATATATATATATATATATATATATATATATATATATATATATATATATATATATATATATATATATATATATATATATATTGTAAAACGATCCTCGCACTCACGGAGTTCGTTGCCCCTTTAAAATAGACCCAGGACACAAAAATTGATTTTTTACGGCGCTGACGCGCACTTTTTAATAAACACAGAAATGAAAACAAAACAAACACCTAGCTCCCTCTTGGAGCTCTGACTAAACATAGACTGGTTCCTCACTAAACCACAGGACGGCTAAGCCGTTTACCTGACAAACACCAAAACGGGCTTCTCTCAGCACTCTCTTCAATACGACTGGACACACACGCAGTCGGGCTCTTCACTCAGCAGCCCCGATCAGTCTGGCTGCCTCTCAAATACCCTGCACCTGTCTCTAATTTATAATTACGACCAGGTGCCGAGGATTAACTAAATCATTAAAACAATTACACAATTAAACCCCATAACACCCAAATGTGCATTCTCACAAGGTTTTTAGCAGGGAAGGATTTTAACCCCCTCCCTGGTACCTTACACATCCTCCCCCTCAAGTGTGAAACACTGATCGGCCATACCAAGGCCACCCCCTCCCCTAAAACACAACCACCCACACTCAAGTCCCGAAATGTCCATTTCCGCCCTCTTCCACGGGCGGACTTGAGGGTGGGTCGAACCTTCCGGCACTTCCGGGAAGGGACCCTGAACCGGCGACAAGGGACCCCACCGGGATGACAGGGCCGACCGAAGTGACGACCGGGGAACAGGAGGATGCAGCAGTGGACAGAGATCTTCCACTGGGGACCGGCGCAGCGATGTCCGATCACCCAGGGGGAGCGAAGCAGCGAACAGGGGGAGCAACAGCGACGTCTGGCAGCAGCCCAGCGACGTCTGGGTGCTCGGGAAGAGCGGAGCAGGGAACCAGGGGAAAAGCTGTGGCCAATGTTGCAGACTCCTGGGCTCCAGGTCCAGCGCAGGAAGGTCTAGGAAGACCGGCAGAGTGTCCAGGAGCAAGGGGCAAGGGACCGCAACTGGCAGTGCCGGACTGGTTCGCTGGGGTGATGGAGGTGGGCACCTCACCTCCTCTTTGTTCATCGCTTCTCCCTCTCTGGGCTCTGGGAACGGCGGCTCCTCTTCTCTGGGCTCTGGGAGCGGCGGCTCCTCCTCCTCTCTGGGCTCTGGGAGCGGCGGCTCCTCTTCTCTGGGCTCTGGGAGCGGCGGCTCCTCTTCTCTGGGCTCTGGGAGCGGCGGCTCCTCTTCTCTGGGCTCTGGGAGCGGCGGCTCCTCTTCTCTGGGCTCTGGGAGCGGCGGCTCCTCTTCTCTGGGCTCTGGGAGCGGCGGCTCCTCTTCTCTGGGCTCTGGGAGCGGCGGCTCCTCTTCTCTGGGCTCTGGGAGCGGCGGCTCCCCTTCTCTGGGCTCTGGGAGCGGCGGCTCCCCTTCTCTGGGCTCTGGGAGCGGCGGCTGGGCTTGTCTTGCCTGCTCCCATTTTTGGAGCAGCAGATCCAGCTCCGTCGGCTCTGGCTCTGGCAATCCAAGTTCCAATCTCCATCTCTTATTCTGCTCAATCTGAGCAGCCGTGTTTCTTTTGATCATAGCGATCAATTCCTTTAAGCTTTCCATTTTTACTGGGTCATAGGGCCGCCCACACACACTTCTGGTACCATATGTAAAACGATCCTCGCACTCACGGAGTTCGTTGCCCCTTTAAAATAGACCCAGGACACAAAAAATTGATTTTTTACGGCGCTGACGCGCACTTTTTAATAAACACAGAAATGAAAACAAAACAAACACCTAGCTCCCTCTTGGAGCTCTGACTAAACATAGACTGGTTCCTCACTAAACCACAGGACGGCTAAGCCGTTTACCTGACAAACACCAAAACGGGCTTCTCTCAGCACTCTCTTCAATACGACTGGACACACACGCAGTCGGGCTCTTCACTCAGCAGCCCCGATCAGTCTGGCTGCCTCTCAAATACCCTGCACCTGTCTCTAATTTATAATTACGACCAGGTGCCGAGGATTAACTAAATCATTAAAACAATTACACAATTAAACCCAATAACACCCAAATGTGCATTCTCACAAGGTTTTTAGCAGGGAAGGATTTTAACCCCCTCCCTGGTACCTTACAATATATATATATATATTAATGATATAGACCATATATATATTAGATATATATATATATGAGCCTATATATATATATATAAATATACACCACTCTTACATTTGTTCGACAAACACCACTGTTTTTGTCAACTTTAAATCAGGCAACAGTGATAATAATAATAGCAACTTGGCAATTATGTGTTAATGATTAGGGTATGTATTATTCATTTTAATATAAGACACTGGTAAAATTTAAATACAAATGAAACTTGAATAAACATGCGCTTACCATGTTCAATCCTGGAAGAGCAGCAGAATTGAAATAATGCAGTACTAACATTCATTGCCACCATTTGTTTTTCTTTGCTTAAAACTCCACCACCATTAGTGAATTGGTGCCAGAAACATAGAGTTCGTTTTTTTTTTTCTTTTTCTTTTACTGATTTTTTTCCCTTTGACAGCTGGGTCATCAGGTGAAAGACTTCTGCTATTTTTCAAGGCTTTAACCAAACGTATCTGCTTCAATTTGCTCATTACTACAACTAAATAAGCAGTACAATCCTATAAGCTTAAAATGTCTGTTTCACTTCAACCGATCACACAAGATTATATGCGAGTCCACACTTATGAAGCGGAAATTTTGCAAATTAGTGGTACTCGCAGAGCGTAACATGCATATGGCTGTGACTCAGTGACATTTTGTCCAAAAAACATCACATAGTTCACCACCGTGGGCCCTTTCCTTTTAAGTAGTGTCTGTTTATCTTGTTTATTTTTTTATTTTTTTCTCCCAGAGTAAATGTAATAGTTAAGTTTAAAAGAAGTCGGTATAGTACAACAGACAATTGATTCAAGGAAGATATTATATTTGTATTTTAAAATGTGTCTATCCAGAATTGGTGTTAAAAAACACAAGACACAAGACAAGGGGGTCAGTGATAATCCTGCTAATGATAATAAAAGGGAAAATACTTTTAAACATTGCCATTAACTGATTTATGAAGTCAAAGAAAATGGTGCAAATTATACAGACAATCAAACATCTGCCCCTGAGTAGCATGTGGCAAAAAATGTGTTAAAATTAGTATTAAAATTGCTTTGTGATCAATGTGCTGATTAAATAGATATTTTTTACGTGTTTTTTATCTATGCATACATACTCCCAGTTTTCTGAGGATGTTCAAAAACATGTTCACCTTATAGATTTCAGGGTAGCTTTTAGTGCAAAATTAATCTACTGTACACCTGTGGATGCCCACATGCTTCTTTATTACAGTTCCTACTGCTGTACATTGAACTCCCTTCTCCAACCCACCCACAATCTACCTCTTAGAAAAAGCAGGTCTTTTAAAGTTGCATAGAAGCAGAGCCAGCTCTTGGTAAGAGCATGAATTTCTCTGTTAAACATCATTATGCAGTGTTGGTGATTGTGGAAGAAAGTTACGCTGCATTTCCCTTGTCTTCCCACAGAGCATTGTGACTACAAAGAGACACAAACTAAAAAGGAATAGATACTGCAGCTAGACAGGAGGGCTTGATAGAATCCCTCCTTCCCTTTTTCTATGGTTACCATTGCCCAGAAAAAAAAATGGAAAAGGGATTCCGTACTGTGACATTCTCGGTTTTAAATTCTAGTATCCAAATGTAGGACATTACCTGGGAATGTTTGTTTTATTCCCTCTGGCGGAGAAAAGCAATGGAAAGATGCTTTTAAAAAAAAGCCAAGTCAATTAGTATTGAGGGATCCATCAGTGAAATAAAAGACTCTTGAGCCATTGAGGGGGTCTAAGAGGTTGCTGCCCAGCAGTCTCTTGACAACACAATAGAACTGATATGGTGAGTGGTATTCAGATAATGTTTTTCTCTCTACAAGGAGAGACAGGCTCATGTTTTATCCCCCTCCCCCGGGTTATTGCATAATTGGCCTGGGAAAAAAATAAATCCCTCTCTCTGGTGGAGAATGGTTGGGGCTGTTTCCCTGCTGGGCCTGTCAGTCTTTGGACATTTGAAACAATGCTGAAGACATATCCCCTAAAGTCAGAGGAAAAAGCCCTGTAGAAACTGTGGCTGTTGTTGTTGCATTGAGAAGCCCACCCACTATCCATTTTGTTTGGCACAGTGTGGCGCTAAGTGCCTTCATTTCAAGAAAGCCTTGAAGGATTGGCCATATTCCAAGCAAATATAAAAAAAAGCATCTGCTGCTTGCTTCACTTCACAAACTGTAAAAATTAAGGAATCATTTGTTTTCTATAATTCTTCTCTCTTCAACTCAAATGCAGAAGAAGTATTTTGTTACCGCAGCCCTCACCTTTCCCATGGCAACCTGTCTGAAGAAGAAGAAAAGCAGAAAAGAAAGTTAACTTTCTCTAGCTTTCTAAGACTAGACATGGAATGCTTTAGTTTTTTAGGTTAATTACTTTTCCCTTCCTTCCAGAGTTCTTGAAACTAATTCTTGGAAACTCTGTATGCCTGTAGTTTGCCAATTACATTTGGTTTATATGTTTAGTTCCTTCTGATACAATCTTCTTCAAAGATGCACATCTTGAACTTTGAAAGAGCAATGTTTTAAAAATGTATTTAGCTGATTACTTTGAAGATACTTTTATGTCCTCTGGAGCTGTTAGAGGGGAATGTCCAAATTATTCCAGAAGAAATGAGGAACTATGGCCAGAGACACATAAAAATAGATGGTCAGTCAACATCTCGTAAATACATACTCAGAAGTATAATTGCTATGTATGTTCTCACACGTTTCCTTCTATGTAGGAATGCTATTCCAAAGTGTACATCTGTCTCTGTAGTCTGCAACACTACTCCACAATAGGCTAACTCAGCTATGAGTCAGAGGCTGCAGCCTTCACTCATTGGCAAAACAAAAAAAAAGCCATACTCCATTGGCTGCATTGATTATGCTTTTGACTATCAAGGAAAGAATTGGCAAGGCTGGACATTAGACTACCTTACCAATGTGCTTAAACATGTTTTTTGAACATAAGTGTTTTGGATTTAAATTGGCAGAACTAGCTACACAAAACACCATAGGAAGGAAGTATGAATGAAACAAACCTATAACTGTATTTGTAACCCTCCCTCTCTCTTTAACTGGGTGGTTAGCAGGACCTTACTGCTAATGGTGAGTAATGGCATCTCTTGTTGTTAAATTTTATTTTCCAGTGTTCAGTTTTCTGCTTGGTCTCCATTCTTGTGGGAGATATTATATTACAGACTTCAGGGGGATCCCATGTGAGAAACTACTTTCTGAAGCTTAAAATGTATTTGAAATATAGTATAAGTGTCCGACGTTGAGAGTGGCCTATGTTGATGAATAGAGAGAATATGTAAGAACAGGTCTGGAGCTTGGCCTGCAGTGTTTTTAAAAAGCAGACGCTCCCACAGAACCAAGGAGACAGTAACTTTGGACAGATAGAGTTTCTTCAAGGCACAATATGACTCAATCCCAGTGAAAACCACATTGTAAGAAAGTGTCTCAGTGAAGCTGTAACTGACAGGTGTTTTTATGTTTTTGTCTTTCTTTTTGTATGCTGCATATCAGTGAAGTTAGATGAACAAGGGCCTTAGGGATTAGTTTAGGGATAGGTAGGGCTACAAAGAGAGTAAGAATTAGAATCTGATCAGGCTCAGTGGTCTTGCTTTCAAGAGATACAGGGTCCGACGAAACATTTTTTTTTTTGTTTAATACAGCTTGACTTGCCCAGTTACAAATCTTTCCTTCAGTGGGTTGAACATTCACATTTAATGTCTGTTGGAGTTCCAACAGATGACATGACATGGCCCTTACAAAGACAATATATGCAATGCTTTGGACACAGTAGAAATGCAGCATTCCAAAAGTGCTTAACTTACAAGGGCTGCCAAACTTAGAAATCCCTGCCATTTGTAGAATTTAGTGGAAGAAATCTTAGACTGCATCCTTAAAAAATGTAACACCCCCTACCGCCACAAAACAGCATACATCATCATATTTGTATGGCCCAATATCTCTAATCTCCCACAAGTACTTAATGGCTGTGAGCCAGCGAGGGCTTTGAGAAATAAACGGAAAATCTAGCTGCTTATAACGCGATTTCTACGTGGATCCCAAGCGAGTCCAAATGTGTCAATCCCGTGAGAATAGCGTGTAGGAGGTTATATGTGTTAGAGTCCTGCGCGGGTCTGATTTTTGCGACCCGCTTCCAACCCCGGCCCGACCCGAACCCTCAACCCGCTGCAACACCATCTTCATACCCGCGACCCGACCTGACACGTTTTAATAAGACCTGCAAACCGACCCAAACCTGCAAGTGTTTGTCCTTTACCTGCTGCTGCTACGGACTCTGTCATATTCACACACAGATATCTCTACCATTCTCCACAGATTTATTTTACACAATAGGCTATACAGCATGGTAGCTTTCTCTAGTGGTCTGGATATATTTTAACATTGTAACATATTAACTGTCTGTACATACTCTACTATAAAATACCTGTCTATTCCTTTCGTGCCACCTGATGAAAGGAAGCTACACCTGTGCTTTCGCAGAGATGATGATGTACCAGTTTTGTGGCTGTCGTTCACAAAAACGTAATGACAGGTTTTATAAGCAACGGTACAGTCACATGTTTATTATATTTATTTGCTATGATTCTAAATTAATTCGACACTCTGATTTACCTCTCAAACTACATGGTATAAACCCTGTGCTATCTTTTGTTGCATCTCGTTCCTTTCTCATTTAAACCTCTGCACTAATTATACAAAAAGTAATTTGCCTAGGCTTGTATCATTTTGTATCGTTACTGAACATATTGCATATTTACATACAGTTTCCACGTTTGATCTTTTTGATTGTCACATGGTCTTTTATAATGTACAGAATGTAGACCATATCGCTGTTCATTGTCATGTACAGAACTTTCCAGCATAAAGCCCTTAACACATGCTGTGATACTGGTTTATCTATAGCCAAAAGGGATGAGAAAGCAGAGTAGCTTCTGTTTCATCTTTATTCACTCCCAGTTGCCCAGAAACATGATTTAATCTCCAGAAATTCATGGCATTCTCATGTGGAATTTTACCAATTGTTTTTGGCAGTCCATCTTAATCAACTATGTGAGCAAACTATGTCTGTTATGTAGTGAAGGAGATTTTATCTTTCATGTTATCGTTGGATCTGAATATGAATGTGTGCGTGAAGATAGCACCTTTTTTTCAAAGGCCCTGTCCACACTACATAACCGATCGCGAGAACTGTACACAAAAACGGTTTAATGAATCCAGCTCAAAGTGTCCACATTGAAGTACCATTTTATGTTTAGTCGGGCTTAATGCGTCCACACACTATTAAAATAGTTTGGTTACAGTTCCTAGCAGTGCAATGAACAGTGGAAATGAAATCCCATCATGCACTGTAATTTATTTTAAAATAATATGTTATGCTTTATATTAATTGAAGTGTGTATTGCTAGAAAGAAATAAAACAAGTATTTTGGAAAAAAAGTAAATACGAACACACGCACAAGTAGGGCTTGATGTTTTGGAGTTATATTTTTAATTAGGTGACCTTCATATCTTGCCTGAGTCTAATTCTGGTGCCCTTAAATTTATTTCAAACAGCAGACAAATTACGTGACTTGTACATCCCCGATCTTACTTTTAACTTCCATTTTATTTTTGCAGTCGCCTACACAGTTTAACGTTGTGCTTTTGTTATTTCCCCAACTAGTTCAATAGAGAGATGTCCTGAGATGTCCTGACAGATTATTTTTTTAAGCATAAAAATGAATATGCAGTGGAGTGTACACTGACAGCAACGTAAAGGAATACATTCTAGAAAGTGTCCTAACCATAAAAAATTATCTGATGCCCTCAGGACACTTTCTAGTAGATATTCCTTTGTGCTGCCCACTGACAGTAAGTCCTTCAGGCACGTCGCCAAACATACCACGAAGCATTTTGGGATATTGGAGGATACACCAAAAATTTTGTTCAGTATTATGCCATTATGGTTTATGGTCTCGAGTACGATATTAAACACTGCATAGTGTGGACACTGCCGTATTTAGCACTTTTAAGCCAGTTTAAATGCAACTAATTTGGTTTAAGGGCATAGTGTGGACAGGGCCAAACTCAGAAGTGGTTTACCAGCTGATAAGCAATGTTTCCTGCAGTAGCGCATCACACATTGCTGAAATACCATGCTACAGTAAACCAGCACTGACACTGTTACTTGCATTGTTCCAAAAAACTGTCACTGTGAATCAGGAGAATATTAGCTTAAGTACTGTATGTTTAGATTTTTTTTTAAGTGTTCTGCTTTATATCTTTTAATTGTATCCTACAGTGTCTTCTAACACACCTGCATCTTTTAAAGGCATAATATAAAAGTTTCACTGCCTATTTCTAGCTTGACAATATCGACATCACATCACATTAGTTCATATTTTCACAAGGCTGAAATATTTCTCTCCTAACATGTTTTTATGTGTGAAACTTTGGTGTTGCATCAACACAGACCTGAATAACCTGAGGTCTGTGTTCACTTAAATATAAAGAGCACTTGTATAATACCAATGTTTTTGCTTTAATGTGGACCGTAGTGGCTTTTTAATGCCCATTGGGCTAGACAAAGTAAGGTATATTATCTTGCTAATGTTAGTGCTTGATGAATTGTGTCGTCAACATTTTGGTGCTGAAAAGTTCCATACAAGGCTGTTTAAATGCCACTAAAAAATTGTGGTGGCATTTTCTTTGGGACTGTTTTCTGCGTAGCATGCAAACGAATGAAGGAGAAACAAAAAACACTTGGGAGAGAATGAGCAGTCTGGGAACACACAGAACCAATTCTTCTGCTTTGAAAGTGATAATATTACAGATACTGAGATGGGGCCTGTGCTGCAGGGAATAATGTATGGGTTACGGAAATAGGTTTGTTTTGTTAAGACCAGAAAGAGGTATGCATCATTATAGTATAAAGCCTCACCTCTGAGAAATGCATAATCTACACAATTTATTGCATTTAGTAATGACAAATAATGACGTGTTGGAAAATTGAATGCTTGATGAGTGCTGTTTACAATAACAATCTTGTTTACATCCCATTTTGGATAACTATCATTAAAGAAAATAGAAAACTGTCATTTTTTCTAGTGAATGAAAATGGCCTCTTTTGCTGTAACAGAAGGTAAATAGACTAGATAGGTGGCACAAAATGGCCAATTTAATGTCAAGTTAATAGGGTATAGAGAACAAGCCATTTGACAAGTAACTGGAGGAACTCAAATTGATCATTTACTGGTGGTGGGAGATGGAAAAAATGGTCACTGTTTTGTGTTTTAATCATTGGTGAACACAGGCTATTTTGTTAAATGTTAGGACTTATGCTTTTCATTAAACTATAATACTACCTGTATATATGTTTTTAATGTTTGTTGGAGCATATGAGTTGTAAAACCAGTTTTGGCAGAGAATACTACTGTTCATTGCAAGAATTATATTATATTCTTAGCTATTAATTGTTTTATTTATTTATTTATTTATTTTATGTTGAATCCACACATTACACGTGTTTACAGTAGTTATCACCTGTTAAACTTTAAAAGAAATTAAAACACACACATTTTCTGTATAGGTTAAGCATTTTCTTTTTTATCTTGTTATATTGTACCCCGCTGTGCTTTAACACTGTGTGTGAAAATAGACAATTAACAATTAAAAAGTAAATATAAATCAATAACTCAAACATATAAAGCACTTCATATTGAATACTGTATGATATAAAGTGTAGGCCCTTTTATAACTATTGTAGAAAAGGTAATACAAAACATTTGTATTCTTCTGTAAAAGGACATCATGGTAAATGATGGGGAAAAAAGAAGGTAAAGATAAGAGAACTGGTATAGAAGGGTGTTTTTCTAACACAGCAAATCACACCAACGTGTGCTAGCAAATCATTATGGTCAAAGATATTGTGATAGCCAGTGTTTTGCTAGAACACATAGTTTGAATTTAATAATAATAATAATAATAATAATAATAATAATAATAATAATAATAATAAATCTTTATTTTATAAAGCACCTAAATGCACGCATCTTAAAGCTCTCTACAAAAAAAACAGATAACCATATATACATACAGCATATTAAGAGTATACATAACATAAAAAGAAATTACACAATTCAGAAATCAAATCATGATAAAAATGCCTTAACATAAAAGTGTGTCTTTAACTGTTTTATAACTATCAACTGTCTTAGCATCCCTGATAGATTAAGGAAGGTCGTTCCAAAGTTTGGGCACATAACGACAGAAAGCCCTATTGCCCATGGAGTGTAGCTTAGTTATGGGTATTGCCAATAAATCCGAGGATGAAGAACGTAGATTACATACAGGTGTGTATTGTGTAAGCAATTCAGCAATGTAACATGGAGCTGAACCGTTCAAAGCCTTGTAGGTTAACAACAGTATTTTAAAATCAATCCTGCTCTCAACCACAGAGAACACAGGCATGAACTAACCTCTCTGCATCAGGCACAGACAACATAGGGCGCAGACGAGCAATGTTATGAAGGTGAAAAAAGAACACCTTGGTGACATAGCAGATATGTGACTCGAAAGTAAGGCTAGGATCAAAGACCACACAAAGAGTCCTAACTACAGAGCTAGATTTAACTTCAAGCCCATCGATCACTACGCTAAAAGGTCCACATTTCTAAGTTGTCGAGGAGAGACATTGTTTCGGTTTTATCACTATTTAATTGTAGGAAGTTTTGCTGCATCCAAGTTTTAATCTCAGTCAGACAATTATCAAGAGCCTAAATGGCCACATTAGTATCAGGTGTGATGTGAAAATATAATTGTGTGTCATCTACATGAGTGAAAACTCACACCGTGATGACGTATGATCTGTATGGCAGTATATAGATATTAAAAAGTAATGGTCCTAAAATAGAGCCCTGTGGTACCCCAGTAGATACCGGGTTAAGGTCAGATGTATAGCCGCCCATAGAAACACATTGCCTACGATCAGACAAGGGACAACGGTTTAGAATGCCATTGTTTACAGTATGGAATGCAGCACTAAGATCTAATAGGACCAAAATGGTTAGTGTACCAGGTCATTAACAACCTTAACAAGGGCTATTTCAGTCCTATATCTTGATCTAAAACCTGACTGCAAAGGTTCATAAATGTTGCATTCCAATAGATGACTCTGTAGCTTCTGAGCCACTGAGCCATTTTAGGATTTTACACAGAAAGGGCAGAATAGAGAGCCTATAATTTTTTTTTAACAAAGGAGTCACTACGGCGTATTTAACTGCTGATGGAACTACTCCAGAACTCAGTGACTCGTTGATGATATCAGTCACTACCGGGCTGAGAACTGAAAAATGTGACAAAATGAGTGATGTAGGAACTGGATCTAGGGAGCAAGTGGTAGGCTTCATTTTAGTAACTATTTCAGCCAGCCTTGAAGAAGTAACCTCAGCAAAACAGAACAAACAGGTACCGTTAAAAGCCAATATATTAGGGGCCGAATGGCAAGGGGGCAGAAACTAACAGTTCCTGTATGATGTTGTCGATTTTAGTTAGAAAATAGTCAAGAAACCACATTGCTCCCTAGAGTCAGTAGATACAGGGATTTGTTTCAGTTTTAGCATGCAATACATTGTCAAGAACAGATGCCTGGGATTAGCAGAGCCTTCTCTAATGAGATTAGAATAAAAAAGCGATCTGGCTGAATTTTTAGAGCATTCCTATATACAGTTTTATACTCCCTCCATAAATCAGATTGAATTGTTAGACCAGTATCCCTCCACCTGCGTTCAAGCCTGCACCCTGCATGGAGGGTAACTGATCATTATACCGTGGTGAACAATGGGTATAGGAAACCAAACATGCCAGGATATCAAGCACTTTGTGCAGGTTCGTATTATAAGACTCCACCATATCCGCCAGCACCCGAGGCTGATCGTCATAAACTGGAGTAGGAAACAAACTGTCAGCAAAGGCGATCGGATTAATAGAATTAACATTGTGAAATTTAACAGTGCGCTTAACTTTCACTGCAGGCACTGGTAAATCCAAATTAAACAAAACGACCAAATGATCAGAAATTGTTAACTCAAGAGATTGGAGATTAGTAGCCGATAGACTTGTAGTAATAACTAAATCAAGAATATGACCACGATTGTGAGAAGAGACATTTACATGTTGTGTGAACCCTAAACAGTCCAGAAGAGGCAGAAACTCTCTTGACACAGAATTGAGAATCAACATGAATATTAAAATCTCTATAATAGAATTTGAGCGTAAAAACGTTAAAAGGTCCAACAGCTCATTTAGAAAATAAGTATTATGTTTTGGGGGACGGTAAACCAGAACCACCACCACAGGTACAACAGAGACTAATTTAAAGGCTAGACATTCAAATTTAATAAAGGCAGGGAGAACAACAGTTGTAGCATTATAAGCAATTATTATACACAACAGCCAACCCGCCACCACGACCTAACGTCTTTTCCAGAAATAGCCTGAACTGTCAAGCTGGTTTAGCCAAAACCAGTTGTTCTGTTCATGCCAGGTTTTAGTAAGACATAAAAAGTCTAAGTTCTTTTCAGAGATGACTTTGCTCAACAGCAAGGACTTATTAGCTAGGGAGTGGGTATTAAATAACACTGCTTTGACAAGTCCAGGTGGCGGAAGTCGACTTATGTCCAGCGACAAATAGCCTTAGAAAAACTGCGTAAATTGAAAAGTCTAGCACCAGGATGCTTAGCCAGATGGAGTCACTGGCAAGACCAATTAGTAGTAATATTAACATCAGTAGTAGTAGTAATATTAGCATAATCAGAAATAAAGCCGTGCCCGGAGCACCTGTGCAAATAGTGTGGTCTACACACTATTCCAAGCCCATGACACACCATAGAAACATCACGGGAAATTGGGAAAGTGCCAGGACATTGTAGGTACAGTAGTTGTAAAATAGAATAACGTAAACACGTTATCATAATGTTCAAAATGCCACAATTGGGCAATGAACCAGACAGGCTCAACAGGACAGACCGGAACAATCAGCTGCCGTCTGCAGTCGGCCCACCGATGGAGAAGCTGGCAACAAACCAGCGGGCACCACAGGAAGGCAGAGCTGAACAACGAACTGCTGGGAGCAGGGTAGATCCAGTGAAGCAGTCGATAGAGATCAACGGTCAGATCAATGAAACATGCAGGCAAGGTCAACAATAGCTCCGTGAAACAGCCGGGCAATGCCGGACAACCTGGCGCCTGCAGGTAGACCATGAATCAGGAAGTTGGCAACAGGACCAACGAGGCACCGCAACGAGCAGGAGCTCAGGAAACGGCAGACCGGCAGGGCAGGGTCGGTTTAATGAACATACAGACAGGGCAGATGAGGTTCAATTGCCACTTGCAGGGTGCCCTCTGATCGGGTAGTCGGCAATAGCCAACGGGACACGGTAGGTAGCACGGAGCAGGCAGCAGGACCAGAAGGTAGGACGAGGCTTGAATTATATATGTGTTCTGGCTCCCCTGAAGCCAGCCATATTGCTAGCATCATGTAGACACCTTTCAATAAACTCTAGTTTGTGTTGTTCATCATTACTTATTGGCTCTATCACACTTGGGAAATAAGACGGGCAGTGTACTGCTGCTGAAGTAATATCTTGCTGCAACTGTATTGGATATTCTGTTTGCAGAAATATATTTCGTTTTTATTTTATTGAATGAAACTCAAGTAAAGATTCTCAAGGGGAGCCCAGCTGGCAAATGGGTTGAAGTTTGGTCTGAGAGAAAGGAAAAAGAAAATAAATGGAGCTTGGTGGCATAGTGGGCATATTAATTTGTCTATTGTACTGTTCACCAAAATGAGTTGGGTGAGTTCAAGATAGCTCTTTAAAATACTGCACAGTTGGTCTTTGCTCTGGAGAGCTGCTCAAGACTGAACCACTTGAGTGTTCAGGTCGGGATTAAGGTTCATTTGTAGAGCTGTGAGGAGCAGCTCTCTTGAAGGCTGCTGACACAGTGCTTAAGTCAGACCCATGGCCTTGACTCTTTTCACAAGCAATACATTTACATAAAACACCATTTAAAAAAGATTTTCAATTATTGCTGGAATCTGTCCCTATATGTGTACAAAATATGTGACTGAAATGTAGAGGGAACCAAGGCCATCTTATGGGAGTGTGTTGATAGATCATTGAGTACCTCCAGTCTACACTGTGAAGGGTTTGATCCTGAAACCTCTAGAACAAGAGGTCAATGTTCTATCTGTTAAAGTATTGACAAGCTAACATATTTAATTAGCTCCCTGGGGTACCTGACATGGATAAATATTACTATTCTTTGTGATTCTGCATTACCGGTTCATTAAGAGCAATCGTTGTTGTGTACTGCAGTTTCCCTGAACTAGCTGGCCAGTCATTTTAAAGTGTTGTTAAAGAAATATAAGAGGTGGAACCACAAAGTTCACCTGTTTTAGATCACGGGATCATTGGGGCAGCTGAATAAATATAACCAGCAAAGCTCTTTGAACTCTTTTATTTGGACATGTTTACTCAGGTTTCTCAATACATATGGAAAAATGTAAGAACCCACAGTATGGGTTGCATTAGAGGTAGATTAAAAATTAAATTATCTAAAAATGCCAGCACTCCCAAGTTGACTTTGTTCCACGACCGCTGGAAAACAACCAAGGTCCAAGAGGTAATAGGTGAAAGCACTTCTCAGGGTTCATTTTCAGTGCATTTCTAAGATTTACTCTCTCTTTCAACCACCCTAATTGCCTGACAAGGTCTCGAGGACTTTGCTGCAGTTTATCAGGTCCTGAGAGCATTTCAGAAAATTGTTTCAAGTTATGTTTAAATGCACTTCAAAGAGGCTGGAAACTAGCCAGGACAATGACATCAAGTAGCAGTTATGGGACAGGAATGGCTGGCTAAGCCAAAAAGCAGCAGGAACCAAACTTTTTCAGCCGTACACTTTGGCCCATTGAATGTGTTGTTTAGGCACATCGGGTTATAAAACACGTGGCTTTTGAAATGTGTGGTTGCAATTTGCATGAGGTAAACATGTCTAAATGAAAACCTTCTCTCATGCTGTGGCTCAAAGGTTGTATATGCAAAGTGTTACTTGTGTCCTGAGTTTAGATTCTAAAATTAATGCTTCTAGATATATTTTTTTTTTACATTAGGGGACCGGACATTCTTTACTAGTGATTCAAGCAGACCCAAAATGTGCTAGGCCTGGAAACTGCTTGGATGAAGTGGTGTTGGGATGTTTGAGAGGCTTAAAGGGGAAAAAACAATATTTTAGTTTGTAATGGCGGCTACAGAATTTCAGGATCAAAGAAGGTCTTTTTTTAACAAATGCTTGTGCAATTTTAAATAAGCCATTTACAATGTAGTTTTTGTTAGCTAGCAGTCAAACACTACTTACATTTGCACAAAATGTGTACAGAAAGTTAAGAAAACATGATTTTAGTTCAGTGAGCTGACAGCTTAGTCTAATTCTCAGACGTAAATTCATATACAGTACCATGAAAAAGTATTTGCCCCCTGTGATTTTCTGCATTTTTGCACATTTTTCACCTTGAATTTGGTCAGATCTTTTTGTGGGTTGTAGTAGTATATAGAGGGAGTCTGAGAGAAAAAGATGACACCAAAGTGGTGTTTGGTGTGCAAGGTAGTCAAACATGCAATCTTCAGGTATGAAAAAGTTATTGCCCCCCTAGTTAACTCAACCCAATTAAAGAGATAATTAGGTTCAGCTGTTTGAATACTTTGGTTAACAATCAGGCCTGATTTGGGCCAGCCCTGCCCAGTATAAGTCTGACTAACTTCGGCCCTTACTATCAGAGCGAAGGTGTCAGCACACAAGTTCTAGAAGCACATCATGCCATGATCAAAAGAAATTCCTGAATTCTAGAAAAAAGTTGTGGATGCCTACCAGTCTGGAAAGGGTTACAAAGTCATTTCTAAGGCTCTGGGGCTCCACTAAACCACAGTCAGAGCCATATTGTCCAAATGGAGAAAGCTTTGGACAGTAGTGAGTCTTCTCAGGAGTGGACATCCTGCCCAATATCTCTAAGAGCAAGGCGTAAAATCATCCAGGAAGTCACAAAGAACCCTAGAACAACATCCAGGGATCTGCATGCCTCTTTCGCCTTGGCTAAGGTCAGTGTTCATGACTCGAACATCAGAAACACACTGGGAAAAAAGTGATTCATGGCAGAGTAGCAAGGCGGAAATCACTGCTCACTAAGAAGAACATGAATGTTCATCTCAAGTTTGCCAAAAAGCACCTGGATGGTCCTCAAGAGTTCTGGACCAATGTTCTATGGACAAATGAATCAAAAGTGGAACTTTTTGGCCAACATGGGCCCTGTTATGTCTGGTGAACACCAAACACTGCATTCCACAGTAAGAACCTCATACCAACAGTCAAGCATGGTGGTGGTAGTGTCATGATTTGTGGATGCTTTGCTGCATCAGGACCTAGACAACGTGCCATCATTGAAGGACCCATGAATTCTGTTCTGTATCAGAGAATTCTACAGGAGAATGTGAAACCATCCGTCCGTGAGCTGAAGCAGAAGTCATGCAGCAAGACAATGATCCGAAACACACATATGGTTGAAGATGAAATTTAAAGTTTTGGAATGGCCTAGTCAAAGTCCAGACCTAAACCCCATTGAGATGTTGTGGCAGGACCTGAAATGAGCAGTTTATGCTCGAAAACCCACAAATGTCACTGAGTTGAAGAGGTTCTGCATGAAGAAGTGGGCCAAAATTCCTATACGGTGCTGTGAGAGACTGATCAATAACTACAGGAAGCGTTTGGTTGCAGTTATTGCTGCTAAAGGTGGTGTAACCAGTTATTGAGTAAGGGAGTGATTTACTTTTTCACACAGTATTGGGTGTTGCATAATTTTCTTTAATAAATAAATGAAATAAGTATCAAAATTTTGTGTTATGTGTTCATTCTGGGTCCTTTTTATCTAGTATTAGATTTTGGTTGAAGATTTGATAACATTCGGTGTCAAAAATATGCAAAAATGTAGAAACTCAGACAGGGGGCAAATACTTTTTCACAACACTATGGCGGTTGAAGGTTAGCAGTGCTTTGGGTAATTAAGCTCATTTTAAACCTCACATGAAGCATTCCAAAGCTTATAGAGACATACATACATACATACATTGTTATATATATGAATAGACACTGAATTGAAGTTTTAAGGGCGCTTTACAAAGATAGTCAGGTTCATGGGATATTACTTATACAACAATTAACAAAACAATTCAACAATTCAACAATGTGCATTTGCAAATTTTTTTCTCTTCAGCAGGGAGAAATTAGCTCCTCTCTCTCTCTCTCTCTCTCTCTCTCTCTCTCTCTCTCTCTCTCTCTCTCTCTCTCTCTCTCTCTCTCTCTCTCTATATATATATATATATATATATATATATATATATATATATATATACACACACAAAACATATCCCTTTTAAAGTAGTGAACCAGCATGACAAACAGTCATCTTCTGTTGTTTGTAATTATGGTGCTTAGTTGTCTTTCTAACAGAAAGGTTAAAAGAGTGCCTTTCCATCTTGTTGCATGCACAGAGCACAGTCCAAAAAAAAAGAAGTTGGCAACTTCAGTAATTGCAGGGACTGTAAAATTGAATATCTTTCTCCTTTTTAAAAGCCTAACACTGGTGAAACTGGGTTGTTCACAGAGGTGCGGCAGTCGCTGGAGAAAGCTGCTGTCTGCTATAAGATCGATATGACAGGCTGGCATTTTGTAATGCAGAGAACTGTGCATGGGTGTGGTTCACTGGCTAAATAAACAGCTGAATCAAGCAGTTGGCTAAGCCTACACAAGGTACATGCAAGACACATACTGGGAGCGAGCAACTTGGGCCCCGAGTGCATCTTGATAGCTACGGCGTAGACGTGAGCATTGACAAAGGCTTTTCTGAGCAGCCAGTTGGAATGGCCATGTTTGCCCCCAGGGCTTACAGCGGCAGCTGAGCTGCAATTTTTTTTTTTTTGACAGGGATCAGCTGTTTTGGTAGAAGGGATGAAATGGCTACAAAAGTCATAACTGTCAAGAACCTGCTTAGAAGAATTTACTGGTTTATACTGGAATGCACTCCTACACTGCGCTGCGTTGTCTTTCAGTGCTGCAGATCTTTTTTTTTTTTTAATTGTTTTATTTCTGCTTTTAATCTTTGACCTAAGTATATACAAGACTGGAAATAATCTAGGTTAAGAGGCATAAATAATTAAAGAATGTACAATACTCTTTGGTTAGCTTTAAAAGGCTGAAAAGCTGTCTCCCGGTGCAAAAATGCATGTGCTGAACGTTGGTTGATCCCTTGCAATTCCATGTTGATCCTCTACATTATTGAAACTTTCAAAGCTATAGGAGTTAGCAGATTTTACTTGCTAGTCTTAAACTCTCAAAAAAAAATCACGCACTACTGAGACGTGCAGTTGCCTTTCAGTGATGTCGTCGAGCAAAAGGTGGCAAGTCAGAGAATTGCACACAATCATACTTCACCTTAACTGCAGATATTTTTCATTTTTCCAAGATAGCATTTCTATCATTCACTGACTCTCCTGTCTTCTACCTTCTCAAAGTGCTGTTTTAGATGTTATATAAGCAACGTCTGGCACAGGTTGGGAGTGGTATTCTGTTATCTGGTTTAAAAGGTTCTGAGATACATTTATAACCCTTCAGTGCCTTTTATTATGTATTTTTATGGCAACAAAGTCTGCCATGTAATGCAATTGATGATCATTGTTAACAAAGGTGTCAAATGTACTGCCCTGGGCAGTCACGCAGTGATCTTACTATTACCTGTCAAATAGACTTACAAAAAAAATAAAACAACATTCAGACTTGATTTAAACAAATTATGTGTTTTCTAAATTTAAACCCTACATAAAACAATGTAAAAAGAAAAACATATTTGATGCATGTGTGCCGCTCGTAGTCTAGCTTTCAAATATAATCTTAGCAGGCTGCATACACCCCTCAGGAATCCAATCTGATGCAACAAAGAGCTTACACATGATTCAACAGTGTTTTTCCTTTTTTTATGCTATTCTTTATTTATACTATCGTGGAAATACATGACTATATGTTTTCACTTGAAAAAAGTACATGCTGGAAGGAAGGAGCAAAGCCAACCAAAACTCCTCTTGGTTTGTTCTTATCTAAAAAAAAACAAACAAAGAAACAAAAAAAAAAATGCTGATGCTTGAAGCCAGCCACCAAAGCTCTCCTGAAATATTACCTTCACAGTATGCAGCCTCCTAGACACATTGAGTGATTTCTGGAAATTATTGAGGCTTCAGTTGAGCTAAATGTTAAACCGGTCCCCCTTTTTTTATTTGTTTTTTCGTAATTACTGTTCAGGAGACAGTAAACAACCTGACGAGACTTGATCTCTCTTGCAGTGCAACATTGTTTTTAATGGGAATTTATTGACAAGTCAGCTAACCCTCCGGCCTTCTGAGATTATGTTTAAGTGTTTATATCTTTGTGGAGAATGTCTAGGAGCAACTGGAGGCATTGGGATTTAAATAGTCTGGCCATGTTCCCAGCTAATTTTCTTTTTCCTGTCATATGTTGCTGTACGTGTTTGGGGAAAGATTTGTCAGTACAAGGACATTGAAAATCTGATTATTCACAGGTCAAGTAGAGCCCAGACACATCCTTTAAAAATGACTACACTTTCTGTACTGTACAGTACAACATACAGGGTTGAGTATGGATATGTGTTTGTTAATAACCTTTAAATAGAAATAAATGTGTTTAATATCTTCATGATCAGGTTGCTTATCCAGTTTGCAGAGCTTGGTTTATTGGTAGAGTTCAGGGAGCTTTTTCAAACTACGTGCCTAAACTCAGTTCCAGAATATATTAGGAACTGAAATTCTGATCAGTCCTTCAAAATCAACTTGAAGATGTTTATACTTTAGCCTTCGCAACTGTTTAGGCCTGTATCTAATGTACTTTTTCTCAGTTTTTTATTGTAATTTGGTCTTTGTAACCCTTTGTTGTATTATTATAGGAAAATTGTTTTGTAACAAAAGTTTTGCTTTTGTGGATGAGGAAAACGTTGCAAGAAATAGATTATTTCAGCAATTTTTTGCAAAACTCAAAAAATTTTAATTAAAAATTATTCATACTCTGACAAGGAGATTTAAATTATTATCTAGTTGAGGCAATAATAACCTCTTCTAAACGATTAGGATATTTGTCAATGAGCTTTTGGAATGATTCCTTGGTGATTTTTATTCTTCAACGCAAAATTGTTCCATTCATTCAAATTCCGAGAACTTCTCTTGTGCACAGTCTTCTTCAACTCATACCAAAGATTCTCAATTGGATTTAGATCGAGACTTTGACCAGGCCACTCCAGAACCTTGATTTTATTCTTCTTTAACCATTCTGAAGTAGATTTTCATGTGTACTTTGGATTGTTGTCTTGTTGGAATGTCCAGTTGTGCTTTAAACCAAGTTTTGTAACGGAGGGTTTCAGGTGATTGGCCAATATCTTTTGGTATGCTATAGAATCCATTTTACCATGTATTGGAACTGCATTTCCTGTGTTATTAGAGGAAAAACCGCCCCATAGAAGAATAGTACCATCTCCAAGCTTGACAGTAGGTATGGTGTTGTTCCTTTTCAATTCGAAGATAACCACCAAAACACTACGTATGGGATATGTCTGCCTATTGGTAGGTGTTCACTGAGTTCTCTATACTAGAGCTGCCGATAGGCCCCTTCCTGGATGACATCCTCGGTCCCACCTACCGAGGGGTTAAAACCATCATTCCACAGAAGCCATTTCTCTTTTTACCTTTCAAAACGGTAAGACCCTCTATGCTGGTATCTGAGTGTTTTTTGAAAAAGAGCTTTGAGTCTATTGTCTGTGCTGCATACATTCTCCAGGTTCTACCACTTGAATGTGGTAGATCCTTCTTTGCCTTCAGTAGGTACGAGGGTCCTGGAGGATGCACACTCGTACCGCTAACCTAGGGTTAAGCGGCTCTGGCACGTCCCTCGTATGCTGCCATTCCTTCTCCCTCACGATGGCTCTGGTATACTTTTCCTATACATAATGTTTTTGGTGGTCGTCTTCAAATTGAAAGGGAATGTTAGGTTTCTTACCATAACCCTGGTCCCCTGAAAGAGTAGATCAGCACCAAACACGAGGACGCATCGGTCACCCTCACAGGTTCGATGCAAAAAGATAAATGGCTTCCGTGGAATGACGGTTTTAACCCCTCGGTAGGCAGGACCGAGGATGTCATCCAGGAAGGGGCCTATCGGCAGCTCTGGTATAGAGAGCTCAGTGAATACATACCAATAGGCAGGCATATTCCATACGTAATGTTTTGGCGGTTATCTTCTCTTTCAGTGAACTAGGGTTACAGTAAGTAACCTAACGTTTTCTTTGTATGCCTCACAAGACTTTCTCCAAACGTAGATTATCAGCGTGACCAAACAGCTCGATTTTTTTCTTTCATCGCTCCACAAAACCTTTGACCAGAGCTCTTATCCATCATTCAAATGCTGTTTTGCAAACTTTAAGCAATTATCCTTGTGAGGTTTTCCTAAGAGTGGCTTTTTCCTTGGCCTGCGACTCTACTTGACCTTCGGTTGAAATGGAAACCCCAGTCCCAATTGCAGCCACTTCACTTTGAATATCTTTGGCAGTCAATCTCGGATTGTTATTAACCTTCCTCACAATTCTTCTTCTTGTTCTTGGTGAAAGAACCTTCTTTCTTCAAGACCAAGGGAGCATTGTGACAGTACCATGAGTCTTGTGACAGTACCACCTCTTGGGATACTTTAATGCTTGGAAATCTTCTTGTATCCTCCAGTTTTACTACAATAAATAATTTTCAGATAGCTCTTTACTTTTTCCATATTGACTATCACATGAATATCACATTATGCTTACCCCTTTTATAAAGAATGTTCACCTAAAACCCAGCATTTTCTAGACTTCTAGAATTAGGTTCTGCATTATCATATTGAAATTTCTAGCACCTTGTAGACAATGCTATCATAGCATCAAAGGGTATGAATACTTTTGAATGAGCATTTTTGGAGTTTTGCAATTGTAGGTGTTTCTATTTCTTGTAACTTTTGTAAAAGCAGAACTTTTGCTACATTTTTGCCATTGTCAATAGGTTATCAATAAGGAAGAGAGCTGCGAGGGGTAGCACTGGTTTGACTTCATGAGTTCAAGGTGCTGGAGTTGTTGTGGAGGGAAACATGATAATCCCTGGATGTTTACCACCTAAAATTCCTTCAGGGCAGTTTGGGAAGGAAATTCACTGCAGAACAGCCCAATCATCACTTTTGACTTGTGAAGTCTTGTCTAAGAAAACATGTTCAACCTACAGTACCGTGAACCCTCTTTTTTAGAGCATGCGCCTGATCTATTGCTCACTGTGTTTTGCTTTATAAATGGCAGAATGTTACATTTTTCTCAGTCATGCGAGGGACGGTCTGTTTTTTATTTACCCAAGCTCTGATTTAGTATGATGACAATGGTCAATTTTTCCTTTTCTATTTTGAAATAGTCCTGGTGCTAAGGCATTTATAAAAAATGAAAATCGTTAGTTTTTATTTCCTCCTTTTTCTCATTTCTTATTCCAGAGCTGCCTGGTATTGATTCTGGAAACGGAGCATGTGCACTTCTTATGAGATGCTGTTCTACATGGTTATGCTGTGGGTGTAGGTCAGGGTAGCCTTCTCTTTCCCAATGCAGCACTCACAGCTGTAATGTTTTATTCATTCTTACTTGTTTTGATGTGAAAGTCAGACAGCAGAGGACTACCCCACTGTATCTTTCTATGCAATCAAAATCAATGAAGTCCTTTTATCGACATGTGTTGATGTATTATTGTTATATATATGAGGTACTGATATAGAATGACATAAAAAATGTTTGTATGTGCTTGCATGCGATAGAATAGTAAAGGACCTTCTACTATGATTTGACTATCTGCATACAGAGGTGCCTTATAGTAAAGCGTCACTGCATTAGAGAGCACTTATTGACCCTGCCGTGGGAGAACGTCTTGAAGTTTAGTATAACTAATAACAACTTAGCAGTAAAACACAATTAGGTAAGGGTGTAGGCATAGGGATATGCTGCAGCCCATCCTCTAGTAGCAATGCCACTAATAGTTCAGCATGGAGAAGTATTCAGCATTCAGCAGAGAAGTAGATAACACAAGATCTTTCCAGAAATGGCTAATTTAGTAAAAGAAAAAACAGCGACTTGTGAAATTCTAAGGATCGCTTCTCTGAAGACGCGTGTGACATCTTTTCTCATTACTGGCAGAAGCTATAACTTTGATAAATTATGCTTCTCTTTTACAATTATAAATCGAATTGATTTTTTTTCTTTGTCTCTCTCTTTTCTTCCCACGCTATCTTGCTGATTCCTTGGAATTTCTGCATGCTGTGTTACTCCAATTCCTACCACCCAATTGATGTACAAAAGGTAAGAAATATGTTCAAATACATATAATGCCAATATGCATGGCCTTTAGGACCGCTAACGAGGTAATCATAATTTAAGGCCAAAAACAATATCATATGAATTAGTAAACTGACTCAGAAGCTGACACTGGAATTCTGGTGTCCACAACTGCATTTAGTAAACTTATGTACATTTATTTGATCCTATGTTTTGTACTCAGTACTAGAAACCTCATACCTTTTAAAGTGTTTTTTTTTCTACAATTTGTTTTCAGCTAGCTCATCCATTCGTCCACATTAACTACAGAGATAGTGTCTGCAATTCTCCTTTGAGACAGAATAGATTAAGCAACACATTAATAAAATGTATTGCAATTAAGGAGGTTGCTGCTTCTTTTATAATGGAAGTACAATGCTTGGCTTCCTTTTTTCCAAACAGTACTTGTATTTGTTTTTGTTTCTTGAATCTTGCCATTAGGCTCAAGACATATCTTTGTAGGGTCATTTCAGGTTATACTGTATATTTCCTGTGCTTAGTTGTTAAGAACAGGATTTTCATGTTTGGATATTCACTAATAATTTAAATATTCATTTGGATATTCGTTTGTTTCCAAACGTAATGTAACACGTTAAGTAGAAAAATATCCCAGTGAATTAACTTCAAAATAAAAGATTCAAATAGCAGTTCAAGCTAAACGTTGTTTTGATTATTCCCGAAAGAAACAGTACATAAAGCTGACACCGCAATTTATTATTTGTTTTTTACTTTTCTTTTCATTCCTTGCCATTGCTGTTTCTTCACAGTAAACAGTGGCCACAGACACATTTTCATAAACTAATAACATGAGGTTTACATGTGCCACATTGTAGCTGAACAAGCAAACAAAACTGAAATTTAACTTTAAACACTTCAAATAAAGCAAACGTGGAATTGGCGTTGTAAAATGAAGAGGGGAAAAAAACAATGTTTTGGTTCTCGTTTATTACATTCCACATAACAAAGTCTAAACAAAAGAATATATAATATATACAATCTATATAAAAATCACTACACAGTATCTCCAGCAATTTGGGCACTGTTTTAATGAGGTATTTCAGAATACCTGACAAGCTGCCTTTTTTCTGTCCCATAAGATTCTGACTCGATCTAAAGCAGCACTATGCGTTTTTTACCCAGATTGGCATTCCACAGAGATAACTGTGTTCCATATTGTTCTTTAAGACACAAAGGCATACTGTCAGTACATATTTAACAGAAAAGCATTTCTCATAAAGGAAACGAGGGTGCTCATGTTTTCAAGGTGAGCCATACCTGCCTAACATCAAGGAGGGTCTCCCGGCTCTCAGCGATCTCCGGGAGTGTTCAAATTTAACTAGTCCCTCCCTTCTAGCGCTATCATTGGCTGCTTTAAGTTTTTATTAAAAATTGGAGAGTGATAGGTGGAACCACTCCAGTTCTTAAGATCAATACTTATTTTAATGGGTACTGAAACAACGAATGATAGCACGGATCTCTATTCAGCCGTCCATTCAGAGAAGAGGGATGCAGTTACGGGGCGTGACATTAAAGGGGCAGGGGTTAGAGGAGGTGTCAATGTTTGAAAGCTGATACCTTTAAATGTGAGTGTCAAAAAATGCAATTACTTAATCATTTTTCCTAAAATTATATATTTCTTACCCTCAGTTATATCCTTATATAAACACTGTGCCATCAAGCCAACATGTTTAACAACACTGATAAGACAATGTGTTTGGGTTTTTGCTTTTGAATCCCTAGGGTGGCAATATGGTAATTGTAATAACCAGCAATCTGAAATCCTACTTATCCTATTGTTGTGGTTTCTGACACTGGCATCCCAGTTGTTTGAACTGTGGGAGGAGGAGGTGGAGCTAGACTGCGACTTGGATGATGACCCCTAATTTTGGAAGTACCATACCATTTCTGCTGGTACTCACGTGAGAACCTAATGTTAAAAGTTATATATTAAGCAATATTATATATTTTTTTTTTTTTTGTTAACAACAATTTACCTCAGATTTTGCTTGCCAATCCCCCCCTCCCCTTTCCCAGAGGCCCAATTTGGACTGGATTGCTTAGTTTAGTGCCTGTTTTTTGTAACATGCCCATGAGATTCAGTTACCTGAAAACCATATGTTTTCTAAATCTCTAATAAAGAGAATATGACAGCACCTACCTGTGAATGAAATCAAAGAAGGTCATCCACTGCAGGGGATTTTGCTTATGTCAATAAACCACCAGAGCTGATCTTGAGTGGTTTATAAGCAGTAGCAGCATCTTGAGAGTGGAGAACCTCCTTTTATGCCCCTCTAGGCATTTTGTTTATTTTTTCTATAATAGTATCACGTTGTAACCGAAAAGATACATTTGCTTCCATTTATATTTTCAATCGAGTGCCAGAATGAAATTCCCAAGTTAATTTGTCAAGTGTTTAACAGCATTTCATGGATCACCAAAACAGGAGGACAGTGTGCTGAAGAGATAGCGGAGTCATTTCTTTCATAGCAAGTCATATAATTGTAGCAAACAAGAAATGGTTCCAATCGATTTCTTTTTACTTTTTTTTTTTTTTTTTTGAAGAACTTTGTATTTGTAATTTATTAATGTGGTGCAGCAGTGTATTTTTGTGAATGTTATCAATATGCAGGGTGATTTAAAAAGCGACAAAATACGTATATTTTTATCTTATTTTTTTAACCATTTTTTTTTTGTTATCATCAAAAGTATGGCCCTTTTTAAAAGTATGCAGCTGGTTCAGATCAATATAAACATGTATTGCAGTTAATTGAATAGTACAGTACTGTAAACTATCCCGTGAACAGAAAAGTATGGAAGGGCTTTCATGACAGGTGGTTTGCTGAGCGCATAGCTTCATGAAAACTGCAAGGTAATGTGTGGCTTTGTGACAGTCCTTCATGTCATTGTAGTCCTGAGTTTTGTTTGTGTCGTATGCAAGACTGAGCTCTTGCGCAGTTTTGGAAGGGCGAAGATTATTCCATTGGGGTGTGCAGGGTCAAGTGTCTTTACTCAATAACAGATTCCTGTAAAGTTTGACTTAGTCAGCAAGGGAGTGATTGATATGTTCTTTCAAAGATGGTTCAGTGTAGTCTCTCAACAGAAACGTAGCACAAGACAGAAAAGCTATAAAATGGTATTCTCTTCTAAACTAATTCAAGTAGGTGCTTTATTGAATGTTAGTCTTTTATCTATAAAGTATGCTTTATTTTAACTGTAAAGTTTAAGTATTTATGAGAAATACCTTCTGGAGCCAGAGTTACTATAACCTTGACATCACGTGTAGGTTTATCCCTGACCGCTGTATATTATAAAGTGTGTTTCTCCTACAAAAAATCTTACTGCTGCTTTTAGACAATGCTGGAAAGAATCTATATATTGGGATTATTTCTGTACAGAAATAATTGTATAATGTTACAGCAGAGCCCTTGGTAATTATTCCTGCAGTGTCAGAAGCTGACTTGATGGGGTCACAAAGCCACAGTCAGTTTATTTCCCTGGTTCTGATGTACAGTGCCTATAGAAAGCCTACACCCCCTTGAATTGTTTCACATTTTTTTTTTCCACTTATCTACACACCACACTCTACACTGTTAAGGGGAAGAAATTATATATTAAAAATACAAAACTGAAAGATCATAATTGGATAAGTCTCCACCCCCCTGAGTTAATACTTGGTGGAAGCACCTTTGGCAGAGTATTTTTTTGCATACTTCAAACGGGATTCAAGGTGGGCTTTCTTGAGTAATGGCTTCCTTCTTGCCACCCTACCGTACAGGCCAGATTTGTGGAGTGCTTGGGATATTGTTGTCATATGCACACTTTGACCAGTCTTGGCCATAAAAACCTGTAGCTCTTGCAAATTTGCCATTGGCCTCTTGGTAGCCCCTCTGATCAGACTCTTTCTTGCTTGGTCATCCAGTTTGGAAGGACAGCCTAGGCAGGGTCTTGGTGGTGCCATACACCTTCCACTTCGTAATAATTGTCTTGACCCTGCTCCAAGGTATATTCAAGGCCTTTGATATTTTTTTTATACCCATTCTCTGATCTGTGCATTACAACTTTTTCCTGGAGTTCTTTTGAAAGCGTCTTGGTGCTCATGGTTGAGTTTTTGCTTTGAAATGCACTACCCAGCAGAGCCTACCGGCTACAGGAAATGCTGAATTTATCCTGAATTCATGTGAATCATTACAATTTAAGACAGTTGGAGGCCACTTAACTTGGTGTGTGATTTTGAAGGTGATTGGTTACACCTAAGCTAATTTAGGATTGCTATACAAGGGGGGTGGACACTTATCCAACCAAGCTATTTCAGTTTTTATTTTTAATTAATTTTATACAAATTTCTAGAATATTTTTTTCACTTGGAAGTTATGGGGTAGGATGTTTAGATAAATGAAAAAAAAAAAACATTTTGAACATTTTGAAAGGGGGTATGTAGCTGTATAAGAAGATGCAATTATGTCATACAGTCCATTGAGGTGTGTTTGGATTTCTTTTCTTACTGCATGTGAAGATCACATCCAGCTTCCTGCTTGCTTTCTCCAATTGCCTCAGATACTTCTGACCCCTGACTTTTTATTTTTTAAGGGTAACGGCTTCAAATGCCCTTTTAATTCTTTTATGTTGCATTTTTTATGATATTTGCAGTGGTTCTGCTTTATATTTCTCAGATTTTATTGAATTTCTCTGTTGCCATCTTTTCCTGGTTAAGAAGAGCTGAAGGGTATTGAATAAACGTTCCTTCAAGGAAAGCTTTACTTTATCAGGTTGTTTAGATATTGAACAGATGGCATACCTGAGTAATAAAACTGTGCTTTTATTAGACATGAAAAATGTAAGCATTATAGTATCATTTTTCCAGTAATGACAATAAATCATTTTCTGCCTAAGGTTTTCAGATAGCTCTTTACTTTTTCCCATATTGATTTATTGGTAATGACAGCAATCATCCAATGCCTAACCCTTTTATGCTCTCTAAGAATGTTCACCTACAATCCAGCATTTTCTAGACTTTTCTAGAATTAGGTTCTGCATTATCATACTGAAATTTCTAGCACCTTATAGACAATATTATTATAACATCAGAGTATGAATACTTTTGAATTAGCATTTTTGGAGTTTTGCAAAAACAATTGCTGAAACAAATAATTGTAGACTCTTTCTATTCCGTGTAACTTTTTTTCAACATACACAAATGGAAAACTTTTGCTACAAAAGATTTTTCCTACAATTCTTTGTTTTCGAGAAATTTGTAGAAATTATAAATTTCCACTGGGCTATGTACACTTTTGACTACAACTGTGTGTGCTGTTTTTAATCCAGTTAAGGCTTTCTGTCTACAAAAACAGCAAACTTTGCAGGTGGTCTCGCTCCGATGTCACACAACAAACACTTATTTTAGCCAAATTTAGAAGTACACCATTAGCAGGGTCAGACAGTCCTGTACCTGATCAACCTGGCAGATGAGAGGAATCGTGCTGTTGCCCCCAGCAGCTAAAAGCAAGGAAGCAAGCAACAAGTAACCAGAGTTTGACATCATTATAAGCTCAATTGACTTGGGAAATCAAACACTAGATACTTCTCTGCAGTCATGAGGTTTCTTTATTAGTGTGGGTCTTTTTTTCATTCTCTGAATTATGTACTTGTTAACTTTTGATCCCCTTGTGGGAACTTGTTTTTTTTTTTTTTTTTTTGGACCAATAATTTTTTTTTTTTAATTTTTGAGTTATTCTTGTTTCTGTTGAAACTTGCATTACCTTCAAATATAATTAAAAGCTAAGAAAGGAAGTTGTGTGTTCCTCAGATCAATTCAAGGACATTCAGATGAGGAGCTTTAATTAAAAACAGGATGACCGCACTCTGCAGATCTGTCTCGGTCGCCTTCCTGAGCCAGATTTCATATAGGGAAGTTAAGTGAAGATCCCAAAGTGAATTAGCCTGCGGTGATTGATTAGTTTGCAGTAATTAGCTTTGTAATGTAAATTAATTGGGCGATCATTTCAAATTGATTGTTCTCTATCTCAATCCAGGAAAGAAAACCACTGCACTAATCCAAAGTGTTCTTCTACCAGAACTGCAGCATCAAATACACTTTCCCTGCCAGGATATTGATGTCTGAAAAAGATCAGGTGGTTGTTGTTCTTATTAGGACCATTTTATAGCATATCTCCTAGTTCAGCAGTCTTCCTTAATAGGGCTGAGATATTTAAAGGTGTAGCTTTTACACATTTAATGCTTGTATGTAATACCAGTAAACACACATTGGACTTGGAGTTCCTAATATGTTAAGGGTTCAGAATGCTGTGCATCAAAGGTGCAGTAATGTGCAGAGGATGTTGATGGTAAAATAGAAACTAAACTTTTTGGAGTTATAAAGGTGACATTGAAAATAAAGCCCTATGGGTGTTTTATGGAAAATATATTCAGTATAACAAATGGACTTTTGGCTCACAGTGGGTCATGGGTCAAATTAGTTTTCAAGGTGAGAAGCATACTGTAAAGTATTTCCATTGGGGAGTGTGTACGCTCTGAGGGCCCTTTTCTTGTATGGTTTCTGAGTGTAATAATTGTAATTACTATAGCACAATGGTAACTGTAATTTATAATTGAACAAGATTGTAACTGTAACTGCAATTTCATCAAAACAATTCTGCTCTAATTGTAATTCTAATTGACCCCAGGTCTGTCTATAAATATGCTGTTACGTTTAAAGGTGAAATAAATTCTGGTTTTAAATATTGCCATACAGTGGTTAGTTTTAACATACTTCTGAAAAGACTAATTTGAAGATTGTGGTGATGTTCAATGGCCTCTTCAGTGTAAACCAAAAGAGGGTTTTCTCTACAGCAAAAATGCCATTACTCAGATTCACTGCAGTTGGTTTGACAGATTGAGACTCATGTTAATTACACCGCATTTAAGTTACTGAACAAGGCCACTGGCTTGAACTGAAGAGAGACCTGGGTTATTCAAACATTACTCAAACTTGATTTGGTCTTATAAAGGGGATCTAATTTAATGGGACAAAATCCTTTTTTTTAAATTCATGTTCATAGTGTTTTATATGTTAAGACTTCCTCTGGTAGTCCGTGCATTTCTAGTTTAGAATGACATGGTATTCTATGTGGGGTCTAACTAGAGCATTATGTAGCCTTAGCATAATTGCTTTAGACTTGTATTCCACACTTTGCCAGTGCAACCAAATGTTCTTTTTGCCTTTATTAATTGCCATATTTGTGAGTTTTGATTGGTTCGTCTGTGATATTGCAGTGGATTACCCATGACTGTCTTCCAGTACCTCTTGCCAAAGCTTAATTTATTAAAGTCAATACATGTTTAAATGCAGGCCATACACTGCAGACACTGGTATTTTTAGATCTTTCTTTTCTCAACAGTAATGCATCACTGTCTAACAGTAAAATTCCCTTGACACACACCAAGCAGGAGTTTGAATCACATTTAAAATACAGGCCGGTAATTAAGACTAATTAAAGGATTACTTTCTAGTAGTTTAATTCTTGGCTCATTCTTGATTGTGCCTTTAGCTTTAACGTTTATCACTACTGGAATCAGCCTTGGAAAAGCGTATTTTGATTCTTACAATTATTGAACACCCCCTGACTTTTCTGTCATGTTCTGCTGTTGCTGCCTTCAGTGTATTCTCCATTGTTGTAAATTCATCCATCCCTCAGTATCCACAGTCCTTCATTAAGCTGACCTTTTGAGCAGACATTCAAAAGTAATTTCCAGTGAAATAGCACACGCCTGTGGTGTTTATTGTTGTATTTGCCCTATAGCGTTGAACATATCAGTATACGTGTAATTCCTTTAGGTACAACATTACATGTGTATGACTGTATGCCTCTGCTGCATACAATATTTCACTAACAGCCTAATTACTGCAGTATATTACTAAATTAATTTGTTTAAATAACTAAATACTATAAATATGTTATTTATATGTAGAGTATCATTAAAAGCATACTACAGATTTAGTTTGCTGATTTTTTTCAGTGTTGCAGTATATTTATTTTAGAGATAGTTTCATATGGAAATAAAGTTGCATTAAATAATATAATATTGGGTGTTTTACTTGTAGTGCAAGCATATTTGTACCCACTCAATGTCAGATCAGCCACTAAGAGGTAGCCACTCAAATCTCTCGTGGAGTGGATTTTTGTAACCTAATTTCAGGGCTTTTCTTCTTGTCTTGTGGAGAACTCCCCGACTCCACTTATGAATTACCTGTCAGTAATAAGTACATCTTAACCATTTTGTCAAATGACTGGTTGCCATTGTTGGTGAAGCATAAAGGGTTAATAAAACATAACAGAATTTGTTACAAATGTTTGCATATTTAAAACAAGTCCATGTAGAAAACAGAGAGTCTGTCATTTAATGCGCACATTATGTAGTACCATATGATAAAATCATAGCAACCTTCACCTCAAGTGATTTGTTTGCTCCACATGCTCAAAAAGACCTCACAGGTTTGGTTAAGCATCTAGATATCAACAGCTAGTTTCTAAAATCAATAGATATGTACTGTTTTAAAAATAAGACTAGAGCATTCCAAATCTTCAGTGAACCTTTTCTGTGTCCTTTCCTGCCTTTGCTTTCAAGTGCTTTGTAGAGTTGGGTGATTTAAAAATAATTCATAAAGCAAGTGCTTTTCAGAAACAGTTGTAACCCTCCATGCGCAGTGTTTAACAGGTATTCCTTGAGGCAGGATTGAAATTGCTGTGTGTTTCATTTGAAGGAGGTTCATTAGTAATCTGAGTGTTTTCAGCACTGCAGCAGTTTGGATTTCTGTCTGTTGTTTTCCTCAGGCCTGAAAATCCCTGGATCTCTGGGGGCTAGACTGCGAGGATTAAGCTTTGGGTTTGAATAGATAAGGCACATTAGATAACAACAGTTAAAAGTTGGGCTTTTTTGGGGCTCAAGTCAGCTTTTAAAATGAACTGAAATCAAGCAGCAGGATTTGGTCTTACTATGCCCTAGCAGACTTATCTCTCTCTCTCTTTTTTTTTTTGTGAACTTCCTGAGGTAAAACTAACATGAACTGCAGCAGCCCAAGCTTATGTTAATGCTGTTCAACTTTCTAATGTCAAACTGTCAATGCTAGCTTGATTTAAATGCACATTTGAGAACACTGTGCACTGTACAGTATGTGTTCACAGCATGTTTGTGTTGAATTGTTACAATGTGTTGAACATGTACATGTGCAGTATAATACCAAATGAAAATGTATTGTAATCAAAGTAATACATTGTATTATATTTACAGGTAAGGTTCCACAGCGAAACAAGCATGTTTGCCCCATATTTTGAAAGATCCTCTACCTTTCTGTCTGACAGGCGAGAATTAAACAGTTTTTAAACTGTATGAAAAAAAAAATATAAATTACTGTAGCAGAAACGAACTCCATATACATAACATGTACAATAAAACATGCTTTCCTGTCCTATGAAATGACAAGTGTTCTGTAACACTTAGGATGCAACATCTATGTAAGAAAATGTACACTTTTTTTTTTTTTTAGCAACCCAAAATGCCCCAAAGCTATCACTCTTAACAACATCAGTGACACTGCTCCTGTTCATTGGATCAGACTGACTGCCACTGATATTGTTCAAACCTGAAGATTGTTCAAATGTAGCAAGGCAAAGGTCGGCATGCAGCTACCGACACCAAGCATACATAGAAGCTACTGTCAAGACCAGTACATTAGGTCTAGAAACAAAAATGCTATCCCTCTTCCTCAATTATAATATCTGGTACCTTTTTCTTTACAAATTAACCCTTGCTTTGAAGTGATACTGTATTAACTATTTCACGATATTTGAATCAATGTATTCTTTATGACTTATTGCAAAGCCACGGGCCAAAGCTCTGAGGCAGAAATGCTATTCTGAAAGAGTGACTGCCTGCGCTGGAATTTCAAGTAAGAGCTATGAGGACCATTTCAGCCACTTGTTCAAATTCATCATCTTCAATCCGAGTGATTACCTTACTGCGGAGAAATCTTTCACTCTAACGGTCTTGTTTTATGTTGTGTCAGACAGCCCTGCAAATCTACTTTTCTCTCAGATCTGCTTATGCCAGCATTCTCTAACCAGCAGTCCTGCATCACAGTAGCTCTTTGTATGTGCTTTATAGGGCCTTGCAGTACTAGTAGCTCCTTGTCACTATTTAGGCTTTATTTATTTTTTTTTTAGATTTACTGCCAGCTTCCTGCTGATCTATTCTTTTTAAATGATGCTGCACATGTGTATTTTCCTTTTGAAATAAGTGGGGGAAAAAAGATGCAGTATCACAAAATGGGATAAAAAAAATATATATGAAAGACGCTATATAAAATAAAGATTGATTGATTGATATATTAAAGCATTGGGGAAGCTTATTAGATAAAAAAAAATTAAAAATATATATATATATATATATATATATATATATATATATATATATATATATATATATATATATATATATATATATATATATATTATGTAAGGCACCAGCTGGGCCCCCCCCCCCCCCCAGCTGGGCTTATCCTGTAGTACAAATTCTAACTCTAAACCTAACATGAATTTGTCAATGTTAAAATAATCCTCCTCATATTAGAGAACGGGTAACAAACACCATATGGACCCTCCTGAGTCTTTAAAAGGACCTTCCCTTATGTTGTTTTGAGATTTGTTATGGTAACTCCATCATACCTCTGGCCTATTTGAATGAAAGTAGAATGAAAGGGTTCAATTTGGCGCTCGGAAACGAGTGTGGTTTAACAGTGCCTAAAGCACCCAGCAGTCATAGACTGGCGGTTTATGTGACTTGGTGAAAAACAAGTCATGGATTACCATTTAGAAGAAAAGTCCATTGTTTTGATATGTGGGTTGTACTATAGCTGTAACAGAAATAATTAGGTAAATGTATAAGGGATTGAAAAAAGCAAGGTCTACCAGAAGTTGTAAACGTAGCTCCTGACCACAGTAACTATACAAATTGTAAGCTGCAAGAATTCCAAATGTCAAGACTAGATATTCTGAAGACACCATATATGATCAATGCTTAGGATGGGGCTCCCCCTAGTGGATGCTCTTAGTTACTTTAGGGCAGAAATTGCTGGATGAACTTGCTACTCACTGCCCTGTGCCCTTATGAAATGCTGTGATGCATTTTAAATAAACAAGTTGTCATCATTTTTTCCTCATGGATTTTTCAGTGTTTGTTTATATTCACAATCAGCAATAACTTCCGTCTTGTTCTCTTCCATGTTTGAACCTGCCTAGTGATTGTGCTCGATACAGTAATGCATGCGTTGTAAAACTGTATGCTTGCTGTAAGCTTGAATGTAACTTTCTGCCTGTCTTCCCCTGGGACATCTTTGTAAATGAGCTGTTTACAGCTCTCATGGCTTTTCCAGTGAATACAATTTTAAATAAATAAATAAATATCAAAATACATTTGAATTCAGCCTGTAGAGGGGGAATGTTTTAAATGCAATGTTTTTGTGAGTGGTGATGTGTAGGTTTTTTCAGGTAATTACTGTAATTGTTCATTTACACAGCAGTTTGTTTTATCTAAAGGTCTAAAGGTGTATTTAGTTAATTGATGGATAATTTACCTACTTTATACGTATAAATATACATGGGAGGGGTCATAGGCAAAAAACACTCATTATCATATAATAGATGTATCCCCCCCAACTCAACACCACACTACCATCATGACAGTAAAAATAGACACAATGAAGCGTTCCTACCTTTGTATTAGTTAGTGATCAGCAGATGTGTCAGTCGCACGAAGAGCACAGCGTGTGGTTTTCACTAACTCTACTGTGCCGAATAAATGCATTTTTTTCTATGGGTCAATATCAGGACTTTCTTCCTATGCACAGGGATGTGGAATATTTGCTAGGAAATCAGGACTGTCCCGACCATATAGGGACTGTTGGCATGTATGATTTAGGGAATTGTGTTTGCAAGGGAATGCAGGTGCTCTGCTACAAAAAAATGGTTTTATTAATATGTTTGTTTTTTTAATATTTTAAATACAGAGAGTCCAATTTTTTAAAGCAGGTGCACCGGCCGTTTTTTAAGAGAATTTCAAGAAACTATTGAGAACAATAATGTAACTGTTTCGTATAATAAACGTATTTCACTCTTCCCTGCAAATCTACCTTTGCGTTTGGACTTGATTCATTCAAAATGGGGCCCAGAACAGGCCATTAAAAAGCCTGGTTGTACCATTCAGTCAGTAAGGCAATGTAAGCAATAGATGTATGTATGTATGTTTCTTACTTACAAAATGTAGTTGACACACTTATTTGTGAATGTGTTGAATGTATTTACCGGTGCCCTATGGCAATACTTAGGCTGTTATGGATAGAAACCACAGCTTGTATTATGTTTGAGAAAAGGGCTATGTTTCTTTAAGTAAAGCAACATGCTTTGCAGATTGAAACATCATGCTTGCTTATAAATGCCAGCTTTTTATCACTCCATTTGTTATCAGTAACATCTGTGGCAGTGAGCAGGCTCTGTTCCAAAAAGAAATTCACAGAGAACAGAACAGGTAATTGAAACAAGGAGCAAGTCTGTTTTACCCTGAGTGACTCCTGATTGAACCCACAAGACTGAGGACTGCTGCCTTTTTTTCCTGTCTTATTCTACTCTTCAAGGGACTTTTCCTGGGCCGTTAACCCACAGTCACCCAGTGCCTCTCTGTGCAGACCCTGTTTTGTGATGTACTGTTTCACAGAAGTTTGAAAAGAGTGCACAAAATACTGTATAAAATCAATAACCTTTTTAATAGCTTTTTTTTTTCCTTGTGCATCCACCAAAAATAAACCCCGGAATTCACAACCTTTACTTAATTGCTACATATTATCCTCTAGAGCTGCTTAAATCATCTACCTCCTGCATTCCTGTCAGGTTCCGTTTTGCCTCTCATAAGTTCCAGCATTTTACTGATTAATGCAAAATTTTTCCGTCTTCATAAATTACAGTTTGTAGGAAGAAAAAAAAAGAGTTTGCTTCAGAATATATTGCAGTGTGCCGCATACCATTTTGTTATTTATGGTTCAGCTTGATGGATCCTTAAAGTTGCCGTACTGGATTAGAGATGTAATATCTCAGCCTTCTAAGCAGGCTACAGGAAAAGGGGTCTTCTGGAAGTAAAGTCAGATAGCACCAGAGATTGGCCCTGACATTGAGTGATTTATGCATGATTGGTGTAATCAGATCAGTTTTCCGTTCGGAATTTTCGAAGGCAGTCACCCATTCATCTTTTTTTTTTAAAGCCATCAGGTGGCAAGGCAAGTACTGGGCTTGTGAGCTAAGCAGAGGCCTGCTTGGAAGGGTGTGGAGTTGAAGCCATTGCCCAATTGGTAGGCAGTGATTCTGGGGGGTGGCTTTACCTACTGGATCTTCTTTATCTGTGGTCGGACGAAGACACCGGCTTTGACCTTTGCCTCAGACAGCTTAGGGAAGAAGTCTTGAAGGTACTTGAAGGCTGCCGACTCCTTATCTAGAGCTCTGACAAATTGTAAATAGGTAAAATAGGTAAATTTCAAAATATCACTGTCCTGGTCACAAAAGCGAAGTTTGTGGGGAATAATAGCCATTTTCTATACTTTTGAGGCATAAGCAATTAAGAAATAACACTTACTACCCAGGAACCAAAAAAAAAAAAAAAAAAAAAAAAAAAAAATTTGTTACACGGTGTTATTATTATTATTATTTAATAATGATCATTGGATATTAAATAGAATTACAAATAAACAATTACTTCAGATGAAAATAATTCTACTGATCTATCAATTATAATTGTGTTCCAATTATTGCTGCAGCATCTTAAATGCATCTCCATATTGATTCTGGGGAACAACTCATTTATTGGAATTAGCAGATGCTAAAGGCATCTCTTGTCCCTTTTGTTCTTTTGGTATCAATGGGTGATTTTTCCCTTTTCAGATTCTGACCTGGTCCCTCCTTTCCTTTTATTCCATATTAGATAAATGGACTGTATATGTGGAATAGGTGGAATACAGTAATGGAACGACATTAGTGGAGTAGTCTAATTTTCACCTTTGTTTTTTCCCCAGTGATTCCCTATTGTACCCTACCTGCCCTAGGGACCCACCTGTCTTTAAAGGGGGATGTTGGTTTGCCCAACAACAGCACCACAGGCTTCTATAATAGTTTTGTGGTTTTCAGTAGAAATAAAAAAAAAAAAAAAAAAAGAGGTAAAACTTACAGAACTCAAGTCAAGCAGTGAAGTGTTTCATGTACTGTCTGTAACAGTCATCGGTGGGATAGGATGAAGGCATTAGATGGGCTTTTAACGTCTACAACAGTAGAGGTTAGTGAATTAGTCTTGGAATGGGTGCTTTCCTTGTCAAGGAGAGGGTGCCTGCCTGCCGCAGTGAGTGTATGGGCAGGCCTGTCTTGTTTTTTTATGACTGGGCTGGAGCAGAACTGGTTCACAGAATTGGGATTAAAAACTATGCAATGTGTACTGTAAATTAAATCTGATCATCAATCTGCCTTGACAGTTCTTATCTTTGAGTTAATTATATTTTCTAGAAGGATCTGGTCAGCTCTTTTTAAAACTAACTGGAGTTCTATAAAAAAAAAAAAAAAACATTCAAAATTAGTTGAATATAAGTCTTTTACAAAATATATATTCCCTCTTAGCAGCATGTTATGCTACCTTGTCAGTGTGTTGTCAATGGGCCAATTTAACTTCCCATACAAATGTGTTAACAGGATATTTAATAGGAACAGTAGGGGGTTTTGCCATAGGCTTTTGTTATTCAGTGGAAGGTCCAGTTATTTTCATCTAAATCCAAGCTACTGTTAACATATCAGAATGTAATATTCTTATAGTGACTGAACTAAGTCTGACCTCTTTCTTTGTTCATACAAAATCAAATTGAAGCAGGTTTTAAGACAACCTACTTACTTGCCAAGGCTAGTGTTTTAATTAATATAAAACCCTACTGTAAGCGCTTTTCCAAATTCATCGCATTAACTCATTTTTGACTCACAAACATCATCTCAATTAAAGTCGCGACGTTTCTGATAAGAACCGATAATGTAGACATCTAATTTAAATTAAATGCTCGCTTCAGCTGCGAAGTTGTCATTAATTTCTATAATATAATGAAAAGAACAGACATTACCCCATATAGTCCCTTATTCTGGAAACAAAAGACATTTCGGTAGTTAATTCTGCTCCTTATAGAAAGAACGGATTCAAAACTGCTGACAACCAGCATTCCCGTTTCGTTTGTACTTGTACTTTTATAAATTGTAATTTTATTTAATATACACAGAAAGCAAGAGGTTTATTTTTCTTGGCAGAAAATGCAACGTTTAATATTAAAACTTTGGACTGTTCATACATTTACTTAATGTTATTATATTAGGTTTCTTATTTATTTAAATACTTGTGTTTTTTCTTACTACAATCAAACCTAGTTCAATTGCTTGTGGCATATTAACTCTGTTCCATAGAGTTTTCCATTCTGCTCTCGCTGGATCACAATGTTTTGAGATTGAGTCTAATTAAAAAAGATGATTTTGCCTGATGAAGGATGTTTCATCAGGTTGGCCTGACCTTCAATGCAATGAACTTCTCCACACAGGCCTTACACAGATCTGTTAATCATATTTTCCAGTCTTTAAAAGAATAATACCTGCAAAAACTTAAATCTTGTTAGCTGGGCTCCTATCTCTACATTCTCACTCCCATCGTCAGTGAGCAAACACATTTTAACTGAATCTGCGTCCATCAAAGAACCACACACCCTTGCAACCGAGGCATTCCATGCAAAATTATCTAATGACTTATAGCACAAAATGGATGTGCCAGAACCGTTTTTGACAGGCTGATGATCATTTCAAGATATTTCCCAAAGAAACTACATGCATATGGAAGTAATTGTTTTGCACTTCTTGTAATGTGTCTTTGGAGAACATTTTTTCTTTGTTTTGACTTGGTACTACTAAAATAAATTCTTGGATGGGACAAATAACATGACAACGAACGTGCTGCGTATATTGCCTTTATTAAAGTATGCCAGATGCCCTTGGGTAACCAAGTTTTAGGACTGTTTCTAACTGATTTCCACATCTGTATAACATGGCAAAGCTTTGCCTTACACTTCATACCAATTCAGTGGATACAGAGCGTGCAGTCTCAATGTATGGGCAAGTCAACTGCTGGGGGATGTTGCATGCTTGCCTTTAACAAATGACAGCACTCTGTTTTAGTAAGGAAGCAAGTACCACTATTTTTAGGTTTTTATAGTGCTCTGAAACATTGTCTACTTAGGTTTATTTGTTGTTTAAGAGGTCCGCGAGATGTAATTTTATAATACTAATTTTAATACTAAATTATAAAAACTAATTTTATTCCATAACCTACCCTGTGAAAAAAAGTAAGTTTACAGTGATTTACATAGACCCATATATGTAATTGTGGCAGGAAATGGCTGAGTGGTGACGTCAGACCAGAAGAAAAACATAAAACAGCAAAGGTATCTGCAGTTTACAGGAGTGGCGTGCGCCGTTTATTAAAGAATACAAAAATAAATAAAATATTTAAACAAAAATAAACACTTGCTCACAGAGCAGAGAAAATAAATAACTAACAAAAATAATCACAAACACAAATAATAACAGTTAAGGTCTGGCTGGGCAGTAGCCTTCACGGATCCTTTAAGTTTCATTTTCATTTTTAAATAAATCGCTCCTCTCCTGCTCTCCCGCTCTCCATCTCTGAACACCCACCTTGAACATGGAGAGCTGCAGGCTTTTTATACAGGTGACCATCTCCCGATTAGCAACAAATTAATCACTTAATTAATTCGAGAGATGGCCACCTTCCGCACAAGGTTTTAAATCAATGTGGATGGGCTGCAAAAACAAAACATACACAAAAAGAAAACCTCATGGCTATCCCGTCATATTTACAAATATAAAACAATAAACAAAACACACAGCGGTTCGCCGTCATCTATATACAAAATGAAACACAATACAATAAACAAATGCAAAATAACAGGGGCAGAGGAGGAGACCTTGTTCTAAAAATAAACAAACAATACAATTAAACAGCAGGGCTTTCCTACCGCCCTGCTACAATAATATATATGAAAAGTAGTCTCTGTTTCGTCATCAACCATGTTGAGTAAAAGATAAATCAAAGTCCACTTGTTTGTTGTTTGCAGAGACTATATATATATATATATATATATATATATATATATATATATATATATATATATATATATATATATGTGTATATTAGGGCTGCCACTCGATTAAAATTTTTGGGTATAACTTGTTTAATTGGTAGATTCATCCATGCACATTTTTAATAAAGGTAACAATCTTATAGTGACTGTCCTGCATTGTAATACATTTTTAAAAAATCAATAGAATCTAAAATAACATAAACCCAATGTGAATTTGGTCATTTTACAAGCGTTTTTTATTTCAGTAAATGTAACACATTTTCACGGAACAACATTAACTGTTGATAATAATAATAAATAATAATAATAATAATAATAATAATAATAATAATAATAATAATAATAATTTATAATCAATCAATCAATATTTATTTTATATAGTGCCTTTCATAGTGGAACACCATCACAAAGCTCTTTACAGAGGTAGGCTGTGAACTGCAGTATATGCTCAGGGTTACACAGTGAGTCAGTCAGTAGCAGAGGTGGGAGTTGAACCTGAACCCCACCCCTTGTTCACTGTATTTTTCACATACCTCATTGTAGACGTGCATACTGATAAATCCTCTCCTGATCACTCGTTTTATCACCAAACTCCTCAATAATGTGACCCAAGTCATTATTTTATTACTATAACATCTCAAAAAGCTCTGCAAATGTTCGTGATATTCTTTGAGCGCTGGATGCAGAAGCAGCGATCTCCTTTGTTTATGTCTGTGTTATCTCTGTGGTGTATGAGGCTATCAGATACGCCCTTTTTGTTGTTTTTTTTCAGCTTCATTCGGCTCCTATCAGTCTCACTCTGCCATTGAAAGGTTTTCTCTGCTTTTTCCGGAGAAAAAAACACACGCACAGTCTGGCTTCTTCACACACACACAGCAGCCCAGAACAAACTAGCTGCACACTTTTTAAACCCAGCACCTGGCACTAATTTAGAATCATTACATGGTGCAGTGATAGTTAAACAATAAACTTAACAATAAACATGTGCACGTGTTTTTGGCATGGGAGA